>NC_134703.1:74415254-74771504 GCF_043290135.1 Rhipicephalus microplus
TAAAATCACTCTTAAGTTATTTTTCTGGCCACATGAAACTCGTAAAAAATTCTGTAGTGATGTCACATATTGTCTTGGCGATTAAAAAGTCCTGTCCTCACATGATGTACTACACCCTCAACTTGCTGGCTTCGACACTTAAGAAGTCTGGCTTTTTTGAGGAAAGGCTTTCTTCTGCTGCGGACAAGCTCGTATGGTACATCAAGAAGGGTGAAACTAGAGTAGAACAAGGGTGTGAGCGAGAGCAGCATAGGAACATAACTGCCCTCCCCTATGCGCATGGCTTGGCCCATTGCATAAAAAATGGTCACCTCTCGTTCCAACGTTGATTTTGTAAAATCTGCCCCCAAATAAGCTGGGCAAGCTTTGTGTGAAAGTTGGCCATCGTATCGCTGGCAGATCGCAGACTCGGGGAAAGTGCGTGTCAAGTCAGATGCATCAATAAATACATTCGTTGCTGTACATCTGTGGTACTATACTTGATCCCACTTTCATGTGACCGTGAGTATGTTCGGCAGAAGGGGTGACGTATGAATGTGTGCCTGGATGAGCACAATAACTCTCTAGAAGGCTATGCTAGTTTGCACTTGTCGCTACACTGTTGCGATTGTGAATGTGTTCCTCTGTTTGGCAACCACTTTGTAACCTCACAGGGGGCAAATTCTGCAGGAGATTGTGGAAGCTGCTCACATCAGTGCTCTGTCTGATTAATGTTTGCTCAAGCCTCAATTGCCTCACTTGAAAAAGAGCTCAACCTCGGAGCCTGTACAGATGGTTATCAAATTTGCTGCTTTTAGATGCAAAGAACCTCTTTGACTAGCTTGTTTAACGCTGTTCCTCTGTCCGCACCGCGCTCCCCTGGCCGCAGGTGTTGGGGTGGGGCCAAGTATGTCACGCCTTTCCTCGCAGTGCGCGCGCGTTGACGTCACTCTCTCGCTAGCCTGTCACCGCTCGCCGCGTGTCATCTCTCTCACTTCGCCCTCTCCACCGCTCACAATGTTTGAGCAAACAGTCTTTATCTGCAATGAAATTTACACAAAATCTAAATCGCCTCGCTTGTCTTTGCTTTTTGAACAACCCTTTGCTCTAGTAAATGCTACATAGAGTTTCTCTTCAAACCGTTCTTCCGGCACTCTTGTCGATGCCCGTTTCAACCGCGTAAGCACCGTGCGCACCGCTGCTGCTTTGTATCTCATCAGGATTCTCTTCGGCGAGATGGTACATAACTTTTTTACTTGTTTTCTAACCGGTGCCTCATGTGCACGTGGTATTCAGCCTTTTATTTAAGCATGGGTTATGCACAATAAATGTTTCAGTTGGCCGCCCATGCTTGTCCTATGTAGTTCGTCCTTTTTATCTCTCGTTTTGTTTCGTGCTGTTTATAATATGCTGAGATTTTGTTCATGCACACATATTTTAAAGACATTATACAGAATCGAGACGTGCGCCTTGCCTTTCAGAGACCCATCCACCATTCACATACTGGTGCCGGGAGCAGGCCTCGGCAGGCTAGCCTACGAGATTGCCCGCCAGGGTTACTGTTGCCAGGGGAATGAGTTCAGTCTTTTTATGCTGTTCGCTTCCAACTTCATTCTGAATGGGTGAGTACTGTGGAACTCTGTTATTATGATGGTTAGGGCACTACAGAGAGAAAATGAATAGTCCGGAAAAACATTACATAGAGTAAGTTAATTTGTGACACTGTAAGGAAAGAAAATGTAGCACAAGCGAGGGCACAGTGCAACATTTGTTGGATTTACTGGTCACACGGTAAGTACGAGTACTGCGTGGCAAAGGCAAAGCACACATGTTCCAAGCAATGTTGTCAAAGCGAGCCTTATCACTCAAACCAAGTCAATTAATATTGCTCCCATTGAAGGCGTCATGGTAAGGCCAGTCACAAAAGAACAGGGGTTTTGAAACAAAATTTTTCGCTTATCTTGAGGTACCTTATTATTTTACAGAGGTTCAAGCCTGCTGAGCACATTGTTTTACTTGCGAAAAATCTGCGGTTGACATTGAGCCTGTATGGCTTTTTAAATGCCGTGTATGTCGGTATAGTCTACGACCTCATTCATAGCGGAGTGACACAAATGAAATGTGAACATTTCTACGGAAATTTATCTTGCGGGGTAGAAGATTTAGAAAGTTGAAATGATGGCAGCCACAGTTTGAAGAGAGCCCGATGTTTCGGGACTGGTATAACCCTTTCCTCAGGAGTTGACTGTGTTGGTCATGGAACCCTCATCACATCCTGTTCTTTCACTACGGCTCCGGCTTTCCCAGGCTCTCTTCAAACTGGCTGGAGCCATTTCATCTTCCTTAATCTGACACGAGCGTGCCCTTTCTGTTGGCAGTGTTCGCTACACGCACATATTCATTATGCAATGGTGTTAGCATGTCCGGTGTACTTACTTTGTTACATTCATATTTTGATATGGAGGTTCACTTCTACTGTATTAAGCACAGGGCCCTTCTTTTCTCTTACCAACTGATCCCTGACCATACCTGAATGCTACTTGAGGGTGAAATATAAGAATGCCTGCCTACATCGATTTAGGTGCATGTGGAAGAATTATGCATTGCCAAAGGTAATGTGACCCTCCACCCTCCATTACGTGCTTGATAGTTCCAGTGCTTGAGGTAAAACACTGGAAATAAATTCTACTTCATTTTTATACACTCTGACCCCTTCATAAGAGACACACATCTAACAGACAGTTGAGTACAAGAGACACCGTTGTGCCTACATCGAAATAGGGGTTGTTCAGGAAATGTGAACCTGGTAACCTGATTGTAAGAGACGCCTCACATAAGGAACAAGAACGGCTACCCGATGCCTCTTACAAAAGGGCTTCATTGTGTTACGACTTATTTTCGAGAAAACTGCCATGGTTCCATGCCATCCTTTCTCACGCTTCTAGGTGCAAGGGAACCAACTTGCACATCGTGTATCCCTGGGTGCACCAGTACTACAACCACATGTCCTCGACAGACCAGATCAGACCCGCCCAATTCCCGGATGCCAACCCCAGCGATGTCCCTCCCGAGGCACAGTTCTCCATGGCGGCTGGCAACTTTGTCGAAGTGTACGGCTCACAGTGTGCGTGCTCACTTTGTTCCTTCATGTTGGCACCTGTATGACTGCTACTACAACCGTCCTATTGCTTCTTCTTGTGTATCTCATGTTAGGTTACAGTTGCCATTGAATTCAGCAAATGCAAAAGACATACTTTCACTTGAGTCGCTCAAGTTACAAGCATGAGGCTCTGAAATAGGCGTTCTGCCTGCCTGTGTGCCATAGCTCGCGTTAAAAGAAATTCTCGTGGATCTTTGAGCTCTTTTCGTGCGATTTCATAAATATTAGAAGAGCTGAGCACTGGCTGAGTTGGTTATCTAACTGTGGGACTAAGGAGCTGGTGTTTCGCAAGCACTTGGTAAACAGCTAGCTGTTGATTGTCATTATAAAAATTAGCAGCCTCAGTTAAGGATTACTTGGGGCTTGGCGTGAGGGGAATATGTGAACCATCATTACTTTCGATAGTATTGTGTTGGGACATATATCAATCGTAGAACTGGGGCTATATTGGAGAACTTTGATAAAAGGACATGGCTTCATTACACACTTTTGTAAGTTTTTCATCTACAATACATAATTAGTATTGTGAGCAAAATTCAATCACTTCTATTCCAGCAGTGATACTGATTAGTAATACTAGAGTAATTCATCATGGTGGTGTAGCTTTTACTGTGCTTGGCTGCTGACCCAAAGATTGGATTGCTCGTGCAATCCTGGCTTTTGATGAAAGCGAGACTTGTTTTCAGTGTGATGTAGGCACACGTTATAGGACACTGAATGGCCAAAATTTCCAGAACCCTCGACTATGGTGTCCCTCATAATCAATCATATTGCCGCGAGGCGTATTGCGGATAGTGTTGCGCATGCTGATACCGCCGGCACGCGGCCTTGTCGTGGTCCAGGATGCACCGCGATTCATCTGCGAAGATCATGGCCCGCACGTCGACCATTCGTTGGTAACAAGATAGCGCCAGACGCTGCGGCGACTGTGTCTCGGATGGTGAACGAGCCTTGCGTTCCAGTGGGACATTCTGTTCCCCGACGGCCGTCGACCGTGCTGTTTGCCACCCGCTAAGCCGGTGTGTCTGTTTTCCTTTAGTGGGTGCAAGTCCGCCAAATAAACGGATCTCCTTCTATTTCTACTAACCTCCCGGTCTCCTGTCTTCGGGCTACCCTCACTCTTACGTGACATCTGGTGGAGGTGCTGGGTATGCACAAAAACGACCTTAAAACAGCCACTGCAGAGAACGAGGACGCTGAAGACAGATATTCGAAGCAGTCGCCGCCTCCGAAACCTGCCACCTGAGCTGGGACCGCTACCGGACCCCACGCGACCACGAAAGGACGCTTCCACAGCCACCATGAGCACCCCGCAATCACCTACCCCTGTCATGCTGCAGCAGCCGCGAGTGCCCCCAACTTTCCATGGTTATGCCGCTGAAGACCCAGAAGAATGGCTCGACCAATTCGAGCGTGTGGCTATCATAAACAGGTGGGATGAAGAAATGAAGCTGCGATACGTTTACTTTTCCCTGGACGACTCCGCCAAAACGTGGTATGAAAACCATGAGACCACACTGACCACCTGGGAATTTCTGAAGAATGAGTTGCTCAGGACCTTCACCAGCATCATGCGAAAAGAAAGGGCCCAGCTGCTGCTAGAATCGAGGACCCAACAGCCCAATGAGACCCTAAATGTGTACGTCGAAGAAATTAAACGTCTCCAAGACATGACTGAAGACAAAAAGGTCGGATACCTAATGCGAGGGGTGAAGGAGTCGCTTTTCGCCGGTCTCATAAGGAACCCTCCTAAAACAGTCGCCGAATTTACTGAAGAAGCGCACACCATAGAAAGGACCCTGGACGCCCGGACTCGACAATACAACCGCCCGTTTCAGCTGAGCTCGCTCTACTTGGAACCGATTCGAGGTGGGCTAACCACCAACGATCTGCGTGAAGCTATTCAAGAAGTGGTTAAGGAAGAACTACGCTGATTGCTACCTCCTACCCACCAGCCCCCCCCCCAAGGAGCATCTCTCTTGGACATAGTGCGTGATGAAGTCCAGCAGGCGCTTGGCTCTTCATCAGCGACGACTCGAACAGAGGCCGAAGCAATGACTTACGCCGCTGCAGTGAACATTAGGCCACCCCGACGAAACGAGCCCAGTCCTCGACGGTACGCTGCAGCCTGTTAGGACCGGCGCCAGGTCTGACAATGGATCGGCGTTCCTTTTGATGTTCCTTTTGAGTCGCCAAACGGGTGGGCGGCCGGTGTCCGCCATGTATTGTTCCCACCTGGCCGGAGGGTGCGGCGTCCTGCCGCCGCGGCGCCGTGAGCAGTTCGGGAGACCACCGGTGCAGCTTCTTCTTTGGAAGATGACGGCGGCGGCGGCGGCCGGGAATCGTCCCGCTAATTGAACGAGTTGTTCGGCACCCTTTGAAGCTTGTTTACGGCGGCCCTTTCGATGGATGCAGTCATCAACTCCAGACCCCTCGCCCAGCGACACACCTTGACGGGGGGGGAGCCGCGTTCGTGCCACATGGCCGTGCGGTGACCACGCTTCAGTTTTGAACGTTCGCGTGGACCGTGCGTGCTCGTCACCCTCGCGGGTAATGTGTGGTCCGTGATTGGACGGTGCCATCTGTACGCGGTCCCCGATCTAGGGATCTGGGGAGGACAGACCCTTTATAATGAGCCCCCACGGCTCATTCGGTGCTTTTTCGAGTGGAGAGCTCGCCATGTACGAAGAACGCCACTATATATCTAAACTTTCTTATTGACCTCTCTCTAATGTAAATAAACGTCTGTTCTCTGTTTTCCCATATAAGCATTGCTTCTCGCTATAAGGGACGAGTCCGATGGGAGCCAGCTACCAACGACGAGACCCACAGGACCCAGACCACAACAAGCCCCAAGTAGCCGTCCACCCTTACCCGCCCACCTTACATACGAGAGACGCCCGAGCCAAAGAAAATGCGACACCTGGAGAACTCCCGACGACCGTCCCCTATGCTTTCACTGCGGTGAGGCCGGCCACATTCTTCGACACTGCCCCTACAGGCAGATGGGACTGCATGGCTTCTCATCTCAGGCACCACGGCCACGCCCTGGACAACGACCTCCGGCAATCGAAGACTACTTGCGCCATACAGAGTACTTGTCCAGCCGTTCTTGGGGAGCTGCCCCTTTGACGCAGCTCACCAAGTCGGACGCCCCTTTCGAATGGAAAGCTGAGCAATGTGAGGCATTCAAAGAACTTCAACAACGTTTACAGTCGCCGCCTGTGCTGAGTCACTTTGATGAAAATGCCGAAACTGAGATACATACAGATGCAAGCAGCATCGGCTTAGGTGCCGTTCTCGTTCAGAAGCACAAGGGCTGCGAGCGCGTCATCGCGTATGCAAGCCGCTCACTGTCGAAAGCGGAAGTGAACTATTCCACGTCTGAGAAGGAGTGTCTTGCGATAGTATGGGCCACCTCGAAATTCCGCCCGTACTTATATGGCAGACCCTTCAAGGTCGTAACGGACCATCATGCGTTGTGCTATTTGGCCAGTTTGAAAGACCTTTCTGGCTGCCTCGCTCGATGGAGCCTACGGCTTCAGGAGTTTGACGTGAAGGTAGTCTACACATCTGGTCGTAAGCACTCCGACGCAAACTGCCTCTCAAGAGCCCCTGTTGGCGCACCACCAAGCCATGAAGACGACGATGCCTTTCTTGGGCCTATCAGCAGCAGCACCTTTGCATTACAGCAGCGCTCAGACCCGATCCTACAACAGTTGATCAACTACATCGAAGGAAAGGCCTCCATACCGCCTGCACTGTTCAAGCGTGGGATATCCTCCTTCTGTGTGCAAAACGGGGTGGTAGTTAAAAAGAACTTCGCACCGAATAAGGCAGCTTACCTTCTTGTCGTCCCAGGCAGCCTCAGAGAAGAAATTTTACAAGCGTTACATGACGAACCCACTGCAGGCCACCTCGGTTTTACACGCACACTCCACAGAATTCAAGAACGATACTACTGGCCCCGCCTCTCCTCAGATGTTGTGCGGTACGTCAAGAGTTGCCGCGAATGTCAGCGCCGGAAGAGACCTCCAACAAAACCAGCTGGATTTCTCAAGCCAATTGAACCCCCGTCGAGACCATTCCAACAGATTGGTATGGACCTGCTTGGACCTTTCCCCACGTCAACATCCGGTAACAAGTGGATCATAGTGGCCATTGATTACCTTACCCGATACGCTGAAGCTAAGGCCCTCCCGAACGGCACAGTCGTAGAAGTTGCCAAATTTTTTGTCGAATCGATTCTCCTCCGTCATGGCGCACCTGCGGTACTAATAACAGACAGGGGAATGGCGTTTACGGCTGATCTTACTCAGGCAATCTTACATTACAGTCATACAGATCACCAAAGAACAACTGCGTACCATCCGCAGACAAATGGTCTCACGGAACGCTTGAACAAGACCATTGCCGATATGCTCGCTATGTACGTGGACACAGAACACAAGACCTGGGACTTAATTCTGCCTTACGTGGTCTTCGCCTACAACACCGCGGTGCAGGAGACCACTAAAATGACACCATTTAATCTCGTCCATGGGAGGGATGCCGTTACTACCCTGGACGCCATGCTGCCTAATGTCACCGATGAAAACAGCCTAGACGTGGCCGCCTACCTTCAGCGCGCAGAAGAAGCCCGGCAGCTTGCTCGTCTGCGCATAAAGGACCAACAGGGAAACGACGCAAGACGCTACAACCTGCGGAGATGCGATTTAACATACAGGCCAGGTGACAAAGTCTGGGTTTGGATGCCCGTTCGCCGCCGAGGATTAAGCGAAAAACTCATGCGCCGTTATTTCGGCCCATACAAAGTCATCCATCAAGTGGGTGAAGTGGACTATGAAGTGGTCCCTGATGGGGCTAGCTCATCCCAATGACGCCGCGCATGACAAGAAGTGGTACACGTCGCCCGTTTGAAGCCCTATCATGCGCGCTAAAGGAGGCTCCCTGTTTGCATCTCTTGTTTTGTTTATGTGTGCGTGATTCATGCTTATTTGCCATTTACTTTCGCACAGGCTGTCCTTTTGTTTTGGTTTTATTTTAAACAAAGCATCGGGTCGATGCTTACGTTGAGGAGGGGAGCAATGCCGCGAGGCGTATTGCGGATAGTGTTGCGCATGCCGATACCGCCGGCACGCGGCCTTGTCGTGGTCCAGGATGCACCGCGATTCATCTGCGAAGATCATGGCCCGCACGTCGACCATTCGTTGATAACGAGATAGCGCCAGACGCTGCGGCGACTGTGTCTCGGATGGTGAGCGCGCCTTGCGTTCCATTGGGAAGTTCTGTTCCCCGACGGCTGTCGAACGCGCTGTTTGCCACCCGCTAAGCCGGTGTGTCTGTTTTCTTTTAGTGGGCGCAAGTCCAGCAAATAAACGGATCTCCTTCTATTTCTACTAACCTCCCGGTCTCCTGTCTTCGGGCTACCCTCACTCTTACGTGACAATATTTTAGGGATGTAAAATCCAACAATTACTATTTTAAAATTAGTACATACACTCAAACCTCGTTATAAGGTAGTGGGATATAATGTAAATAATGGATATAATGAAGTAAGTGAAATTCCCCTTGAAAGCTTCATTGAGAACCATGTGTTTTAAACCTTGTTATAACGAAGTAAAATTGACCAGTAAATGGATATAACGAAATCTATCAAATAGTCTATAAAAGAAACGACCGTAATGTGTTAAATATATTGTTTTCTGCGGAGTTTGACCCTTGTTCGGTGCGGCTCTTTCAAAACTCCCGCGCCGACCTTATAGCCACGTCACGCGCGGCTGAGAGAGCCGTTCTCCTCACACAGCCAGTGGAGAGGGTACAGGAAGCGCTTAGCGGGTCACATGACAGAGAAGCGGTGCCATGGTGCGAAGTGATTTCTCTCTCACGCGCCTTAAAGACGACGACAACGACTGCGTCTCCGCTGCTACCCTCTGTACCGAGAAAGGAGTTTACGTAAAAATCTAGAAAAATCCTTAGTATTTTTCAGGTATCTTGAAAAGGAACAGTTATCAGTGACAGTTATCTTTTTCTTCTCTTTCTCCGCACGCGGCCTTGAAAGGAGAAGGGTGTCTACGAGCGTCTAGAGACGGAAAAGGGTGAAGCGTGCCGCAGGCGCATCGCAGATTGGCATTTGAGGGACAGCAAACAATCCACCAGCCTTCTTTCCTTTTCTTCTTTTCCTTTTTCGCGCGCAGTGTTGAGAGGTGCCGCTGCGGGATTGGGCATGGTGCTGAGAGCATTTTCGGAGCGCAGTATGTTCGAATTAACCGTCGCAAGTGCTTGCACGTTAGAATTACAGGGCGTTTTCGCCTATTGGAATACACATAGCTTTGACGGGACCTCAGCGGGAGTTCGAGTTAACCGGAAGTTCGAATTAAGCGTGTTCGAACTAATGAGACACGACTGTTTATTTTCCGTCACAGGCGTGGTCACGTAGCAGTACATTGGGCCGCGAGGCAGATTCTTTCTTCGCGTGCTTATAGATGTGCGCCCATCTGAGCATCAATGGCACAAACATTTATAATCAATATAACGAAATAATGGATATAACGAAATAATTGTGGCTCCACTTCAACTTTGTTATAACGAGGTTTGAGTGTACACAAAATGTGGCACATTGTTGCTTATACTATGACAAACACATTTGAAGGCCCCAAGCATTTCGCTATCAAGGCTTTTATCTGTCTTCTTATTTTAATGTGAGTCCACCTTCACTGAGGTTTGAGAATGCCAACACTGTAACTTCTCTTTTTGGAAAATGTACACTGTCATTCTTTATGAAAGGGAAGATGCAAACGCGTGGCCTGTGCTCTGTCGCGGCTGCCTACAGCACCATCAACCGACAATTGAAGAAAGCACGTTCGCTTTTCGAGTCATCTATGGCCAAGCAAGATAACGAGTTATGGCCGGTAGATAAATGCTGCTAGATTACGTTCTCTGATCGGTCGCGCGGCGAGCGATATCGGGCGATTATTGCAGCTTGTGCCGTGGTCGCGAACAACGCTTTACGTATATGTTGGCAGTGGAGCAGAGAGAGAGTGCAACATAGCAGTGCTTATCTACCGGCCATAAGTCGTTATTATTCTTTTCAGCAACAGATGACGCTGAGCGCAAACGTGTTTGTTTTTGCTATCGGTTGATGGTGCTGTAGGCAGCGACCGCAGAGCGCAGGCCACGTGTGTGCGTGTTCCCTTTCGTAAAAGATAACAGTGTATATTTTTTGCAGTTCATGAGACGGTTTCTTGCTTCCTGTTGCAGTAGAACAGTGGGACTGCGTGTCGACCTGCTTCTTCCTGGACACGGCACCCAACGTGGTGCTGTATATCGAAACCATAGCACACATCCTTCGGCCAGGGGGCCTGTGGATCAACCTGGGTCCTCTGCTCTACCATTACGCCGACCTCCCTAACGAGGACTCGATCGAGCCCAGCTACGAAGACGTCCGAAATATTATTCTCACCATGGGCTTCATTTTTTTGGTCAGTCGTTACTTTCACAGAGGAAAGAAAAATGTGGGAAGAGTAAAGCATAGGAACATTAAAACTGAAATCACTGTGTTCCTTACGCTTTTGCCAAAAACGACTAGATGGCGGAAACCATCGTCTTCTTATTTATTTTCATGTAATGTATTGATCCTCCCCGCCTCCTCTGAAAACTTTGTGTGCCTGGCCTGGTCTTGCACTACCTCCAGAAATGGAGGCATTGCAATTAACAAAATGAAAAACAGCACGTAAAGAGGCGATGCCACCAAATTTCAAGGCTATAAAAAAGCCTGTTGTGGGTTTCATATATATGCAAGGACAGCCCACACAAAGGTTCGAACACTGAAAACGTTTAGAATATAGTTTAATTCACCTCCAACTGCGCTCCTAAATGCCCATTCTATCAACACTGGCATAGCTCTATAGGAGGCGCAGTGAAAATTGTAGTGACGTCAAAACAGATTTGTAGTGAGGGGAGTAACATCCAGACCTCCACCATTGTATGTATTGGCAAAGCATCGCAGCTAGCGGCGCCTTTGTTTTGCAGGTGCTTGTGTGGCACGTGTGTGCAAAAGCAAACGATACTCAGCGATACACAGCTCTTTGTGTGGTCATGTGATATCGCCACCTGTACTGCTATTTCACTGCCTATCTGGGTGCCCAGAAACCGAAACCGAAAATTTTTCACAGAAATAAGGCGATATTGAATTACTTAGTGAGAATACATGACTCTCCGTGGTTGTATCATGCTTGTTGGAGCTAAAAGAAACACTTGCAGCAAAGAACGCGCAAGCCACAAATATGATGGCACCACCCTTTTTGAAAGATGAGGACAAATAAAGAAAGACACACGATGTGCATTGTGTGTCATTCTTCACTTGTCTTCATCTTTTAAGCGCTGTTTTTTCTTTTGCCTTTTTGTTATGCAATACCAACAGGCCCAACATTGTTCACTATTGCAATCAAGCTTTCTGCACGTCACCTGGTTTTAAACTGTGTCTGTGATTGGTCCACCTTTTACCAAGCTGCAACTTCATGTGAGGACCTCATCATGTTATGTGATGTCATAGTGACATCGCGGTGATATCACAAATATTGGCAATATGTGGCATAATTGCGTGATGTGAGCATTGCGGGATGATGACTTTCTCCATCACCCCCGTTGACGCTGACGCCGAAGGTTGGTGCAGGTGACTGATGAGGCATCTAAGACGATAGCTATAGTGCGAGAACAGAACGACGACAAAGAGACAAGAAGGACAAGAAAGTTCGTCATTCTGTTCTCACACTGTAACTATCGTCATGTCATACCAACTAGCCCAAACTGCCACACTTCTGAAGCATCTAAGGTTTTCGTGATTAAAAAAAAAAGGCGAGGTATTCGCCCAGCACATGATCGCAACATGAGAGAGTGCATGCAAAGTTACGGCAGCGTGGCCTAACTGGAATTCCTAGTCGATGCGCTGTATCATCGGGATTATGTGTTGCGCCAATAATGTGCGTGAAAAAGAACGGCTATACGGAGGGATCTATTTCCAGAGCTGGCTGTGTGAGGCAGGGCTGTCTCCCTAGTCGTTTACAACCTAAGAATAAATATAAGCTCCGCCAACAACGGTCACTGTCCCTCCAAGACAGAATTTTCATAACTGTCCCACTAATTGCAATCTCTTATTTACCTGAAATCGGCACCTTTCATGTATTTCCGACATATGACTTGGCAAACTTCACCGAAAATTCCGACTTCACTGCTCAGCCAAACATAGCATTTTAACAACAAACTTTTCATTCGTAATATTCGTAGTATTGCATTATCAGTGAAAAAGGGCTTATGGTTCGAACTGAAATCGCCAATCGTTGCTTGGTTGCTCGAGTGAATGACAGGCGTGCGGCAGTATCGGGGGTAGAAAATGTATTTATGCTTGGGTTGTAACCGACTATAGTTTATTTTTTCCTGCATGACTATGTACACTTGTGCAGTTGTTTTGAGAATGTCACGCGACATATATGCCGTGTGTGTGCCTCTGAAATGCAGTGCATGGTGGCAATCGTAAGTCAGTTACTGTGTGGGGAAAAAAAGGAAATTGATCAATATTGCCTTGGGGTCCGACATTATTCAGATTGCTGAAAAAAAAATGCAAGTCCTTTGACGAGACTTATTTTTCGAGCCGTCTCAACTAAATTTATCTCATTTGAAAAAGAAAGTTCAATTTTTATTGCAAATAGTTTTTCAAGCAAAGGCTTCAATTTAGGCTTTAGGAAAATTTCTATGAAAGTTGTATATGTAATGCATGTAAGCGCAAAGTTTGCAGCATTGCATTTTTGTACCAAAAATGAGCATCGATAACTTTTCCAATTAATGTAACCAGTTTATACATTGTGTTAAAAACCTTTCTATACTGAGGTGGATTTTGCAAAATGTCTTTGTGCAAATCATTAATATCATTCAAAGCTACCTATATGAATAGTGGCAGTTTTAAATGTTATACTAAATATTGCTATTTACATAATCTTAAATTGAGGATGATGTAGCGAGCGATAGATAGGAAAATGATAGGCGTAAGCTCAAGAGACAAGAGAACAGTGAAATGGGTCAGGGAACAAACTGGGGTTAAGGATATTATAGTTGAAATCAAGAAGAAGAAATCGACATGGGCTGGACACGTAGCACGTAGGCAGGATAACCACTGGTCATTAAGGGTAACTGACTGATTTCCAGAGAAGTCAAATGCATGAGGGGGAGACAAAAAATTACGTGGGCCGATGGAATTGAAAAAGTGCGCTGGTATAACTTAGCAGCAGAAAGCACAAGACCAGGTTGATTGGCAGATCATGGGAGAGGTCTTTGCCCTGGAAGGGGCGTAGTCAAGTTGATGATAATGATGATTGTCCTTATTCTTTTATACTTCTGTTCTTGGCATTTATTAATTATGGCTCATATAAAAAGAGGCATGACAGAGATCTAAGTCAACAATACTCAGGTTTAAGCAGGTTACACTTCTTTCTTTTAGAATTGCCAAGAAACCTAAAAATTGGTTGTGTAAGCGTGGAACAAGAAAATGTAAAGGAATAGGTAAAGGAACAGGTAAAGCTATTTCATTGTACTGAATGATTGAGATTGGGTAGTTAAAGTTATTTTACTTAATGATACTGGCAATATGTGGCTTTTCGTGGCAAGTAGCCATGTTCAATTTATGTATAGTACGGCCTAATGTTTTTCTCTTTTTTTTTTACAGAAAGAAGAAACCGGTATTCCAACACCGTACACCCAAAATCCACGTTCTATGATGCGGTACGAGTACCGCAGTGTGTTCTTTGTTTGTCAGAAACCCCTGCAACCCTCTCACGCCATGGAGCAGGCGATTCATGACGAAGTTGTTGACGGTGCAAACTCCTGATTCCGCAACTTCCCGTGGCCCATACTAAGAACCTGAATGCGAGCGTTCACAGCGCTACGCCTATAAGCAGCCAGTGGTCAAACTGCAATGACTCGGTCTTCGTTGACTATAATGTGTTCACATATGATTCTGTACAGGTATAGCTAACAGACGAGAACCAAATGAGCTCTGATGTATGACGTATGCCATGATTTGAGCTGGGCGCTTGCTTGTAATTTTAAAGGCACCAACAGTAACTTTGAACAACTGTCTCTTTCTGGTGATGTTGAACTTCAGGTGGTGCTGCATGCAAACTTACTTATTTGCAAATTGACCTTGCTTTTGAAGCTGAGTTTTGCATGTAAAAACATGGAGAGCATTTCGTGTATTCAAAGTTCATAAGTGCAATTGAATGTTTAATGAAAACTGTAAAGCTGGGCTTTCTTCATTTTTGCATGACAGATACGTGCAAACGGTGCTTTCGGTTCTCAAAGCTTGAGTAAGTTGCGTGTTTGTTTAGTTAGGCAAATAGAATTTACCACCTATTATGAATTGATAATTGCATGGTACTGACATCAATGTTATCACATCCTGCAGCAACCCCTTTCGTTGAAGGTTCGAGAGGAAATCTTACGGTGTTATGGTTCTCCCACAATACGCCATTTGTACGAGCAGAATCGTTAGCGGTGAAATGCTTCTCTTTTGAGAGAACCATTATCCTATATTCTCATTTAAAAAAAAAGTATGTTCTCATATGTTGTGTGGAGCAAACAGAGTTATTGAAGCGGTTGGTTTCATGTCGTATACGATATTCTACCACATGTGCTGGATTACTCTGTGGACACTTTTTATTAAGCGGTGATGCGGGCTAGTTGATTTCAGTCACTTGAATACATATTTGTGGTACAAATATTTGTGTTATGAATATGAATGCAAGTGACTCTCTACTAATTAGGCCATAACCAGTTTAACTAGTGGTGCTTACGTGATATTAATTTACTTAAAGGAATGCTTTAACATGCATTTTTTGTAAGAAGTTCATCCTCGAAATATATCACAGAATACACAGACGTTTCTCATAACACAAATTAATGTGACATTTTCTTTATTGCTGGTAAGATTAAACCGAAAGCACCGCATTTCACGCTATGAGAGACATAATTCTTAAAACTATTGCTAAGCACACAATTTCTGCTTAATCTATTACTTCTATGCTTCCTTTTCTACAGTTTTTGCAGATGGGTCTAATGAATGATATAATTGAAAATGATTAATAAGGATGTCAGTTTTATTCGTTACCTAACGTTACTTAACAATGTATTCTGCATTTAACATTCGTGTATTCAAGTATAGCCCAGCCAGTGTTACCAGATGACGATGCCTACATTTTCAACACCAGTGTTACACGGGCACGTTTGATGTCATGGTTAAGCCTGATCTGCATCAAAGTTCTTGATCATGATTGGCTGCTTTGCACAAACACTGAAAGGGTACTAATCACTGTGGAGAAATCTGATCCTGACTGGGCTTGTGATCAGCAACCCCCCGTGTGACACTGATATAACTTCCTGTTTCGTTGAATTTGATAAATAGGAATAGTAGGAGTTGTTCCCGTGTTGGGAACTTTTTTAGAATACTAGTTGCAACGCATGCACTGCGAGTCTCATTGCCTCGCGGGTCTTGCACTGCATCTACTCGTATGTCAACTGGACACGTTAAAAAAGGGTTATGTCGCACACTAGAGGCGCATTCAGCTCTCTTAGTGTTTGGTGCGTCAGTGTATCCCAGAGGTGACCTTGTGATAATGTATGTGCAACCATTGGCCGTTTCTAATTTGACATGACCTGGTTTTCTTGGATCTTATTCAAAGCGATTATGAGTTGTAAAAAAGCTAGAGGACTGTGTCACGCTGCAGTTAGCGACTCGATTGAGTGCACTATAGATGACATATAAGGTTCTGTAAACAACGTTTTTTCCGTATGCTAGTTTCAGGTCACACCAACTTCCATGCAGATACGCACATTCAGGGTCACGAAGTTCTTTGTCCCTGGTTTTATTTTTTTGGCTGTTACTGTGCCGTGTTGTCCAGCTTTTTAATGCTTTGGTCTAAAGCACAATTAGATCCGCTGACGCCTTTGTCATCATTTCTCATTTGGCGCAGGCACATACTTTCAAACCTCGATATAACAAATCCAGATATAACGAATTATTGGTTTCAATGAAATAAATGAAACATAACTCTGTTTCAGTTACAGTGCTACAACTATATGTTTATAACGAATTTTCGAATATAACGAAGTATTTTCGTGTAGGTGGGACTTTGTTAGAGTGAGGTTTGAGTATACTGGATTTTTTTAACGCAAATATTTTTCATAATTCATCCGCACAGTAATGCTAATCTCGGTACAAAATTTCCGTTTAATGTGTTTAATGCAGGTACAAGCTCATTTCTGCTTGTTTAGTCATTCTGTGCGGGTGTAGTTTGCAAGTCTTGCAGTATGTTGATTCAGAATAGTTTACTCATATCGGCACATATTTGTCTGTTGTGTTTTTCACAGGCTAGCAAAGTTGCATGGTTATTGCTTGGTACAAGGCATATGATACAAGACATGTGGAATGTTGATACTGGTAGTATGGCAAAAGAACCTGTCGTCACTTTGCTTGCACAAAGTGAATAATGGTTTTCAGTTCAGCTTAGTCACTGGTGATCGCATACAAACTAGAATTTGAAATTTCGAAGCTGCTTATATTTTTGTGATGACCATTTTATTGCTGGCTAACAAAGCTGCGAATTTATCGGCCAAAGGGCCACCTTTCTGCATTGGACATTTCTCGCACCACTATTTGCATTGCCCTGATAATCTGACGAAAAGATTTTTTTTCTTTATAGGGTCTGCGATGAAATTCGAGTGATACTGTCGCAGATTCGGGGGAAAGGCACGCCAGGTGCAAAGTGATTACTTGGGTAGCCAGGAACTCATGGTCCTTGGAAAAATGTAAACAGTGTGCACCTGCCAATATTTATCAGCAATGTTTTTTCTTTATGATCGGTCAATCTGTCAGTGGAGCTGACAACTGTTCGTGAAGTCGCTTAACTTTCTTGTTTCGTTTTACGCAGTATGGAGTACTTTTTTTGAAAGCTCTTGCTAATGCTTTCGTTACGGGTGGCTGTTTCTAAGAATAATGTCAATTTGACTCAGGACTGTTGGCTGTTTTGTGTACTAAAATAGGACTGTTGTTAAGAGAGATATAATTTCTGCGAATGAAATAAAATGTGATGACATGAATTTGACTTAATTCTGGCCTGCATTGTGTCTGAATTTTGTGGATCGACGATCTCAAGCCATATGCTGTTCTCTGCATCATAGGCAATGCGGCGAGTAGAAAAATAACACAACTTTTGTATCTGATTGTGTATGAAGGCAGTATGAAAACATGTGGTGCAGGACTTCCTAATTGGTGGTTGCTTTTCATCATGCAGGTATGTAAAGTGACGTAGAATTCATTACAAACTTTATGTATATATTGCAACTTTCTTATTACATCTGTGGTGTGTTTTCTCAATGCCGTTGTTTCTTTCACGACTACTTGCAGCTTGAAACACAGCACATGTGTAGCTTTCTCGAGTCTGTTTATGCAGCTCAAGATCATCATTGGAACACTGCACAAGTTAACCTTGTGCACTCTTTCTGATACTGATATCCTCTTGCCACAAAAAACAAGTACAACTTAATTGTAATTTTGCAACTATTTTTAATCAGCTGGAACAAGAAAAGTTTCAGTTATACATCCTGGCTGTCAATAAATGTGCCAGCATAGTGAACAGTTCATAGATTTGTTAACCCTTGTGAGTTTTTCAGTTGTTCGGTGAGGGCACAAATTTTAACTGATGGTCAGCCACTCTTCCTTCTCCTTACCTGCTTGGTGATTGAGATATCTTTAAACATGCATTTATTAGGACATTTTTACACGAAACAATTCGTCCTCTTCGTCTTGGCAACTTCGTCACTTGTTTGACAAAAATAACAGAAAGCTAACTTGAACCATAGTCACTGAACACTTCAGGTCAAGAAAATGTTTTGAACAAGAATATAGGACAAGATCAATAAAACTGCAAACATTCTCACAAAAGTTTATTCTCTGGAAATTTGCTGAAGTGTGTTTTCTGGGAATTGCACAGTTTGTTGTGTTTGGTTCTGCAATCTATTTCAAGAAAGAAAAAGAGAATGTAGACACGTTTTGTGCCACCCAAAATTTTCGTGATAATGCTTCTAAACAGCACCTTTCTGTCGGTGCAGGTTTTTAAGCCAGTTTTTACAAATTCGAATGATTAAATGAGAAAGAGCTGCAATTTGCCAACTATGTGTTTAGCATTTTTAGGAAGTATGCATTGACGCTCACCACTGTAAACTCTTTCGTAACTTAGCTTCAGTCATTAATTTTTTTTTTTTGTTATCCGCAACGGTCAATACTTATGTTCACCTGCAAGCTGTAGGCATATGCTTGAAACATTAAGTTAGGAAACGTCGTCGTTCTGCTAGGTTTCAGAATAAATGAAGGGTTTTAAACCACTACATGTTTGAAGAACCAGCAAAACATCCCATATGCCAAAATAAAAACCGAAATTTGAAAAACATTTAGTTTCGAAAGTACTTTTTAATGTTTTTATCGAAATTATTTGCTAATAACACAAAAACGTTATTTAAACATACACAGCGTTTAAAATTGAGTATTAACAATTATATTAATTAAAAAAGTATTTGTTTATTTCAATGGTCATGCTTTTGTACGCTGCACTAGTGAAATATGTCATAACCGTTCACCTCTTACTAGTATAGATAACATGTCGTAAGATTGCTAGTTTTAAAGGTTATATACTTAATTTTTTATTGAAATCACTGAATAGTTGTACAAAATGTCCGCAGAAACAGGTAATCTCAGTTGATCATCGGTACTAGTTTTTAATTTCGGGGGCTATGATAAACTGCAAGTAAATTTTTTTTTCAGGGGGTAAAAAAATAATAGCAATCTACTGACTACTACTTTTTCAGTGTCACAATTTATGTTTTATAGTTTTAAACAAAAGAGTAAAGTTTATGAGGTCATTTTTAAATACATGTGTAATAAACACACACATTTTACGTCACAAGTGCCGTCTTCTTAAAAAACAGTTTTGGTTTCGGTACAAAGGCAGAAATCAACGCGAGCACAAGACTGGTTCGAGCCAAAGCCGCATACAGCGTTTCTATCGGAACGAGAAGCAGAAGCTGTCGCACACGCCGAATTATGTTCTCCTGACGCGGCGCGACAGTTCACCGTCGCCTAGGGTATCGTTGCCGCGTTTCTCGTGTCACGACAGTTCGTGTTACGTAGCCCCGTCCGCTGTCGGAATGCGTGACTGAAATCGATTCGTGTTCTTCGGCGAAAGAGCTGCTGCGGCGTTTGTTTCGCCGCACGCCGGGAACTTCGCGAGCAAAGGAAGACGTTACGGCGAGGGTGATTGTCTTCGCGCATCTTGCCGCTGAGTTCACTGACACTGTGCGACTCCAATGTCCGCGAGGACCTGTTCTAACGCGCATATATTCTCCGCGTTGTCCACTTAGGCGCCCACTTTCTCCTCGGCGCCGGTACTTCTCGCGGAAAAGATATCTACAATCGATCATGGATGACGTGCCGAGGTTTACGGTAACGGACTACAGCGTGATGTGCCTGATGCTGTGTGTGTCTTCGGGCATAGGCATCTACTTCGCCTGGCGCGACCGGCGTGATGTGTCGAACAAGGCGTTTCTGATGGGCAACCGAGAGTTGGGAGTGTTCCCCGTGGCCATGTCGTTGATGGCGAGCTTCCAGTCGGCCACCACTGTGCTAGGCTATCCCGCCGAAATGTACTACAAGGGGACGCAGTTTTGGGTGGCCGTCTTCGGTCTGGCCATCTCCAACGTGATTGCCGCCGAACTGATCCTGCCCGTGCTGTACAATCTGCATATGACCAGCGTCAACTCGGTAAGCGAACTCACGCCTGTTTCATTTGTCCGCCCTTATTGAATCCCTACCAGCAGTACCCCTTCCGCCTCAAATAGAATTAGCACCTCGTTAACGCATTATCATGTGTGCGATATGCCCACTGTGGAAGATAAAGGCGAAAATTGCTTGGTAGTTTGCGTAAAATTATATGCTCGAGTCCGGACAAGTTCGCTAGATTTCCGAACGAGATTCAGCCTTGCAATAAAGTGATCGGCTCGTTTCCGAGATAAACATGTGGCCGCAGTTTATTCCGGCTTTTTTTTTTCCTGTAGTTTTTTCTCAGATCTACTCGAACATATTCATTTGGAAATCAAGTTCAGT
This sequence comes from Rhipicephalus microplus, assembly GCF_043290135.1. Taxonomy (NCBI): domain Eukaryota; kingdom Metazoa; phylum Arthropoda; class Arachnida; order Ixodida; family Ixodidae; genus Rhipicephalus; species Rhipicephalus microplus. Next base: position 74,435,597 of record NC_134703.1, read on the forward strand.
TCCAATGGAACTTGTACGTATCGTATTGATTACCTGATGTCCTTGGATAAAATCTTGAGTAAATTCCGTTGAAGCTATCACGTGTTAATTAAGTTAGTAAGGTGTAATCAGTTCTGTATTATTATGGGTTATAACGAATACGATCCCATTTCAGTTATATTGATCATAACGTTATTAACATTACGTGGAATGATCATCACGTGCCCGACAAATAGACTGATAAATCAGTACGGAGTTGCAACATTAAGCAGAAAATTGATTGCAAAGGAAACGATGGGCGTCTGCGCGATCGCTTAAATCTTGCTAAGAATTTGGAGAGCTTTTTTTGCTATCGTTTTTTTTTCTCCCCCGCGTGTCAGCCGATGAAAACGGCTTGCCTTACATTACGACACTGAGGATATATCAACACTGCTTTCTTTTTTCACTAGAATAAGCATATTGCGTAAGCCTTCACAAATAGGGCGAAATCGATTTCCGCCACCGGTCGGCCCTAAATAATGCCAACACACAGCGCGCCGACGGCGGGTAGCAACGGGCATTCCGTCGACCTGTTCAAACCTTTTCGACTTCATACAAACACGCGCACCCATATACGCCTGCTGTTAAAATTTCCCGCCGCCCCCTTAATGGTGTTTCTTCCTTTAATGACGGAGCACGCGATTGCTCAGGTAGGAAAACCCCTTTCCCAGAACACACTCGAAAGTACGTACATTGAAAGATTTATGTGAAAGCAGGATGGGCGATCTGTTGCAATTGCCTGGCAATCGAACTTCCGGGTAGGTGTGTACGAGGCTGGACTATACTCGTTTCCAAGTCGCAATGAGCATTTGTATTGTCGTCCCAGTTTAGTGCTGGGGGAATACTCCTCAGTCCCATATCCTTCGCAATCAATTGTGCGGAAACAACCCTTAGTATAGCGTACGCTCACTAGCCCAATTATTCAAGTTTCTCTAAATGATTGCGACTGTGGTTATTCTACGCATACTGTACATTTCCGAAAAAAGAAAAGAAAAAGTGATCTGGCAATCGTTCGCAGATCGCGTGCATTTAGCTGCTATCGGCCATCGATCCGATGGGTATATCCGTGTACATTTAGCAGAAGACACGGAAAATTGCAGATCAACTCGAATTAAAAGGGCGGGCATAATGACACCCTGAAACGCATTACACACCTGACGATGTGTTTACACCCATAGCCTCTACATTCGTTTTAAAAGTCATCGTTTAACGCTATTGTGTAGTCACAAGCTTTCGAAAAACGCGCGCATGTCTCAGTCAGTTTCTTCTCTTCCATAACCAAAACGTGAATGCAAGTTTCTATAAATAAGTCCGAGATGTGCGGACTTAACGATTTTTTGAAATAGACACCGTACCGGAAGTAACTCAAGGTTGTCGTCTGCGAATGGGCTTGCTGACAGTTTTCAGTTGGGCGACGAATTTAATCCCCCATCATTTGTAGCGTTATTTTTTTTTGTGCCGGGTGTTACCTTCCTGTGTGACACTCGACACACATTCGTCGTGACGCCTCGAGTGACGCAAGTCTCCTATATTCCCGGAATTCTTCGAATGTGGATTCTCTACACGAGTAAAACGCGTTGCGAGCTACTTACTTATCGTTCTATTTCGGTCGCCTGGACATCACCATCTACGTGCTAAGGCTCGGTCGCCGATGTGTTAATTCACATTTGAGTCATCTGGTAATAACCTTAACTCGCTGTAATGCTTGATTAATTTTAACACCTAGTCGATTGTTAATCCACGTTGCATAGCACTGTCGTGCTACATTAATACACTTTAATTAAAACTTAATTCACTGTTATTCACCATTTAGTCACCTTTTGCACTCATTATCACGTCGGCTCACTTGGAACATCCTTACCAGAGGGATGAACGTACCCGCTCGCTTATTTATGAACACCCGCGAGTCGTTTTATAATGTGACGGGTATTGATTGTGCCCGTTCACGGAGGTCGATACAGGGCTTTACGACGCGCGAGCTTCTGTGCGTTGAGCGCTTTGAACCGCATGCTGTTGTGTTGCAAGTTTTGATCGCGTGGACAGCTCCTGAACGTTTGTGGCACTATTGCAGATGCACCCATTGCAGGTTCACACGAAAGTCGCAGAATGCCTCTTTATTGTGCTTACAGGAACGGGTTGCAGTTTGATTGATTTATATGTGGGGGTTTAACGTCCTAAAACCGCGATATGGTTATGAGTGGACGGCTCCGGAAATTTCAACCACCTGGGGTTCTTCAACGTGCACCCAAGTCTGAGCACACGGGCCTACAGCATTTCCGCCTCCATCGGAAATGCAGCCGCGATTCGATCCCGCGACCTGCGGGTCAGCAGCCGAGTACCTGAGCCACTAGACCACCGCGGCGGGGCACGGGCCGTCGTTTGGCCGCCGTAAAACTTAACAGTGCCTTGCCTGTCGCACTTCCTTGCCTGATAATATATGGTAGTGCAAAGGACATGAACAAGAGAAGGTATACACTCAAGACAACACAGCGCTAACTTTCAACAACACCTTATTACTGTAAGATCCCGCTAGTATGTGTACTCCACAACGTCATATACATCACATGTGCATAGCTCTCACAACCATAAATTGTAACCCATCGCTATCGGTTTGGTGGTAGCGCCTATAGGAAACTTGAGCAACAGTTCGAAAGAGGCGTTTCTTTCTCGTTTTCTAGGTTTCCTAGCTACATTACTCGCGCTACGACAGAACCTGGCGACGTGGAGTTCAGCCTGCAAGCCAGGTCTGGGGGAAATGTGTTCAGCTAACGAATGCACACCAAGGATTTTGTACTAAAGCTTCCTTCATGCACACATTGCGCGGCCGCTGTGGGTCATTGTACGCAGGCGTCCGCATCCTTCAGTGCTCCCTCGCGTACGCGGCCTGCAATCAGCATGCTGTGAAGAGAAGCAGCAGATAAAGCAGGCTGGACGATGACATATTCTTAGAGTGCGACTGTTAACCGCCAGGCCGTTAGCACATAGTCAGGGATACGAGATATGCTCCCTCACCAGCACTGATAATAGTAGTTTGCTTGGCAATCCTGGCTGATAACGGCGAGTTATTCTGCCATTCACGGACGCGAACGACAGGTGAGCGTGTATATGCAAAGAACGAGCGGGTATGAACGGTGATGTTGCGTCACGCCGCGTTAATGGAAGGGTTTTCCGCAGTGAGTGTGCTCTCGCAGTCCCCGACGCGCCGGCTTCGAGCGAGTTGCGTTATCTCGGTGTCCCAGCCATAGAGTTTCCTAATAAAAACTAGACGGGCCACTGGCGCTGCGATCGTTCAGCGACCTTGGGAATAATGCGTATATGACATGGATCTACCTAGTCTTCGTGCTTGCGGGCGGCGAACGTACTCGTGGCCTCGTTTATTGCTGTGTTTTGTTTTTGTGTTGAAGAAAAGAAGGAACAATTCTTTACTTCGTGACCCGATTTGAAGTGGTAAGCCTAAAGGATTAAGGTGGTGAAGCGTAACTGCCGAAAATTTGCCGATTGTTGCTTCATGACAAAGCAGCTTCAAACCACGCGAAGCCAGAACGAACGTAAAGTACGATGACTAGGCTAATTCATGGCATACCCATAATTCTCATGCTCGCTGAAGCGCTGTGCGTTGCAGCTCCCATAGACACTAGCGACAGAGTTTCCTCTAGTGTATACTTAGGAAACTGTATGGCCTCCGAGATGGCGGGAGCGCGGCAGGCCGCGCGCCCGTTATATTGGAGGCCATGTCCCAACAATTTCTAGCCAGAGCTTACAAATATGCTAATGACACGACCAAGTGCATGTTGCTGACTATTGTCTGGATGTCACACATGTCCCGTTTATTAGGGAGGCGATCGCCGGGCTAATTCCAAGAGCCGAAGTATCGGCCCCCCGAACCGCACCACGAAAGCGTGGACAATTTAGAAGTGGTCCTTATTGGTGCGCCAGCGGACGCCGGCTGTGGCCCAAAGAACAAGTCAGAGCCGAGAGTTGCTAAACAAACAAATTATATTCTCAATAATGGCAGATCGAAAACAATACATAGAAAATGCACACTCCACAATAGTTGCATACAATATGTCACCAATCAAACCAATCAATCAACGTACTACACAACACAATCAGCCACACTTAATACAACGGACACGGTCAACAATACGCACTACAATGCAGTCGCATGCATTGAACAACCAAGACACTTAAAGACTAAAGAGATGGAACCTATTCAGTCCAAAGTTCTTGGAACCAGAGTCTAGATGATACTCTTCCGAGAGTCACTCACTCAATGTCCAGCGTTGTTGTCGTTCCGCAGCCCTCTGAAGTTTCTCTTCCAGGAAACCTCGCCGGAGTTTCTCTTCCAGGAAAACTCCCGTCTTCAATAGGCCACTCTCCAAGCTTCAAACTTCTTCGCCGGAAATCCGTCGGCTTCACACACGCAGCTGTTGCCCGCGTCTTCGCTCGATAGCGGTAAACCCACGCTCTTGCCTGTAGCTCCAGCCGTCCCTACGGACCAAAACTTCGCCGACTACACGGCGGAATCTCTACGCGCTCTGGCGTTAACTTCCGTCACCTCCTGTTCTGTCACTACGGGCAGAACCTTCGCCGACTCCACGGCGGAATTCCTACGCGCTCCGGCGTTAACTTCCGTCACCTCCTGCTTTCTCGTCTCGGCTGCCCGATTAAATACCTTCCGCGCCACCTTCCAGAAATTTCTCGTCCTTTCGTCGGCGCGATACGCAGCGAAAGCTGGGAAGAGGGCGAGACGGTTGGAATGCCCTCCCCGGCCGCATGAGTCACTCGGTCTGACCCCGCCTCGTTCGTTCTGGAAATTTCTAGCGCTTGCCCGGCCGCCGCTGTGGGGTGAGGAGGTTCGTCTGCGATGCCGTGCTTCTGCGGGGAGAGCGCGCGCCCGGGAGCCTTGGATGTTTGCTTTCTCTTTTTTTCTTTTTACCTCGCGGCGTTTCTGCCGCCCGTTGTCGCAAGGATTTGGCGGCGCGCTCTTTTTTAGCGCTCGTTCTGTGACACTGCCCCCCACTTTAAGAATATTATCTCATAATATTCAAACTCTCACAAACGAGCGCGAACAGTCACCACACACTCTCACAGACTGTAACACCATCAGTCGCTCATGACACTTCTCATTCACAATAGATCGCTCAATACAATCGTACATTGTAGTTCAATTCCACAACACATGAAATATAGCCACAGGTACATGCCTACAACACTTCATCACACATTCCAAACAATACAAACGTACAAAGTTCTGTCTATACAACAATTATACAACACTATACATCACATCATCGCACCGAACACTGACTCGCTCGACATACACTTGAGACACAGGATAACACAACATTAACACAACATATGGCACTCAGCACTGCCCAACAAATTCTGATTCAACTTCAGCACTTATCCTGTGTACTTCGAGCAGCGCTTGCGTCCCTTTTTGCGGTGCTCGCTCGATCTCTTCTTGTGTTTCCACGTTCTTTTTCGGCGAGCCCTTTCCAACGACGATATCTGAGGCGTCGTCTCAGCCATCGTTGTCTCTTCCGACACCGTTAACGCGTCATTACATTCGACGGGTCCTGTCTGTTTATTTACCCGCTTGATCATACCTCTACATTTTGCCCGGCTGGCCAACTCCGTCTCCTTTACACTGTCGCTCGGTTGAGGTCGTGCCGACGTAAGTCCGGTTGCTCGGCCCGTGAACTTATTCGACCCGATCGTCTTCTCCTTCGCCGTCTCTTGCGCCGCAGCTTCACCTTGGGCTCTAGTGAGATCCGTCACGGGATGTTCCTCCACTGTATCTCGCGGTCGCTGGGTTGGCGAGGGCTCTATCTTCGGGTCTTCTCCCAAACATTCCGGATCATTCGGTCCTCGCGCCCCGTCGATGTTTCCGATGACAAGGTCGTAAAGGGGGTTCGTCATACATAGAGCGGCAACCTTCCCGCTGTTGTGACCGGCGCCGGAGCTGAAGAGGGAGCGGCGCTCCTTTAATCTTCAAACAAGTAACCGAACGACCGGCTGCCTACTGTTAGGACCGGCGCCAGGTCTGACAATGGATCGGCGTTCCTTTTGATGTTCCTTTTTAGTCGCCAAACGGGTTGGCGGCCTGTGTCCGCCATGTATTGTTCCCCCCTGGCCGGAGGGTGCGGCGTCTTGCCGCCACGACACCGTGAGCAGTTCGGGAGACCACAAGTGCAGCTTCTTTTTTGGAAGATGACGGCGGCGGCGGCGGCCGGAAATCGTCCCGCTAATTGAACGAGTCGTTCGGCGACCATTTGAAGCTTGTTTACGGCGGCCCTTTCGATGGATGCAGTCATCAACTTCAGACCCCTCGCCCAGCGACACCCCTTGACGAGGAGGAGCCACGTTCGTGCCACATGGCCGTGCAGTGACCACGCTTCAATTTTGAACGTTCACGTGGACCGTGCGTGCTCGTCACCCTCGCGGGTAATGTGTGATCCGTGGTTGGACGGTGCCCTCTGTACGCGGTCCCCGATCTAGGGATCTGGGGAGGACAGACCCTTTATAATGAGCCCCCACGGCTCATTCGGTGTGCTTTTTTTCGAGAAGAGAACCAGGCAGAACAGAGCAGAACCGAGCAGAACCATGTAGAACCAAGCACCATGGAGCGCTATGTTAGGAGTCATGTAGAGGCCTGCCACGTTTGAGGGCTCACCGTGTAGGGAGTTCGCAATGTATATATTGTAAATAAACCCTCTTCAAGTCTCTCTTCCTCCTGCCTCGACAACTTCATCCCGGACCTCCGGTGTCTGGAAACCCCGGTCGCAACAACTGGTTGGCAGCGGTGGGATACGAGTCTGCGACGGAGAGCGACATGTACCGGAGGCCAGCCGAAAGCCCTGGAACTCGGCGGGATCGAAGCAGCGTACCACCACCGCACGTAATGGGGTGAGTGCCTGGCTTTGTGCTTGAGATATATCGAGTCTTTTGGCCTAGATTCGTTAAAAGATAGATATAACCAACAACTGCCTGGCCACTGTGGTTGTTATCTCAGCACAAGGCAGCACTGGATGATTATCTGAGCAAGTACGCTAAAGCAGGAAAGCTTAGATGATGCAATAGGAACAAGTGGTAATGTTTCAAAATTTCTAAGGGTACGTTGCGGGTTAAATTTTAGGATGTTGTAAAAAGCAGGAGTGAAAAATTAACAAGAAAAAGTAGAGAGGGATGTTGGCCACGTAGTGCTACTTGGGTGCTTAAGCTTGTGGTCTCCGCTGTGAGATTTGCCAGGCTTCAATTTCTCTAGACCCAGAATTGAAACGCTGGTGGGTTTGTGTTTTGTCACAGCTGAGCCAAAGCAAAGTAGTCGCCATGGATCTTACGAGATTGACAAGAGAGGACCTGCTGAACCTGTGTTGGGATCTGGAGCTAGATTTTAATGATGATATGCCTGCTTCTAAACTCCGCGAAGTGATTCTCGAAAGCAATAGTGACAATGAGGAAATCGAGCACTTCGGGAATATGTACTTATTGGACCAGGAGGAGGAAGTACAAAGGGCGCAAAGAAAGGAAAGATGGCGCCAGGAGGAATTGGAAGCTGAGCGCAGGCATGAAGAACATATAAAAAGGATGCAGGAATTAGATGAAGAGATAGAAAGGCTTAATTGTGAATTGGTGGCATTGCAGCAGAGTGGTCAATCCATAGATGTAGCGCACGAACGGTGCGATGTAGCGGCGGTGCCATTTGAGACCGAAGCGAAGGCTACAGGTCAGACATCTGTAGATGAAGTGCACGAACGGTGCGACGTAGCGGCGGTGCCGATTAAGGCCGAAGAGAGGGCTACAGGTCAGAAATTTGCAGATGTACCGCACGAACGGTGCGTTTCAGCAGCGGTGCCGTTTAGGGCCGAAGAGAGTGCTGCGGGTCTGATATCTGTAGATATAGCGGCGGTGCCGTTTGAGGCCAAAGAGAAGGCTAGTGCCTGTAAGGGAATGGAACAGGTTTTAACCCATTCTGAGGGAAAAGAGCTCGAGGTCACAGCAGGGTGTGAGGGTTCCGTGGTGGTGGAAACGAAGTTAAGATTAACAGAGTGTTCCATCGAACCTTGCAGCCCTGTAGACCATGTTGATGAGCGTCAGAGGCGGACGAAAGGCTCCAGGTTTGGCACCAAGGAATGTGCCAAACGGAGAAAGCGTCCGAAAAACAGAAGCGCGGCAAGGCTCGCGATCAGCGCGGCGCGTTTGACGAGGACCTTCAAACGGCGTGGCGGATTTGCGAGAAAAGGCCCGTTGTCTTCTCTGACTGGCTTAAATCGCATGCGTCTGAGCGGCCGGAGAGTAAGGAACAGAAGTGCGCAATCTACGCGGCCGCGGTCTAACGATGAACTGATAGGCAATCATCAGGACTGGGCGCGCGAGATGGCGGAGGAGCATATCGGTGATGAAGAACGTCAGAGTAGGACGAAAGGCTCCCAGGTCCGCACAAAGAAGCGTGCACAGGGGAGAAAGCGTCCGAAGGGCAACAAAAAGGCAAAGCTCGAGATGAGCACAACGCGTTTGAGTAAGGGTTTCAAACGGCGTGGTAAAATCGCGAGAAAAGTGCCGTTGTCATCTCTGACGGGTCTGTATCGTATGCGTCCGAACCGCCGGAAAAGAAAAGCGCATCGTACGCGGCAGTGTTTGAAGGATAGATTGCTAGGCAATTATCCAGACAGTCCGCGCGAAAAATCAGATGAGCATGTGGGTGCTGGTGAGCATCAGAGATGGGCGAAAGGCTCCGTAGACGGCACCAAGAGACGTGCAAAACGGAGAAAGCGCCGTAAAAACAGGCAGGCAAAAATCGCGACGCGTTTGAGGAATGTATTCAAATGGCGGAGCGAAATTTCAAGAAAGTTGCCGTATCGCAAGCGTCCAAGCGGCCAGAGAACAAAGAAAAGAGAAGCGCATCGTGTGCGTAAGTGGTCGAGGGGCAAGAGACCCTTCCGTTGTTCTCGCGGTGCATTGGACGGGGTGCGGGGCAAAAGAGTCGGTGGTTTTCGAGGGGCAGGAAGCGACAGCAAGTCGGCTTCGAGGAACGTCGCGGGGTTCGGTAGCAGGGCGATTGACGCGTGTTGTAGACCCCGCTTCTCGAGAAAATCGTTCCGGGCGCGACCACCGCGAGTTCGACTCAGAGTTGTTGCGAACAGCGGTTAGCCTCTCGGAAAACGTCGACTCGGGACTGTTGAAAGGAACATTTTGTTTGTTTTTGTGATTTTGTAAATAACTCGTTTGTACTTTGTTTTCGTTAGCGCTCTATCATTTTGGTAGCCTATATGCGTTGTATAGATCTATTGGAAGGATAGTGACACGCATTAGAGCGTACAGAATTAGGCGTTTGTCATCGGCACCGGAGTTGGTTTGTATGCGTCCGAGCCGCCGGACAAAACGAAAAAAAAAAAAAGCACGTTGGGTAGAAAGGCAGACCCTTTCGTCGCTCTATCGACGGCATGTTTGATGGACTGCGGGAGTGCGAGGTACTCAGCGAGAGTAAGAACGCAGGTTGTCAGCGCAGAGCTTTGCGGGGGTCGGAGGCGAAGCGAATGGGTTTTGCCATTGTTCCATTTCCCGTTCGCCTAGAAAGACCCACAGGACGCGACACCGCGCGTTAGTCCCAAAAAGGAGTAGACATCCGTGAGCTTTTGACGATGGTCATTAGTGGATTTATTTTGTTTTGAAATTTGCTTTTGACTGTTTAAGTTGTTTTGGATTTTAATGTGTTTTTTAAGAATCTCGTCTACCAAATAGTGTTTAGGTAACACATTTTTTGGTTTTGTTCATTTCTTGGGCGTTGTACGTTTAGCTAAGGTAAGCGTTGTGCGATTGCATAAACGACACGCATAGGAGCCTGCGTCATGGTAGATACGTGTAAATGAGCAGGAGCAACGTTATGAACTAATTATGACTGAGCGTAGAGACGCAAAGTTATTGCTTGCGAGATTTTTCAGGATTCATGCGAAACTTTTTTTTGTTGTTCATTTAATGTTTTGTTCGCATGTGTCCGGTGTGTAAGAAAAGCTAGCTCGTGAGTTTATATGTATGCTTTGTGAAAGTGGCAACAGCAAGGGAACGGTTAGGTGGTATCTCCTCCAGGCAGGCGCACTGTGATGTGCGTTTGCGGATGTATAATAAAGACGTTCCTAATGCAGGTGCAGCACGGCAGTTATGCTTTCGTCTTCTCAAAAGGAATTGACGACTGGCTTTGGCGGCACTAAATTTCGGGAACTAAAAGATAGCGTGAAGTAAAATGCTTCATTTTATGAGTATGATACCTGGTGGGTTACGGCGGATTACTCACGCAAGCACTCGGGTATGCCACGGTGAGCGCATCACTTGACAATTAGTTTTCTTGAAAGCAGTTTGATGGGAAGATTATTATCGGATCGGGATTAGGAGTTTTGGTGAAACCTCAGAGAAACGTCCCGATTGCTGCTTTGTGTTTGGTAATACTGCTTAAGTAAGGTTGCTTTTGGATAATTTGTCGGACTCGACGTGTCTCAGTGCGGGCAGGGTGCTCTCCCGTGCCTGTGGTGGTGTGTATGAATGCTTTTCCCAGAGGGGAGCCACAAGGAACGAGAGGGAAAGAGTCCTTGGCTGAGCGTCATCAGCAGTGGCCTGGAAGACAGCACTACACAGCGACACTTCGAGCAACCTGTGCAGCTGGTCACCCTCAGGTCGCTTCTCCCGCCGGCGGACGAGCTGTTGTGACCGGCGCCGGAGCTGAAGAGGGAGCGGCGCTCCTTTAATCTTCAAACAAGTAACCGAACGACCGGCTGCCTACTGTTAGGACCGGCGCCAGGTCTGACAATGGATCGGCGTTCCTTTTGATGTTCCTTTTTAGTCGCCAAACGGGTTGGCGGCCTGTGTCCGCCATGTATTGTTCCCCCCTGGCCGGAGGGTGCGGCGTCTTGCCGCCACGACACCGTGAGCAGTTCGGGAGACCACAAGTGCAGCTTCTTTTTTGGAAGATGACGGCGGCGGCGGCGGCCGGAAATCGTCCCGCTAATTGAACGAGTCGTTCGGCGACCATTTGAAGCTTGTTTACGGCGGCCCTTTCGATGGATGCAGTCATCAACTTCAGACCCCTCGCCCAGCGACACCCCTTGACGAGGAGGAGCCACGTTCGTGCCACATGGCCGTGCAGTGACCACGCTTCAATTTTGAACGTTCACGTGGACCGTGCGTGCTCGTCACCCTCGCGGGTAATGTGTGATCCGTGGTTGGACGGTGCCCTCTGTACGCGGTCCCCGATCTAGGGATCTGGGGAGGACAGACCCTTTATAATGAGCCCCCACGGCTCATTCGGTGTGCTTTTTTTCGAGAAGAGAACCAGGCAGAACAGAGCAGAACCGAGCAGAACCATGTAGAACCAAGCACCATGGAGCGCTATGTTAGGAGTCATGTAGAGGCCTGCCACGTTTGAGGGCTCACCGTGTAGGGAGTTCGCAATGTATATATTGTAAATAAACCCTCTTCAAGTCTCTCTTCCTCCTGCCTCGACAACTTCATCCCGGACCTCCGGTGTCTGGAAACCCCGGTCGCAACACCGCTGAAGTACGGGGTTTCAATCTCGATTTCTGCTTCGGGAAGCATCCGAACTGTACGGTCAATTAAGCAAACCGGTTTCGTTTTGCCGGTTAACTCACCTTCCCGTACCAAATTTCTCCGCACGATAACAGTGGAACTGCCGGTATATCTTAACACTGTAATCTTTTTGCCCGCAACTTTTCCAGGCAGCGTTGGCATTCCTTTCGTAACACCGGTTGGCTGTTATGACATTACAGCACCCACAATAGGAATTTTCTCCCCATTCTTCAACTCTACGAATCCATCAGTGACGGCATTATTATCAGATTTCGGTGCCGTTTGAACACAGGATACCTGGTGAGTTTGACTCACTCCGTTCCGACAAGCATCTGCTTTGTGCCCAGTCTGACCACACTTAAAACATTTTACTGTCGTAGGGCTCGTAAAGATCGTTCGACAGTTTTTTGCGCGATGACCCACTCGGTTGCACAGAAAACATCGCGGAATGTTCTCTGGTGCACGCTTCTTTTCTTCGGGAGCCAATTTCTTCGAATCATCGGGACAATCCTTCTTGACCTTGGCCAAATTAGTGCCACCTTGCGCTTCCAAGAATTGATCAGCCAATTCAAGCATGTCTTCAAGTGAGTCAGCCTTCCTCTCTTTCAAATACAGCGACAGGCTTGGGTGGCAACTAGTAAGAAATTGTTCTCTAATTAGGAGCTCTCTAAGCTCATCGTACTCCTGTGCTGTTCCTGAAAGTTCAATCCATCTGTCGAAATAATGGCAAAGTCGGGCGGCATACTGCGTAGCCGTCTCACCGTCAGCTGGCTTTCCTGTCCGAAATCTGTCCCGGAATCCTTCCACAGTGAATCTAAATCGCTTCAGCAAAGCAGCTTTCACCTTTGCATAGTTGGCTGCATCGGTCGGCGTCAGCCTACCGTACACACTGAGTGCTTCACCACTCAAGCAAGTACTCAAAGCAGTTGCCCATTGCTGTTCCGGCCAATTCTGGCTCCTCGCAATCGTCTCAAATCGGTGAAGGTACGCGTCAAGGTCGTCCTTCCTTTCATCAAATGCGACGAGCAGCTTGCTTGGGTTCAAGCGGAAGCCATGATCTTCCCGTTCGCTGCTTTCAACTCTAACTGGGACGGGAGTTTCACTTCGCTGTTGCAAACGGAGCCGCTCGAGTTCCATCTCTTGCTGCCGCTGCCGTTCCCTTTCAGCCATCTCCGCTTCTCTTTCTTCCTTCAGCTGCCGCTCCCTCGCTTCTCTTTCTTCTCTCGCCCTTTCGGCTGCCAACTTCTCTCTCTCCAGCTCCAACTTCAATTGCTGCTCTCTTTCTTCCTTCAGCTGTCGCTCTTTTGCCTCTCTTTCTTCTCTCGCCCTTTCAGCGGCCAGCCTTTCTCTCTCCAACTCAGCTTCTTTTTCCGCTTTGGCTCTTTCGACCGCCAACCTCTCTCGTTCCAACTCAGCTGTTTTTTCTTCCTTGGCTCTCTCAGCTGCCAACCTTTCTCTCTCCACCGCCTCTTTCTCCTTCTGGCTTACCCATTTCCGTAGTTCGGCGCCGGAAAGACCCATCTTCTCACCAAGCGCAACTAACTTTTCGAGATCCATTGTGTCTCGCAACTCGCAAATAAAACCTTGCCGCGTGCAAAAAGTATCTGCCTAAATCAGTCTATCGGAACACTCCCCTGCACTCGTTAACGAGAACACTGAACAACACACAAAATCGGTCCGATAGCAGTATCAACAACTCGAGGCTCTTTCTCACTACTTTGGACACACTGTGCACCAAAAGGTCCTGAGTCGCGGACGCCAGATTAATTGTCACACATGTCCCGTTTATTAGGGAGGCGATCGTCGGGCTAATTCCAAGAGCCGAAGTATCGGCCCCCCGAACCGCACCACGAAAGCGTGGACAATTTAGAAGTGGTCCTTATTGGTGCGCCAGCGGACGCCGGCTGTGGCCCAAAGAACAAGTCAGAGCCGAGAGTTGCTAAACAAACAAATTATATTCTCAATAATGGCAGATCGAAAACAATACATAGAAAATGCACACTCCACAATAGTTGCATACAATATGTCACCAATCAAACCAATCAATCAACGTACTACACAACACAATCAGCCACACTTAATACAACGGACACGGTCAACAATACGCACTACAATGCAGTCGCATGCATTGAACAACCAAGACACTTAAAGACTAAAGAGATGGAACCTATTCAGTCCAAAGTTCTTGGAACCAGAGTCTAGATGATACTCTTCCGAGAGTCACTCACTCAATGTCCAGCGTTGTTGTCGTTCCGCAGCCCTCTGAAGTTTCTCTTCCAGGAAACCTCGCCGGAGTTTCTCTTCCAGGAAAACTCCCGTCTTCAATAGGCCACTCTCCAAGCTTCAAACTTCTTCGCCGGAAATCCGTCGGCTTCACACACGCAGCTGTTGCCCGCGTCTTCGCTCGATAGCGGTAAACCCACGCTCTTGCCTGTAGCTCGAGCCGTCCCTACGGACCAAAACTTCGCCGACTACACGGCGGAATCTCTACGCGCTCTGGCGTTAACTTCCGTCACCTCCTGTTCTGTCACTACGGGCAGAACCTTCGCCGACTCCACGGCGGAATTCCTACGCGCTCCGGCGTTAACTTCCGTCACCTCCCGCTTTCTCGTCTCGGCTGCCCGATTAAATACCTTCCGCGCCACCTTCCAGAAATTTCTCGTCCTTTCGTCGGCGCGATACGCAGCGAAAGCTGGGAAGAGGGCGAGACGGTTGGAATGCCCTCTCCGGCCGCATGAGTCACTCGGTCTGACCCCGCCTCGTTCGTTCTGGAAATTTCTAGCGCTTGCCCGGCCGCCGCTGTGGGGTGAGGAGGTTCGTCTGCGATGCCGTGCTTCTGCGGGGAGAGCGCGCGCCCGGGAGCCTTGGATGTTTGCTTTCTCTTTTTTTCTTTTTACCTCGCGGCGTTTCTGCCGCCCGTTGTCGCAAGGATTTGGCGGCGCGCTCTTTTTTAGCGCTCGTTCTGTGACACTGGAGTAAATCACAATTTTTTTCTGCCTGATCGCCTAATTATGCATGTTTAGTTTACTAACTTTTGTAGTAACGAAGCTGAGGGAAAAAAATCAATGAGAATGTTATATATCTGTTTGCAAAACGCCCGATTAGACGGTTTTGTACTTGCAGAACGTCTAGGCAAAAAAAAGAGCGGATGCACAGAATGACGCGCTACACACAAGACACTCACGAGTGATGTCAGTCACCCTATTAAATATGTCTTATACTCGACTAAATCTTAGCAAATACCTCTTACGTGCACGTACAGGCACATCCAATACGGGGTGCAACCTGCATCCCGATGTCGAAGCGGCGCCAACAATACTGGGTGGCGTCGGCATGAAAATCAATCAGTGATGTAAATACTGTTTCCACTACTGGTATTTCCGAAACCAACTTCGCATTTGCCGCCGTTACGGTGCAAGCTTGGGACCCAGGGGCGTAGCCAGGAGGGGAGGGGGGTTCAAATTTCCCCGAAAATTTTCGATTTTGCTTGCGTATATATACACGCACGAATGCAAACGTACGCATGAACATCCCGAAAAAGAATTCTGACTACATTCCTGTAAAGACCGGTTCAATCACGGCCACCGTGTTGTTACTCACTTTTAGCGCTTCTGTACATACATACATACATACATACATACATACATACATACATACATACATACATACATACATACATACATACATACATACATACATACATACATACATACATACATACATACATACAATGAAGCACTGTCAGATGCGAATAGCTTGCAAATATCTATTTTTAAAACCTTTTTTTTTCTTAAGAGTGATGAATACGTACGTCGCCGTAAGATTCTTCGTCGCCGTTTAAAAAATTAACGCTGCTTCGATTTTTTTTATTCCAAACCCGCCATGGGGGTCGGGTGCTTAGGATGCTTTATTGCAGATTCGAAGGTCGCGGGATTGGATCCCGACCGTGAAGGCCGCATTTTCATGAAAGCGAAACTTTAGAGACCCGCGTACGGTGCGATATCAGATTGTCAAAATTACCGGAGCCCATCCACTACGCTGTTTCTTATATCGTGGTTTTGTTATACGTAAAACCCCAACAACCATTGGGCGCGTTAAGTTAAAAAGGGCTCAAACGCGTTCTAGCCAGCGGAGTGCGCTCTTGTAAACTTAACCGTTAAAAAGCTACTTCCGGTGCGTGATTACGGAACGCGCTCCAATCCGGAGACTGCGAATGACGTGTTTCCGAATCCCTCCTGCTATGAAGTGCGTATATACTCCCGCCCCACTCGTTCCTATAGCGTGGAAGCAACGTCACTATGTAACGATTTCGTGCCCGCAAAAGAAGTCGGCGGAAATCGCCGTTAAGCTAATGAGCTTCGAAGGCGTTTTTCGAGCGTCTTCCTTTGGAGTTTGGAGCGCACAAACTTAAAGGGACACTAAATTCAAATAATAATTTACGTCAGAGGGAAACCTCAATATATGGCATCTAAAACGACAATGTTATCAACAACAGTGCCGTATATACTTACCGAGAAAATTAAGGTATGTGCACAAGAAGCGCAGTAGGACATTTTCAAAATGATCCCGATGACATCAGGCAGACCGCCTACAATTATTCACTAGTGATCGATCTAACTGCACTGAATGAAGAACCTTCCGTGCATCAAGAGACGCAATAAAATGCTGCTTGTTCGTTTCTGTTTGATTCATGAAAAAAAAAAAGAACCGCCGGACTTTACTATGGGGAATGGCGCGAGTGGTTCAAGAATTCAATTTTCGCGTGGTTACACAGGACAGGTGGTGCTATCTAGCGGGGCGCAGTTGAAACAAAAGCGTCTGCAATCTCGAAGCCAATGGCGGGATATTGATCAATGGCCTTTGTTGTTGATGTGGCTCACGTTGCTTTCGGTCTGCTGCTACTAGCGCAGTAAAGCCCGGCAACGTTGTGCACGACAACAGTGGCGTAAGTCGGTCCGGTCGGTCCGCTTCTTGAGGCGGGTAATTTGAAGGGCGGTAACCCGATGCGGAGCACTAAAACTTGATTTTATTTCGAAGTAGGCCCTTTCTTGTCACAAAAGTAACACTGCGATGTTTCTGGACCGCCATTTCAACAATTAACGTCGACCTAATAGTTGACTTTAGTGTCCCTTTAATGCTCCCATTATTATGCTTTTATTTCCGATTCTATCTATCTATCTATCTATCTATCTATCTATCTATCTATCTATCTATCTATCTATCTATCTATCTATCTATCTATCTATCTATCTATCTATCTATCTATCTATCTATCTATCTATCTATCTATCTATCTATCTATCTATCTATCTATCTATCTATCTATCTATCTATCTATCTATCTATCTATCTATCTATCTATCTATCTATCTATCTATCTATCTATCTATCTATCTATCTATCTATCTATCTATCTATCTATCTATCTATCTATCTATCTATCTATCTATCTATCTATCTATCTATCTATCTATCTATCTATCTATCTATCTATCTATCTATCTATCTATCTATCTATCTATCTATCTATCTATCTATCTATCTATCTATCTATCTATCTATCTATCTATCTATCTATCTATCTATCTATCTATCTATCTATCAAGACCTATTAGGCGTAGATTTGCACCCAGACGGCCCCGGGTTCTTCAAGTGATGTCTTACGGAGCCTCTTTCGCGTGCTTTGCGCACGGGCGCTTCTGTATCGCGAATGCGGGCGCTCGTGCGTCGATTCTGTGTCGCTGCACAGGCGTCGAGCTGGCATAGCGCTCCTCGAGTGTTGCCGTGACGGGGTCTCTGTCCTCGCACGTGGCGTCGTATTGACACTGAAACAATTCGTATAGATATATCTGTCCGAGTGATGCGGGAATGACTCGACACTGTACGGTGCAGCTGCCGCGATAGTGAGAGGTGCACCCGCAGGGATCGGTCTACGGCACTGAGCTCGACGAGTTCGTGTGTAATATATGCGTGGCAGTCTCGCGAAAGTGAAAACACCCTTCAAAGTCGTGTTCCGCGAATGATGTCGCGTTGTGCAGGTATTGTGCAGGGTCGGCTGTGCTCTCTGTGTGTGGCAACGAAACACGAAACATCGATAACAATAAGTACAAACGTTCAGTGCCGCGGTCTCTTGAGAAATTCACTCCCTCACTTGTGCGAATTCACCCGAAGTTGATGATCATTATTCCCGGAAGAATGGCACAACCTACCTCGGGGAATTAGCCACGAAACGTGTGGCAGTAGAATTTGTTCTAAAAAGAGGTAGAGAAAGAGAATATAAAGGAGGGGGCGAAGTATATGCGGTAGAGATAATCTGCAAAAAAAGCAAGGATATTAGTGATAATTTTGGTGCATGCACCTTTTGAGAACGTTGGCATATACTGACCACCCGACAGAGAACCCTCTGCACCTCACGGGGATTGGTAGAGCCTCCAGTATTGACACACTTTTGAACAAATAGCGACGTCACTCATTTTGGCAATCGGTGACGTCATGTGGGGCGTCATCACGCGATTTTTTTTTCATCGTTCGTGTTGACGCTCGGATTTTTAACGTTTGATTAGGCATCCGAAGCTGTGCAATCATTAATGATTCCCGGGGTTTCACGTGCCGTAACCAAATGATATGATTAAGCGGAAGAGGCTCCGCATTGGTTTATGAACGCGTGAGGTTTCTCGACTGGGACATGACTCTAGCCAAATGCGTGTTCTGTTCATTGTCCCTATATTGAAATACGGCTGCCGTTGTGGGAAATCGAACCCGCCACCTCGTGCTTAGCAGAGCGACACCTTAAGTGTCAAGCTGCCGTGGCATGCCTTTAGTTTAGTTAGTTAATTTAGTTTACAGTGATACATTTGGCCCCGAGAATCATCGTCTCGATTTCCCACCATATGTGGGGAAATTAATGCACAGGAGAAACAGTCAGAAGTCTCGCTTTTAAAAAAAGTCCACATCGGTGGGTCAGTGACTATAGATGCTCGGCTGCTGACCCGAAGGTCACGGGTTCGATTCCAGCTGCGGCGCATTTAGATTGAGGGGAAATGGTTGAGGCCTATGTACTGTCCGGTGTCAGTGTACGTTAAAAAAAAACTAGAAGGCCAAACATTTTAGAAGTCCTCCCTCTACGGCGTCTCTCATTATCAAATCGTTGGTTTGGGACGTAAAGCCCCACATATTATTGTTACCACTTTAAAAAAGGTTTAAACTGCACGTTTAACATGGTACGAAAACAAAAACACACACAAGTGCAATGTGTGTGTGTGTGTGTGTGTGTGTGTGTGTGTGTGCGTGCGTGTGTGTGCGTGCGTGTGTGTGCGTGTGTGTGTGTGTGTGTGTGTTGCTGATTTCGAAGTGATTTTTTTGCATTTTGGCAACTTATGCTCAAATAAATTTCCTGAACCTTGGTATATCAAGTCTCTCGCTCCTTCGCAACGCACTGTACCGATTAGAAGCTGTGGTCCGTAGCAAAGAACGTCGGGATCTACGACGTCACGACGTTTCTTATGGGAACTCCCAAGGTGGCGTCGCCACCCTGTCGCGTTCTAATTTTGTGCCTTCTTTAGATTAATAATGGTCTTGCCCCTCCGCGGTGCTCATAGTCTGGTGGCTAAGGTACTTCGCTGCTGACCCGCAGGTCGCACGATCAAATCGCGGCGGCGGTGGCTGCATTTGCGATGGAGGCGAAAATGCTGTAGTCCCGTGTGCTCAGATTTGTGTGAATGTTAAAGAACGCCAGATGGTCAAAACATCCGGAGCCGTCCACTATACGGCGTCTCTCGTAATCGTTTTGTGGTTTGGGACGTTTAACTCCACGTATCAATCATCAATCAATACTAGTGTTCTTCTCGCATCAAGCGTGTTGTATGTTCGTATCGTGAAAAACTAACTTACTTATACGAGAAAAATCGTTATTCTCTTTGGTGTGCCTTTACAGAACATCATGTATAGTCAACGTTGAAGGGGTCGTGAAACGCTCGCTCTAAAACGACAGTGCGAAACCACCGGTTTCCACACGCACTAATTAGATGACGTCAGTTTAAGCAATGATTTGCCGGTCAAGGAACGCGGAACTCTTCGGTACTTTCGAGTGGGGGCAATTGGAACACCCGTCAACGTCTTTGCCATACGCAATCGGCGCTACGCTGCAGCTGACGTCATATTAGGCAGCCTTCATGTGGGACGCAGATCGCGTATGGCAGACGTCGATGAGCGCCTCTTGCACGCGCTCGCAGATGCCGTATAGAGTTCCGTGTTCGTCGATAGGCAAAGCGTCAATGCAGGTCCACTCGGGCTGACGATATATTTAGCACCCGCTCTCTGGATTTCGTGCCGACCGGTCGTGCCCCCGCGATCTCCGACGACAGCGCAGCTTTGACCGACTGGGCTCACCCTACGCCATCTCCTGACGCCGACAAGAGCTCTCGCTGAGTGGTGCCCCGTCCTCGGACTCTTGCGACCGTGTCCATCTTTCCTATCTCCTCTCGACTTCCGTCGTTTTCTGTCGTTCGGGGTCCTGCGCCTCGCTGTCTCCTTCCTCTCTCTATTTACATTTTAATCCTATCTTTTTAACCCCTCCTCACTCCCATCCCTCGTGAGCTACTGTTGAGGTGTCGCACTCTGATGCAGACAGTTACGGGGCTTTTCTCTTCTTTTCTCTTTAAAAGTCACATAAGAATCAAATAAGATATATTGCCCCGCCGCGGTGGTCTAGTGGCTAAGGTACTCGGCTGCTGATCCGCAGGTTGCGGGATCAAATCCCGGCTGCGGCGGCTGCATTTCCGATGGAGGCGGAAATGTTGTAGGCCCGTGCGCTCAGATTTGGGTGCACGTTAAAGAACCCCAGGTGGTCGGAATTTTCGGAGCCATCCACCACGGCGTCTCTCATAATCAAATTGTGGTTTTGGGACGTTAAACCCTACAAATAAATCAATCACGTAAGATATATTTAGCGCGCGTGATTGCCGATGGTGTCGCATTGTCGTTGTAAAGCGACCTTTTCACTATCCCTTTAAGCCATATATAGAGTTGCCTGTGCCTTTTAATCGAGCTTTGGTTTCGGCTTGTTACAGCCTATACATTAATTCTCACTTTCGTCGAGGAATACTCATGAGGTGTACACATATGTGGTGACTTGCACATACATGCGTTGTGCGAGAAATTACCGCTCGGCGTGTAACTTGTCTTTCGCCGCGCTATCTTATATCGTAGTGTCTCCTCGACGTGAAACTCCTCCTGGGCTCACCATTCTCCACATCGTGTTGCGAAATGAGGTTTGAAGGGCGCCAAGTAATGATGGGACGTGTCAGAAAAGAACCGTCGGCCAAGTTTGCTGTTTGCGACGGGACGAGCGTGCGCGTGGTGACGCGCGGAGATAAGGAAGCGCGCTGGGATGCACGGAATGGTGGATTCCACAGAGTGCTTTCTTTGATGGCGTTGGAAGAGGAAGATGAAAAAACTGGGGCACCGATTGCGGCATCTCTCGGTAAGACCTCGCGGGTATGCCCTTGCGTCATTATGACGTAAAGGGCCACGCGCGGAAATGTCCTACTGAAGGAAGTTGAAAAAAAAAAATGCTGGAGTGGAAGCTCCCACATTGCTTTGCCAACAGTAGTGAAGCCAGCTTTTGCCCTCCAAAGATCTCGGAAACATTCTATTTTCTGGTGGTGCGCACTTAGACATCAAGTGGATTTGATTTGTTATTCTAAAGGCTGCGTTAATTACAAATTCAAAGATATTTGTTCCCGAAGAAAAAGACCGCAGAGACTAGTATCGGTGACTTAATCTCCAATAAAATTTGCCCTGAATTCGAGGCTCACTAAAGAAAACTAGAAACACGAGGACGCACTTTGAGCACTATCTGACCCGAAAAGGTTGCCGCGTTAAACTCGTTGGGCGGTCGAGGGAAACGCTCCTCAATCGCCGAACGCCAAAAGGTCATCATACCCCTAGTAAGATGGCTCCCGCAGCCGCCATCCATCTTACGATTGGTACGGCTTCACTCGTGGGGAAGAATTTCCACTCAAGCAATTTTTTTAGAACTCCGTGGTCCTACTGCTCTTTGGTCTCACGCTTCTCCTCTTGCTCCTCCGCTTCTTCTGATGCCATCTTTGACTGGACGTTTCGGAGCGCTATAGAGCGCTCTCCTGAAAGAGAGTCAAGTTGCGTCTTTCTCTCTCTCTCTCTTTCTTTCTCTCTCTCTCTCTCTCAGGTGAATGTTCTAGAACACTCCGAAATGGACACCCCGCAGGGGCGCCTGCGCAAGTAGGCGTTTGGTGTGTAGCGACACCACGGACCCGAGCTAACGGGGGAGTTTTGACTCCCTCCCACGCCTAGCCGTGCGTGGCTTTGCCGTGTCCGGGGAAAAGGGGATCCTGGGGGTTGAGCCGACGCTGGGTGATTGGACCTTTAAGGCCCCCAGGCAGAGGCAACACACCCCTTTGGCCCCGGCTTCACGTAGACGGCACCTCTGGGCTGACCCACCCAGGGGAAATCGGCAGTCGCCTTTTCCTATCTCTCTCTCCCTATATCTTCGTCTTTTGTTCTCACTTTACATCTTTTCTGTCTTCTCCTCACTTCATTTTACTTCCAATTTTTCCTGGCGGCAAGGGTTAACCTTGTGTGGCTATCCAAGCTAGGGTAAACCATATTGGGTTATAGTAACTGCGTACTGCTGGCGTTGCGCAGACATGCCCATATGCTCTGCCACGTCCCCTCGTTGGACTCCGTGGTGGGTGGTAGGCGCCGTTACCGAAAAATACACATTTTCTCATGGGATCCCCGACCCCCTCTTTAACTGATCGTGCTTCGAAAAGGGTACGCACCGACGCAACTTTCCTACTTTGGCCCAAAAACAGAGAAACTTTCCCGAAATACCATGTCCTCCACTGCGAACAATCATCTACAAAAGCTAGAGCAATCTCACCCTTCCTTGTGGCCAAGTGCTTGAGAGAGACCATTGGAACCGGTTATAAGGCCACGAAGATGGCAAGTGGAGATCTGCTTCTCGAATTGAAAGACAAGGAACAGCACAATAAACTCTTGCACCTTGTAGCCTTTGGTAACATCCCCGTCTCTGTGAGCGCACATCGTACCATGAATACAGTGAAGGGCGTGGTATCGGACGAAGATTTGATGACACTGAGTGTAGAAGAGCTTCTTGATGGATGGAAGGACCAAGGTGTAATACATGTCCAGCGCATCAAAATCAGACGTAACAACAACGAAATAGCAACAAAGCACTTAATACTCACCTTTAACTCAACCACATTACCCGAGTCTCTCGAAACTGGTTATATAAAACTCCATGTCCGCCCCTTCATTCCAAACCCGAGGCGTTGTTTCAAATGCCAGCGATTTGGTCATGCATCCCAGAGCTGCCGAGGGCAGCTGATCTGTGCTAAGTGTGGCACAACCGGCCACAGTGCTGATGAATGTAGTCATGATGAGGTCCTCTGTGCTAACTGCGAAGGTAGTCACCCCGCATACTCCAGAGCGTGCCCAGCCTGGAAAAAAGACTTAATAGCTATAAAAGTAAAGGAAAATATCACATTCAGGGAAGCAAGACAACGGATGTCGTTAACATTGGCACTAAAAACACCTTTCGCCGAAGTGGTGTGCAACGAGGGGCGGCACCACAAAGGCCCTTGGCAGTTGCCCGGACCGCGCCTAGCGTGCCGAGGCCAACGCCACAAGCCCCTACGGCGGGAGCAGCCAGCGCTGCCCTGCCCACACTCAGCCTGTCCACACCAGTGACCTCTACAAACTCTGGCAGCAGCCAGGGCAATCACGAGGCCAAGGGGGCTTTATCAACCCCCAGCTCGGTGAAGACAAAGACTTCGTCGATCGAGGCGAAGTCTAAGCGACGCACAGATCGCTCTTTAGAGCGGGTGTCCAGTGCCTCGCAAGAGGCTATAGACACCAGTTCAAGCCAAACGGCGCAGGAAGCGCCGAAGGAGCGGCGAGCTTCGCTCGACCGCCCCACAAAGGACCGAACACCGATTACAGGGCCTCACAAAGGCCCTGTAAAATGAGTTAATCCCCGTCTTCTTTGCACACAGCACTTTTAGGGGCAAAGCTCCTTATGGCGTGGCTTGGGCGTCCCTCGTATGTAACCACCAGTGGCACATACCCGAAATAGGTATAACACTTGGCCTCCAAGGTGGTGCCAGGGAGAGATTTCTTCTGTGCGTTGTTTAACAATAAAAAATAGTGCTCAATGTACATGCCAATGGCTGCTAATGGGGAATGAGAGACATGAGCATTCGGCTTTTAGTCAACGCGCACGCTGCGATCCCCATTAGCAGCCATTGGCATGCACATTGAGCACTATCGGACAAGAAAGGGATGCTACATTATACTCGCTGGGTGTAACCTCCTTAGCTTTAGAAAGGTTTAGCGAGCGTTGAGCCGCAGTGCCATGAATACAATGAACTTGTATATACCATGAATGAACTCAAGGTGGTTAAAAATGAGAAGTAGATACGAAGCGCAAGCCGTAAGAAAGTAAAAGCCGAATTCTCCTGTCTCTCATTTCTCATTAGCAGCCATTGGCATGTAAATTGAGCCCTATCTGACAGGGAAAGGTTGCTACGTTATACTCGCTGGGCGTAACCTCCTTGGTTTTCGAAAGGTTTAGCGAGCGTTTGGTCGCACTGCCATGAATACAGTGAACTAGAATATACCATGAACTCGAGGTGGTTAAAGGTGGGAAGTGGACCCAAAGCGCAGGCCGTAAGAAAGTGTGCGTGTGCCACCTCTCGTTTAGTCCTTGGAATGTCCGCTGGATGGCGGTGCTTCTATATGGGGAATATATGATAAAAAGATGCGAGATGGTGGGACTTGGAGTGTTGAATAGATGAACAAACGGACACACAAACAGATGCATGGATGGACGCATGAACGGACGCGGGGGCGGATGCATGAAAGAACGCAGGGACGGGCGCACAAACAGACGCATGGACGGTCACACAGACGGACGCATGGACGGACGAATGCTTCGCCCCACTCTCCATCATTCACTCCGTGGATATGCGGCCATTTTTTTCCCTCTTTTCCACAATGGACAAAATCATACAGTGGAACGTAAGGGGAATGCTTAGAAATTTAGATGACGTCCAAGAGCTTCTGTGTAAGTTTAACGCGAAAGTGCTATGTGTGCAAGAAACGCACTTAACTCCTAAGCACAAGGACTTCCTACGACAATATATTATTTTCCGAAAAGACCGGGAGGATCCTGTCGTACCATCTGGCGGTGTAGCCATTATAGTCGATCGTAGTATAGCATGCCAGCATTTGAAGCTCCAAACGGCCCTTGAGGCAGTGGCCATTCGAGCTGTACTTTTTAACAAACTCATTACCATATGTTCTGTGTACATACCACCGCATCAACAGCTACACAGACGTGATCTGGAATCATTAATAGATGAACTCCCAGAGCCGTTTCTGGTTCTGGGTGATTTTAATGCACACAATGTCCTGTGGGGCGATGCTCACTGTGATGCGCGAGGACGTCTCATTGAACAGCTCCTTTTCTCTTCTAGTTTATGTCTTTTAAATACAAAGAAGCCTACGTATTTTAGCCTTGCAAACAACACGTACTCCTCCATAGATCTTAGCATTTCATCACCGTCCCTTTTACCTGTTTTTAAGTGGAACGTTCTTAAAAACCCTCATGGGAGTGACCACTTCCCAATCATCCTGAGTGCGCCGAACAAAGATCAACTACCCCCGCAGGTTCCTCGATGGAAGATTGACTCAGCTGATTGGGAAGGGTATAGAACTCTTACACATATGACATTGACTGAGCTGTCTGCCCTGACCACAGATGACGCTGTCACGTATATTACAGCTTTTATACTTGATGCCGCATCTAAATGTATTGCCAAAAAGAGCGGCATGTCTTCTAAACGGCGAGTGCCATGGTGGAACGACGCATGCAGGAAAGCACGGACCACTCAGAACAAAGCACGGGCGTTGCTTCGCGATTCCCCTACAGCAGAAAACCTGGAAAATTTCAAGCGGGTCAAATCGCAGGCAAGGAAAACGCGTCGACAAGCTAGACGAGAGAGCTGGACAAAATTTGTATCGAGTATCAACTCGTACACAGATGAGGGAAAAGTGTGGAATAAGGTAAAGAAAATTAAGGGCCAACAAACGTACTCTCTTTCACTAGTAAATAGCCTCGGGCAAAGCTTGGAGGATCAAGCCAACTTTCTTGGCACACATTTCGAACACATATCGAGCTCCTCACACTACTCCGAATCCTTCCAGAATTACAAGGCACGAATAGAAAAACAAAAGTTAGAAAGAAAATCCCCAAGAAATGAGGCATATAATGCACCATTCTGCTTAGCAGAACTGCGAACAGCACTCAACTGCTGTAATACATCTACCCCAGGTCCTGACAACGTAATGTACGTGATGCTGAAGGAACTACCCTCCGAAACTAAAGAAACCCTCCTCTCTCTTTATAATCGCATATGGTTTTCAGGTGTGATCCCCTCCTCCTGGAAGGAGGCTGTTATAATTCCAATTTTGAAGCAGGGAAAGGATCCCTCTGCTGTATCAAGTTACAGACCTATAGCGTTAACAAGCTGCCTGTGCAAACTATTTGAAAAAATGATTAATTGCCGCTTACTCCACTACTTAGAAACAAACAAATTGCTCGACCCATACCAGTGCGGGTTTAGAGAGGGCCGATCTACCACTGACCATCTTATACGTATCGAGACACACATACGTGAGGATTTTGTTCATAATCAGTTTTTCTTATCTGTGTTCCTTGACATGGAGAAGGCCTACGATACTACGTGGAGGTTTGGAATGTTGAGAGACCTCTCACACATGGGTATACGCGGTAATATGTTCAGTGTCATTGAAAGCTATCTGTCTGATCGCACCTTCCGCGTTAGAGTGAGCAATGCTCTGTCCCGAACATTTTTACAGGAAACTGGAGTGCCTAAGGGTGGGGTGCTCAGCTGTACGCTCTTTATTATAAAAATGAATTCTCTCCGTCCGTACATCCCACGTAATATCTTTTATTCAACATATGTCGACGATGTGCAGATAGGTTTTCAATCGTGTTCTCTTGGGATCTGTGAGCGACAGCTTCAGCTTGCCCTTAACAAGGTATCCAAATGGGCTGATGAAAACGGGTTCAAACTGAACCCACAGAAAAGCACCTGTGTCCTGTTTTCACGAAAAAGAGGCTTGCACCCTGAACCTGAACTGGTCCTTAAGGGTGAGCGTCTACCCGTAAACACAGAACATAAGTTCCTAGGTATAATTTTAGATGCGAAGTTAAGCTTTGTACCGCACATAAAACATCTTAAAAATAAATGCTTGAAAACAATGAATATCCTAAAAATGCTGTCACGAACAACGTGGGGCAGCGACAGAAAGTGCCTCATGAATCTGTATAGAAGCCTTATACGCTCACGTCTTGAGCATGGGTCAATAGTCTATCACTCTGCCACACCAAGCGCTCTGAAAATGTTGGACCCTGTTCATCATCAAGGCATCCGCCTGTCCACAGGCGCCTTTAGAACAAGCCCAGTTGAAAGCCTTTATGTAGAATCGGACGAGTGGTCACTCCATCTGCAGAGAACATATTCTTCCTTCATATATTTCCTTAAAGTAAATGCGAACAGTAAGCAACCTGCATATTCCACCATCAACGACCTGTCCAGCTCTCAACTTTTTTACAATCGACCCGCAATGGCACGCCCTTTCTCGCTGCGTGTTAGACACCTAGCTGAAGAAACAGATGTCCCACTGCTTGAATACTACCTCAGCCACCCCGCTCTGCGGCTCCCGCCATGGCAGTGGCAGGTTATAGACTGTGACACATATTTCATAGCTGTCACAAAGCATGCCTCTTCCATACACATTCGGATGCATTTCATTTCTTAGAACTGCAACATAAATATGACTGCCCAGAATATTATACTGATGCATCCAAGTCTCATACTGGCGTCTCCTATGCGGCGGTCGGCCCATCCTTCTCGGATGCCGGCGTTCTGTCCACCAACACAAGCATTTTTACAGCCGAGGTTTACGCGGTATTCGTAGCCGTTAAACACATCAAAGAATTGAATACGCCAAGGGTAGTTATATACACAGACTCCCTGAGTGTCGTAAAAGCGTTGAAAAATCTTAAAAAACACAGAAACCCTATAATTATATCCCTCTATTCAATACTCTGCGCGGCCTATACTTCCAAGCAACATATCGTCGTGTGCTGGGTGCCAGGACATCGCGAGATCGAAGGAAATGTCTTGGCCGACCAGCTCGCCACGTCAATTAACGGAAGCTCCGCCAACTCTTCAGTTGCTGCCCCTATAATGGACCTAAAACCAAACATACGGAAAAAGCTCAGGGCTTACTGGCAGAAGTTACGGGATCAACAAACTCATAACAAGTTACACTTGATTAAACCATACCTCGGTAACTGGCCACCCACGTCGAAAACACGCCGTACAGAGGTCAGTCTCTGTCGGCTTAGAATAGGACACACACACAGCACGCACACACACCTTTTGTCCGGTGGTGACCCACCCAGCTGTCAAAGATGTGGCCGTCCACTTACCGTACTTCACATACTCCTTGAATGCTCTGAGCTAGAGGCTTACAGGAAAAAACATTTTCCACTAGCGTACAAGGAACACATACCCCTTCACCCAGCTATGTTTATTGGTCGCGAACCTCTTTTTAAATATAATGCATTGAATGCATTCTTAAAGGAAGTGAATACCTTCCATGTTATCTACTCAAGTGATCGGTAGCACGGCCTCCGAAAGGAGGCTGCTGCTGCGGATGCTACATTCAAAAGAGCACCTGTCTCCCGGCCTTTGGGACCAAGGGCGCTGGCGAGAAATCGGTGCTAATATAACGCTCCTATTTTATGATGTCATGACAACTAAAGACTCATTCTCACCAGGCATGCTTCACTTCACATTCATGATTTTAATAAATATATGTCTTACGCATTTTTAGAGCGCAGAATTTTAGGCCCTTTTACAGCCATTCACCGTAACCATTGCTCTCATCCAATATCATCTCCTGGCGCTCTTTGGCCATCACTGGCCCTTGCGCCATTAAACAACATATATCATCATCCGAAATGGACAGTCAAAGATGGCATGAGACTCTTTCGGTGACTGCAGCGCCATATATACTGTGTCAGGTTTATACTGGTTTCGATTCCCAGCGCCGCCGGGCGTTCACCGTTTATCCGATGGCGTCGGTAGCAGCAGCATGCTTGGGCCCCTAAACCACAGTTAGTTCAAAGGGCCCCTAAAACACAGTGACAGTAGTTTCCTTGTCGACACTTATTACTTCGCAAACAACGTGGAATGTCTGTACTAAGCGATGAGCCAGTAAGGTTTCTGCGCTTTTCGACTGTATACATACTGGTGTCTCCGCTTGCACAGTATGAAGCGCAGAAAACGAAGTTAAATAGGTTCATCGCGCACTGTAGTCATGTTAGACAATTACCGGGTATGCAACTACACGGCAAAACAGGGTAAGTGACAATTCGCAGCAGACATTTCTTGTATATCTACCAATCAAGAGCCTATTTTGTGCTGACGTCACTTGAACGAACAGCTGGCGTCACGAATAATGCACTTGTTTTTCGAATTTTTAGAGAAGGTGGAGGGGTCCTTTAAATACTTGATAGAACGCGAAAAGGCACCGTAGGCGTCGACTTGAGGCGTCAACCACACAATATGACGCCGTCATGGCTTCGCTCTGTTAAGGTGTACCAGTGGGCGTGTTTTTGTTTTACATGATCTGAGATAAAGGCGCGAAGACGCCGATGGATAAGTATACACGGCGCCCTGTTTGTGTGCCTATCTCCCTGTCCTTTGTCGCATTTGCGCCTATCGCCTCATATCGTGACGTCACGTGCCGCCGAACTTTGTGACGTGACGTGATCCTTAATCACGTGACATTCTCGCCCCATTAAAGGTGGGCCGATGACGGAGTCAATGCAAAAACCACGTAAGGTCCAGACGGGTTCCAGTGCCATCTGTTTTCGGAGATAGCGTGAAACCACATTTGAGTGCACGAAGTTCCAGGGGTGGGGGGGGGGGGGGTCAATGCTATATGGAGCCACAAGAAAAGGAGCGATAGCTTTCAACATCTTATCGTACGCAAATACACGACGGACCGTGCGAGTTCTTTTTGCTTTCTTTTTTTTTCTTTAAGACTGGAAATGGAAATTAACAATTGATACTGTGGGTGCATGCATTGTCTAAAACTGGTATGTTAAAATGGATGTGCTGATTCGGTTGTTTATGCATGTTGGATAATTTTCGTTACGGTTATTTAGTTTAATTCGTTCATACATTGCTTTGTTTTTAATAGTTTTGCATGTACTTTAGAGTTGCTATTTTATTATTTCCTGTTGTGGACCACACGCGCATTCTTTTTGTATTGTCGCTTTTCGCTGCATCTAATACTTTGTAATTTTGTGGCTTGAATTCTTTTCTTCTGGGTGAAGGGGCCAGTCAAGCTGTGACATGCAGCTTTTTTCCATTTGCACCAAACCACGTATACGATGTCTTTTTTTTTTTTCATGTATACTTGTCACGTGGTTGAATAAACTCAAACTCGAAGACGCTTGCTCACTGTCTTAGGTGGATAGGTAAGGGGAGAGGGGGAGGGGGTGTGTGTGAAAGGAGAGATCGGTACGGAGAGCCCAGCTTTCCGACTCCGAAATTTCGCTACCTATAGGCTAACTGTTACACCGCCCTCGGTCGACGCTCATTTATGCATCGCGCCCTTCCGCGGATATCAATCAGTTCGTTCAGTCTGCGGCGCGAATCACGTTGCGTGCACCTCCCTGTGTGTATACGTATACGCGCGTATATTCTGGCGCAACTCGCTATACGGTAAATAATGCGCGTGTACCGACTCTCGCGCGTGCAGTTCCGCGTTCCTCTGCAATGTCGTTGCGAAAGCGTGAACGAGTGCGGAGAATAGCCGCGTCGCTTCGCCTTATACGTGGCACACGCGTTTTTATTCGGGGCAGGGCAGCTCCGTTACAGCTGCCAACAGCGGGGCGTGCCCGCTTGCCGTGCGTGCATGTTGTAACAAGCGCCGCCGTGGCAGGATTCCCGCGTCTTGGTTTTGCTGAATAAACCGTCTTCCAAGGAGCCGGTTCTCCGTCTTCCTATTACGGTCTTCGGGCAGAAGTGGTTAACTGGGCCGAAACGGTCGTGGCAAGCTTTTGGCCACCACCCTTCGAACCACCGGCTAATTAAGTTTACCGACCTTGCTATGCCATCAATAAAGTTGTTTCTCTCTCTCTCTCCATCTTCCAGCCTATACGGGTTCACTCTCTCGTGTGCATGTCGTGCTAGTATCGCGCGCCTGTGGTTGGTTTGCTTGTTGTATGCGTTGACTGATAGTGTTGCACCTCTGAACTGTACCAAAAGTTTCAAATAACAATCGAGGAACGGAAGTCGATATAGTGTGAGCGCGCCGTTTGTGCACGGTTCTTTTTTTTTTGTCACTGAAAGCGACTGCGTTTGTGAGTTTGTATGCGAATGCGTTATTCCGTCGACTCGTTTAGTCTTAGCTTGTTGGAGGCACTCACAATCAAGAAACAAAATGCGGAATTCAGTTCCCGTTTCGTTTCTCGCATTACTTAGCGATCGATAACGTGAGAGGGCAATAGAATTGTGCGGTGGCAGAAAACTGCGCGAACCTCACGCCGTGTGCGCGAAAACTGAAACCGTAATCAGCTCGCGATTATGGCGGGAACATAACAAGAAACACAAGAAGGAGGCCGTCTTAGTTTGCCCCGTCTTATTCGTGGAATTACTTCATGTCATGTGACCGAGAAATTGAACGAAAGGAGAGAATGTATCGTGGTTTGTAGTCAAAAGCGCTTGTCTACCAAACGTACATCACGCAGGCACGCAGTGAGATTTGATTGACTCCACGTGTGTGTCAAAAACTACAGCTTCTCCTAACACGACTTAAAACAACACACTAAAGTCTGGAGACAAACATCAAATGTAAGCAATATCTTTAGTACTCTAGAAAGCATCACAGATATTTTCTAGCGGTTAATAAAACAGAAAGAGAGAGAGAGAGTTTTCTAGGGCAGGTATGTAAATACGTATGTAAAATAGTCAGGAAAGCTTATGCAAACGCTGCTATTTTTTTAAATAAGGGGAGAGTGTTGTATATCGTAATTTCCGCGTTTCCTTGGTTAATATGGAAATTGGTCGTGTTACGTATATATTGTACCTTAAATTTGTCATTGAACTGGACACTTATTCGCTTTTTTTTTTCTTGTATACTTCCATTGCTTTCCTTTCTGCATTCTGGCTGCCTGCCACTTTCGGTTATTTTTGTTTCACAAATGAGAATTTTCGCTTTTGACAGGTACATAAGTATTCTGCATCGTCGATTAGGCCCTAACCTTTTAAATGATTTATGGTGTTGAGAAGCTTGCAACTACGCCGCAAAGGCGGCACGTGGCCACGCCTTGTGCCAAAGTTTAAAAAAAAATATACACATACAAGTTCCACGAGGGTAACAAGGTTACGCTGGTTCCTTCGCTTGGGGCAAGTGGGACAATTTGTCTCGTATTTTGTGATGTAAAGTTAGTATCACATTCTCTAATATTCTGATTGGATCTACACTCTTAAGAAAGTTGCGGGACGTTCCGGAGAACCCCCAATTAGCTCTCCATTGCTCTACCCTGAAACGCTAAACGTTTTTTCCAAACCTGAAAGAAAGAAAGCAAGTTGCGTGGCTTAGGCGTGAAGCACGTTTTTGTTATCTTTGCCTCTTGGAGCGAATTGTGAACAGCTATTGAAAAACAGTATACGGTATATTTCTGTTCTCGTTATGTCGTTTAACCCAGTCGGACCTAGTGGTGTCATTATGATACCATTGGCGATGATTTTTGATAACTTGTGTGGTAGTTAGAAGAAATGTAGAAGCTTGGAGAAAATGCTGCCTTGATAACGATAAACCTAGTTGTCGAAACGGGGGTTCTAGCGACAGTACGTTTTTAAAGCACATGTCCGTCTATTCTCAGTGTAATTATGCATCCCGAAGCCAAGGGGCTGTAGCAAAATTACTAGCCGACCTATAGTTTGAACGAACTCATCTTTTAGCACAGTTGAGTGGAACGGACAAGAACCAATTAAGATTGCTCAAGTGGCCAACATGATATCCTCAATGTCGTCACTCGCTTCATTGTCCCAAATGCGGGCGCCAACCGTAGTCTATATAGCAGCGCTGGCGTTTTGTTCAAACACCGAAACCAAACCGCGAAAGAAATAGTGGAAGCCCTGTGGATTGAAAAACTAAACAGTCATTCTTCAATTGCCCTGTTAGATAAAAAGCTTTAGCTCCTGTTATCATATATCTTCTATGACGTTTGCTTCTCAGTTGTTTGTTTGATGCGCATTTGATGCATCCTCCTGCTGTCGACGTGCTGATTCGATGCATTGTCATCACAAGTGATTATTATATATATGCGCAAATGATGTGTTCTTTGACGAGATCGGGCATATCGTATTGCGTACTTCAGCAAATGTTTTGTTTTTAAAAATAAACCAGTTGTTAGATTGCGCTTTTCCGTGTGTGCTCTTTCTTTAGTCTTTGTAATGCACAATATTGCTGAAAGATAAAGTAAAGGGACTGTTTAGAATTCTAAGGCACAGCCAGCTTTTGCAAATCTTCATCGAACTGTGTTCAACTACCCGTGTACCTCTTTTTGTAATGCTTGTACGTTCTAGGGATACATTTTACCCACACAAACTAAAAAAATAACAAATAAGTTTTTCAGATGATTTTGTGAAAGCGAAAAAAAAAAATCATGACAGGGCAAGCGGCGTGAAAAAACCGGGCAAACAAGAGAGGGGACAAACTTCAGCACTGCCTAATAGTCAGTTTTGTTTCATTCAATAGGCATATAAGTATACCTTTCGCAGCAGAACAGAAAGGGGGAGGGGATATATTCGCAGTAGAGCGTGTTTTTTAGTCAGGTAATGATACCTTCACTTCGAGAGAAAAACAAGGGTAGCGGACTGATATGTTCTCACTTGTGATTGCGAAAAAACAGGTGAAATCAAATGAGCTCGTTTGAGTGTTTTATCGTAACTCGCTGTATTACTTGTAAGTATGAAACCAACCAGCTTAGACACGCCCGCTTCTGCAGCGTGTGTGTTTGGAATATATATATATATATATATATATATATATATATATATATATATATATATATATACATACATATATATATATATATATATATATATATATATATATATATATATATATATATATATATATATATATATATATATATATATATATATATAATGTGTGTGTGTGTGCGTGCGCACAGGTCAAGGACAAGTTTTCAAAAGTATTCAGAAAACTTACTGATACAAGCGCTCGTGAGCCCTGAAAGAATTCGAAAGATATAGTTTTGGTTGCTATACTGCACTTCGACTGCTCGGTATAAAAGCTTCTCATGATGTACCTGGCAAGATATCGTGACGTTGCCACGGCAAATCTGCTCCGCGGCTCCTTTGGCGACGCACAAGCGTCCATTCTGTATGTTATGGTACCCGACGTCACAACTGTGCTGTTGCCGTGAAGTCACTACGCAAGTTGGCATCGATGTCAGTAGGTGCGAAATGTTAAAACTTACTTTGATTTGATTGATAGATATGTGTGCTTTAACGTCCCAAAACAACTATATGATTACGAGAGACGCCGTAGTGGAGGGCTCCGGAAATTTCGACCACATGGGGTTCTTTAATGTGCAGCCAAGTGTGAGCACACGGGCCTGCAGCATTTCCGCCCCTATCGGAAATGCAGCCGCCGCAGCCGGAATTCCATCCCGCGATCTGCGGGTCAGCAGCCGAGTACCTTAGCCACTATAGACCACCGCGGCGGGGCAACTTACTTTAACTTCAAAATTAAACATCCGATGACGATTTACGTAGCTTTACAAAATATTGCCGTCTAATATGTACAAGAGGTTTGTACGGGTATATATAGAGTAAACGCTGTATACCATAAAAGTCACCAAAAAGTGGTGTGGGAGTCCCAAACCTGTTCGCAAGGAGGCGTTTAGCTGTTCCTACGCAATATGATTTGTGTGATTTTATTCTGTACGGATGCATTTCAGCGCGCGCTACACATAACTGACATAAGTCACCTGCTCTTGCGCGCCTGCGAACATGTTTCGACAAGTTCAAAAAATCCGCTGTCATGTTATTTCCCCTTCAAATACGTCTGCCTACACATATGTGCGTCTTCTACTGATGATGCAATGTATATATATAACACAATGTAGAAAAAAAGACACATGACTGTGGATTTCTCGAACTTGTCGAAACATGTTGGAGTAAACAGGCGTAGAGCAGGTGGCTTACGTATCCGCGCCTAAAGGGATCAGTAGGGGTAAGGCCGTGCACATGTTATTCAGCTTGAACTGCTCGATTCCTCCGCGCGTGTATTTCTGTAAAATGAAAGAGAGCAGACAATACGCAGTATACGATTGAGCGATCCTGTACTGACGAGCAGAGAAAGACTGAGAGAAGAAAA
Organism: Rhipicephalus microplus; assembly: GCF_043290135.1. Classification (NCBI taxonomy): domain Eukaryota; kingdom Metazoa; phylum Arthropoda; class Arachnida; order Ixodida; family Ixodidae; genus Rhipicephalus; species Rhipicephalus microplus. The sequence goes on from NC_134703.1 coordinate 74,470,784, forward strand.
TGAAAAAGTAAGGAAAAAATGAGATGCTTTTACGCCGCTTGATTCAGTGCGCATCTACTCTATAGTCACGCGTTGTCGAACACCGACGTTTCCACCTAGATTTTTTTTTCCGTTTTTTTTCCCCTGGCACGTTTAAAGTACGCTTGAACGTTGTTTGCTGCATATTGAGTCATTCTGACTTATCAGCCGTACTGCTGGAGGAGGGGGGAAGACAACTGTGAGGAATGCTCTTGTGTCTGGCCTTTTTCCGTTGTTCAGTTTCGTGACGAAAAAAGGGAAAAAAAAGTGCGCGAATAACCAATAGAGAGATCAATTTACCAAATAACAATACCGTTCTTTAAGAACGAGGGATTGCTAGTGCGAAACATATCCCGTTTGGATGTTTTAATAGTAAGCGAATTTTCGCTATTTTTAGTTGTGATTAATAGCTTAGCTTTGTAGTGTTACAATTGCTAACTCGTATGTCGGCACTTGTTAATTTATGCCCATTGAGTAGGCGTGCTTTGCTTACAGATTTGGTAGTTTTTTGCTTTAATGAGCAACGTAAAAACCTTTTGTAGGTTTACTTTTATAGGTTTTTTTTGGTAATGTAATGGATTACTGAGCGTGAGTAATTTTATGAATGTTACTCACCAATTGCCTAATTACAATTGATCGAGATATATTATTCGCGCTTTTCGACTATAAGTGAATCGGATGTAAGGTGTGCCCCGTGGAAACTTTCGCTGGCGGCCCGCATCTTCGCGAGGATCAAAGCTTTGTTATTTTGCTAAACGGTACTCGCACTGTTTTCTCACCTTTCGTGATTGATAACGCTTTGTCCGGATCAGCTACAGAGACGGGACTGGTCTAAAACATATCATTTTCTTCGGGAATCGCGTGTGGTCACTTAGCTATCTACTCATCTTCAGCATGCATCAGCCTTGATTCCCGTTTATGCTCACGTCTATCCGTAGTATTACAAAGCAGTGTCGTTCTTACACGATTTCGGTATTTATCGATCAGGGGCGTGAACTATACTTGGACGAGTGCCTTGACACCTCCCACCTTCCCGCCAAATTCACCAGGAAAGTTCTTGATAAATGTATGTTATGTTGTCTCTTTCAAGACAAATACCCTTACTGGTTTGAAACCACTCATGACTCGTATTCCAAGGTACCACATGAAAAGGCGCCAAGAAGAGCACCGATTACGTGAGGTATTGGTGTTAAGGAGCATTTATGTCACAGTCGAAAAAAAACCGTTTCTAGGCTAACGGACTCGTGAGTCTGAGTCCGAGTAATATTTTGGTTAGTTTGAGTCCGGGTGAGTTCGGCTAAGGAATATTTTGATGAGTCTGAGTTCGAGTCAGCCTAAAGTGCAAGACATACGTCTTGTCTGAGTCTGAGTGAGTTCCACTTTTTTTTTTTTTTGCCGACCCATGAGTCATTATGTGTTGAAACCTTACCGTTTTCTAATCCGAGCGCATATTTTAATCATTTTAGAGATGTTTTTCTGAAACCTGACATCAAAACCCATTCACAGAAGAGCCATATATGAGATATGTGAGAAGCATTCTTCCAAGTGGCGAAGTTAGGTGACGTTTCGCTCTAACCTATTCTGCCCCCCCCCCCCCTCCTCCTCTGCCCACTTCAACCACCTTTACTGTTCCTGCCAGTGCAAGAGTCAAGTTCGTTACTCCGGCCCGCTAGCAGAAGTGAGTCAGGAACTCCAGCCTTATAGTGTAAAATGCTGACCAACAAAACAGAATACCAAACCTCAGCGTGAGAATGCTGTGGGTCAGCGAAAAGCCCGAAAACACTGAGAAACACTGAAAAAGCACTGAAAGGCTTTACACAAGGGCTCACAAAAGCACACCTCCGCGTCCTCATCTGCGCCACCCGAGCCTCTTTTGCAATATGGCCAGGGTCCTTCGATACTATAGTTGAACGACCGCGTTTAGGAATGGACACTCCGTCCTTCAACTGACGGCCCCTTTCTGGCGCTCATTACGATCAGTATAGAGTCCCTAAGATTTCAGTGTAGGTGTATCGTAAATAAAGTGGCGTTAGATCGACACGCAACGCGATGCCTTCTCCCTTCCCCCTTTTCTTTCCGCGTGTTTATCTTGGAAAAGCCAGTTTATCGACAGCGTATACAGTGTCGTGCGTGAGGTGATCGGAAAAATTCTGCACCTCGCATTTCACAACGTAAGGCAGTGTTTTCCTGTTCGCACAAGGCCACAGCGCCGGCAACACGCTTTACAAAACAGTCCCGTGTACACTCGAGGCTGGAAGCCGTGGCATAGACTGGCGACAGACAGGTCGATACGTTTTTCTTTCCTGCCGTCGTTTTCCAGTCATCCGTCATGTGGAGAGAAGTAGGTACACACGTGACTTGCCCGAGAAACGACCATGCACGGCGACGTCACAGGTGACGTCACGCGCGAGTAACAACACATCGCGGATTTCGCAGGTTGGCAATCGATGGAGTCAAGGTCTTTGTGCCGCGAACACGTGGAGGTGAAATAAAAAAGAAGGGTTGGCGCTAGAAATGCAGAAAAAAAAAGTGTTAGTGATCAAGGCTCTTTTTTTCTACGCTCGCGTCGGCGTCGCCTCTTTCTCTGAATGTCGCTGAGGCAGGTGCATCACTTTGAAAGCTTCGTGCGTATGGCTTCAGCTACTAGGAGATTCGGCGCGGACGCCTGTGCGGTTAACTAAGTTTGCAGCGAGGTAATGACGCGCATATTTTGGGTAACCTTTGTTATTCTGTCGCATCGAATGTCCCTGTAGGTGTTCCTCGTGACGATATAGCTTTAGGAAACGAGGACATTTCTGGACAAGTTATGTCCACTTTTTGTAACGAAGGGTATATACGAACGATGAAGGGTAGTAATTGCCGACTTGTTTCGACTGCGTTATCGGCTTGCCTGTAGTGTCAGCACCGACTGTTGCTAGGGTGCCCGCCCGCTTTGTTGAAAGCAACATTGTCGGTCCATCGAAAGAGCCGTTGTGTAATTCTACTTACTGCTGTTTCTTTATATAGGTACTGAATATCTCCGGTAAAATTTTGATTGACTACCAATTGTTTACATTCTATTATTTTCAGACCATGATATATTAAAAAAAAGATTGTCTGGGAAACGAAAAACAAAAACACAAGTACATTTTACATGTAAATAAATGTTTTCGGTGTCCTCAGGAAACGCTGACGTAAGCGTAGTTGGAAATGGGGTAATTTGTTCATAACGATTGTATTAAACACCTGAGTTTTCACCTACTTAGAGGATCTAGTCACAAGACAATTAAGAGCAGTGGCACAGTTTAAAGGGGTACTGACACAAAAACTTTGGCCTCGCGTTTGTTTTTTTTTCTGCGATGTGTTGCTGGGGGCATGTTAGTCATAACACGGTACATCGTTTGCTGCAGAACGTGACAGATACTTAATCACAGCCCTCTCATTATCGACCAGTTTAAATTTCGGTTTCAAAGATCTTCAAAAACGACAAGCCGCCGGGTGCAACCATCGCCACCTATAGCGTGTGCATCTCTCGACCACGTCAGCAAACAGAAATGTGACGCACTTCCGCACAGTCGGCATCAAGAATTCCTTTCGAATAAGAAACGGGACTGCAGCGTCGCCAAAAAACAAAACTTTCAACGCGTGCGTCGCGGCCACGCACTCGTGGCCAGCAGCCGAAAATTTCACACAGCTGGAACTACATTTACGATGACTGCCAGTTGCGCATGTTGGTATAAGTTCATGGTGTTTTTTAGGAGCGAAGCTCTTTATAGCGGCACCCGTTCGTCCCTCGTAGTTGTAGTAGTGTGTAACAAGTATAACATTTTCACCTCCAAGGTGGTGCCGGTGAGAGATTTCTTCTGTGCGTTGTTGAATAATAAAAGATAGTGCTCAATGTACATACCAATGGCTGCTAATCGGGAATGAGAGACAGAAGCATTCGGCTTTTAGTTAACGCGCATGCTGCCATCCCCATTAGCAGCCATTGGCATGTACATTGAGCACTATCTGATAAGAAAAGGTTGCTACGTTATACTCGCTGGGTGTAACCTCCTTAGCTTTAGAAAGGTACAGCGAGCGTTGAGCCGCAGTGCCATGAATACAATGAACTATAGTATATACCATGAACTCGAGGTGGTTGAAGGTGGGAATTAGACACGAGGCGCAAGCCGTAAGAAAGTAAAAGCCGAATTCTCCTGTCTCTCGTTTCCCATTAGCAGCCTTTGGCATGTACATTGAGCAGTATCAGACAGGAAAAGGTTGCTACGTTATACTCGCTGGGCGTAACCTCCTTGGTTTCAGAAAGGTTTAGCGAGCGTTGGGCCGCAGTGCCATGAATACAGTGAACGAGTATATACCATGAACTCGAGGTAGTTAAAGGTGGGAAGTAGACCCGAAGCGCAAGCCGTGAGAAAGTGCGCGTGTGCCACCTCTCGTTTAGTCATTGGAATGTCCGCTGGATGGCGGTGCTTCTATATGGGGAATATATGATGAAAAGATGCGAGATGGTGGTACTTGGAGTGTTGAATAGATGGACGAACGGATACACAGATGCATGGATGGACGCATGAACGGACGCAGGGGCGGATGCGTGGACGAATGCAAGGACGGACGCACGAACAGACGGACGCACGGACGGGTGGATGGACGCATGGATCGTCACACAAACGGATGCGTGGACGGATGGAAGCAAGAACTAATGGACGGACGAATGCTTCGCCCCAATCTCCATCATTCACTCCGTGGATATGCTGCCAATTTTTTTTTTTCGGTTGTGTGCCATTGATTATAGGAGTGTTTTTTTTTGTATATCGCGTTGTTGATAACAGGCGCAGTTTGAGATGACTTACATCCGTGTTATGAATATATGAGCGTTCGTTTTGAAATAAAAATTTTTAGTTGCCAGTAAGCTCTCGTTCTGTGTTCCTTCTGCGTGTTTGTACTTTTTAGCGCTTGTTTCATCATGTGCTGGAACTAACGCGGCGAAGGAAAAATGGCGGTTATAACGTCATCATAGCTTGTTTTATTGACTGCAGCATGGTGACGTGAGGGAAGTAAGGGGCTCCAAGGGGTCCCTATCCCTACGACATTGTTATCTTAGGAAAGGCATGCATTCCTTGCGCTGTGCGTGGTATTTGATTTGCAAGCATGGATGCAGCTCGATTCTTGCACGTGCACTCCCGCGCCGGTGGTCTGGTGCTTATGGTGCTGAACTGTTGACCCGCAAGTCGCAGGATTGAATCCCGGCAGTTCACGGCGGCCACATTTTTAATGGACGAGAAAGAGTGCGAGACCTGTGTAGTTAGACTTAGGTGCACCTTAAGTAACCCCAGGTGGTTTAAATTTTCGGAGCCCTTCGGTACAGCGTCTCTAATGATTATATGACAACTTTGGGACGTTAACTGGAACAATTTTTATTCCAACAATTATAGGTGTACACCCTTCTGTTCTTCAACACCCTCACGAACGGCCTAATAACACCCTTTTGCCAGGAACACCCTTCTCTGAGGGTGCACCAGCAAAGAAAAGGGTGTTACATTCATTCAAAAAGGGTGTAAATCTTGAAAACACCCTTTTTACACCAATAAGGGTGTAAAAAGTTTACTGTGCAAGACAGTTCCAATACGTTCAGTATCCAAATTTCAAAACTTCTGTAAAATATTTTCCAAGATATATTCGCTGTTGCTGCTTTGCAGATGATACAGGCATGTTCAGGGGAATCGATCCCGTAGGGTATCTCGGCAGCGATATTTTGTGTCAGTGCCCCTTTAGTATTGAATGAATGTCGCGCTATCTTTCGGCCGCCAAATTTGTGTCCAGTAATAAAAGAATTCATTGGAGCTTCATATTTCACAAATTTAACTGTCCCTGGGTATTTTTATGGTCGTTTCGTATGTGAAACGGTGTTTATAGGAGTAAACACTCAAATTGTATTGTTGTCAGCCTGCAACAGTTGAAAGAAAACTGGCCACGAACTTTTTTTCGCAATTTGCTTCCCGTGAGAATACTGGCCCAAACAGAGCTTTCACATTGTTTGAAGCTGCCTCTTTATTATTTTTTTTCATGGTATAGTGAAGGTGGCAGGAATACGTTTCCTCTAGGGACACTTTCTATACCTACAGTGCGAAAAATCTGCGTTAAGGGAGAGACACAAAAACGCAATATGTGAGCTAACACATCAGACAATTTTCGCAGCAACCAGCGCACAGTATATACTATCGAAATTCTTGCAATGAAGTTATTTGCGAAAGCATTGGCTGCCGTTGGTCGACCTCTTTTACAATTTATGTGAGCTTTTTTTTATATCGTCAGAGACTGAGTCTATTCGGTCATACGTCGTTGGGTGCAAACGGCAATGAAGCCCGGAGGTAAGAAATAATAAAAAGAAATAAAATAAATAAATAAATAAATTTCAGTGAGAGAAAAATCAGAACTGGACGTACATCGGGGCACTGGAAAGTAGGAGCACCAGGGACACTACTCTCCCCCCCCCCCCACTTAACGTATGAAAATAGAAGAAAAGATGTTTGCGAGAATGAGATACGTTTTCAGACGACACCAAGAAACGTTGCCTTTCGCATTTCAGTATATCCCGCTGACGTCAGAGGCCGTATCCAATTACCACACTCGTCCTTTTACAGCCATATACTGTATAAGACTCGCCCGCAGTGGCAGTTTGCAGCCCCCATAACGTCGTTTTGGATTTTTTTTTCAACATTGCATATTTAAAAACGGAAATCATTTTGTATATGAGAAAGTATAAGTATTGCGCTTTTATGTTTTTTTTGTCACAAAACAGCGTGGCCTATAGCTGGGACCATAAGCAACACGCTGAGTCGAACAATCAAAATGTCTGGCCAATGTTGTCACTCCCACGTGATAAAATGTCACTTCCATCTCAGGAATAGCCGTATTGTGTCGCTCTAGTTGCGAACTAAAGTGGTTTCTTGGTTAAAATAATATTAACAGCGTAGCTTTTTTGCGTTGCCATTTGCGCAATGACATCGGTGCATTCCAATGTTTCAGAAGAATCGGCGAAAGTGACACGCTTAATTTTGTGTCGCAGGGCGCCTTTATAGGAGGGCACTTTCAGCGTGCTTTAGAGTGCTCCTGTTCTCCCAGTGGAATTCGCCATTATCATGTATAGCCTTGCACCACCTTCACGCAGGCTGTGGGTCCTCTTTCGCAGAGCGTGCGGCGAATGCGTGACCGGGTCCTTGGGAGTCTTCATTCTGCTCAATCATTGTCATTGGCTTTTCATATAACGGCATGACTAGCTTTGCGAGAGAAACGGTACATAACCGAATTGCAGTCAGTACGTGCCGCGAATTCGCCTGCATTGCTTTTACTGTCCGATTTGCTTTTAACGCGATTGTCGCCAATCTTTCACGCTATCGATTTTCACGTCGATTCACGCTGGATGTTCTCGATGAAGAAATTTGAACTGGCGTCCCCCAGCGCAGGAGATAATCGCAGCTTTATCACATCCCGACACACACGCTTGCAAAAGCACCTTAAGTGGTATTCACACAATGGACCTATATACCGGGTGTTCAAAATTAAGCTTTATGATTTTTTTAAAATTAGGCGCTCGAAGGCACGTGAGAACCACTTGTGCAAATAAGTTAAGCGGCCAGGGGGACAGAAAGTTAGATGATAATTATCGCTGTCAGCAGCCCAATTAACTAAAATTTAATAATTAAATTTTTACTGGCTGCGGTAAGTTGGCATGTTTATATTGAAAAAATGTAGGCAGTGGTGTTTGTACACAGTTTCAGTTGGAAGATTTTTTCTAGCACGCCTGTGTTCCGAGATATCCGGCTCCAAAGTTTAATTGTCTTTCGCACGATTACGCATGCAAGAGGGTGAGGGTCCGCGCAAAGCTCCTCCCTAAAGTGACGCATCTGTTGCGTGTGGTGTTTAGTGTGTGAAGAGGGTGGAAGCGTAGGCATAGGTGATAGCAATTACCCTTGCCCTCTTCGGCCGGCGAAATCAAAATGTGACAGCGCGGTGCGCCATGAGCCTTACGCATGATCCTGATGAACGCGATAACAGGAGACCATTTTTCGCGACGTTTTTTCGTGACTTTAGATCACACTGAGACATCTTCTTGTGAACGCGTTAGCAGGACCGTCCTGCACTAGGGTGCCTCCGGTTAGAGCACAGCGTCTCTGCATTGAAGGTCTACCAAGGAAATCCACGTGGAGTCCTTTCGAGCTAATATGGCTGCTTCTGGCGTGAGGTATTCTACCAAAGTAAAAGTAGACGTGGTGCTTGCAATGGCTGAAATGAATGGCAACGCTTCGTTAGCAATGGAGCTTTACGCGTCTCGCCACCCACACCGTCCCCTTCCAACAAGGCCCACTTTCACAAACCTGTTTCGACGCTTCTGCACAACAGGCTCTGTCCACCTTCCGAGACGGACCAGGAAGGCAATCGTCGATGAAGACTTTGAAATCGACGTTGTCGCGTGCGTAACCTCGATGCCAGAGCTCAGCATCCGACAGATTGCCGATCAGTGCGGTCGCAGCATCGGAACAGTCACAAATGTTTTAAGAAAGCACAAGTTCCATCCATATCACGTTTACCTTCATCAGGACCTAAATGAGGCGGACTTTGAAAGGCGAGTTGACTTCTGCAATTGGGGCCTCATCAAAACTGATCAAGAAAATGACTTTTTGCACAGAATAATTTGGACTGATGAAGCTCGGTTTTGCCGAAATGGAAGTGTTAATCTTCACAACGCCCATTATTGGGCACAAGAAAACCCACACTGGCTGAGGCAGCACAAGCATCAAGTTCGCTGGAGTGTGAATGTGTGGTGCGGCATACTCGGGGACAGGATCATCGGACCTCACTTTTTTGAGGACAACTTGAACGGAAAGATGTACACAGAAGAAATATTAGGTGTTGTCATTGATGATCTTGTCTGCAGTCTTTCCCTGAATGACCTGCGCCAAGTATGGTTTCAGCACGATGGAGCACCACCACATTTTTCTACCAGGGCGAAGAACTGGTTGGACAGACGTTTTCCACAACAGTGGATTGGGCGCGCAGGAGCGATGTTTTGGCCACCAAGATCACCTGACCTTTCTCCGCTCGACTTTTTCCTTTGGGGCTACGTTAAAGATCGAGTTTACGTAACAGAGCCCAGCGATGTTAATGACATGAAGGACAGGATAACATCTGCCTGTGCGAGTATTCCTGCAGAAGTACTGCGCCGAGTCATCGAGTCGACGCGACAGCGGTTCATGCTTTGCGTTGCTGCCGAAGGCAGGCATTTTGAACACTTTTTGGGGCATTGACGTCTTGAGAGGTGAAGAGTTTCGATGAGATTTGTGCATGACCGAAATATGCTTATGTAGCAGCAGGAAATATGCGTTAGCAAGGATAAAACTGTTTCAGTTATTATTGGTGGAGTTGTTGCTCTTGTTTCAATAAAAGTTACAGTACTCGGACATCAGCAGTCACGCTATTCGCGTAGCCCAGGCAACGACCACGCATGCTTCTCTAGTGATTATTACGCACGCGCACTGGCATCCAGATTCTCCGCTCGCACCATTATCTCGGCATGGTATCTGCCACTATCGTTAGAGGCTCTGCAGTTGCGTGTTACGACACTGGTTGCAAGCGTTCTTCGATTTTTGATTTCGACGGCCGAGAGGGCAAGGGTAATTGTTATCACCTATGCCTACGCTTCCACCCTCTTCACACACTAAACACCACACGCAACAGATGCGTCACTTTAGGGAGGAGCTTTGCGCGGACCCTCACCCTCTTGCATGCGTAATCGTGCGAAAGACAATTAAACTTTGGAGCCGGATATCTCGGAACACAGGCGTGCTAGAAAAAATCTTCCAACTGAAACTGTGTACAAACACCACTGCCTACATTTTTTCAATATAAACATGCCAACTTACCGCAGCCAGTAAAAAGTTAATTATTAAATTTTAGTTAATTGGGCTGCTGACAGCGATAATTATCATCTAACTTTCTGTCCCCCTGGCCGCTTAACTTATTTGCACAAGTGGTTCTCACGTGCCTTCGAGCGCCTAATTTTAAAAAAATCATAAATCTTAATTTTGAACACCCGGTATAATCGCGATTCGACCGAGTGGCTTGCGTACTGCGTCGCTATGCGTCAGTCGTTCATGCGTTCCCGCTTTGGTCCTCGCGGAGTGATATTCGTGAAACGACACAGACCCAAATACCTGTCGTGATCCTACCAACACCGAAATCCTCGCATGTATTCTCGCCTGTGGTGTGAATGCTGCATAGTTTTAGAGTGATCCGAGGCACGTCACATGTCACGTTACTGATTTGTCCGCTATCTCTTTCGTCGTGTGAATGCAGCTTTAGGTAGATGGCCCTCTGTGCAATTTTCTATTTTCTTTCTAAATTTCCGAGCAAAAGCAAGAATAGACTGGTCGATGGCTTTCAATTGCACCGAATTATGCGCTCTGTTGCGGTGATATGCCTGCTCATCCTATTATGGGCAGGCATGGAGTGCATAATTCGGTACAATTAAAAGCAATCGACCATTCTATTCTTGACTTTTTTGGGTACTTGAAGGGGCCACTCACCAACCCGCGTTTAAAGTCGAGGGGGTGATTTTCTTCTCTCCTTCATGCATACACACGATGCATCCTCGCCCCGCCATGGTGGTCTAGTGGCTAAGGTACTTGGCTGCTGACCCGCAGGTCGCGGGTTCGAATCCCGGCTGCGGCTGCTGCATTTCCGATGGAGGCGGAAATGTTGTAGGCCCGTGTGCTCAGATTTGGGCGCACGTTAAAGAACCCCAGGTGGTCGAAATTTCCGGAGCCCTCCACTACGGCGTCTCTCATAATCATATGGTGGTTTTGGGACGTTAAACCCCACATATCAATCATTATTCTACGTATATCAACGAATCGAGAGCATGCCCGCTGTAGACGTCACGGGAACTACTGTCTACGTCACAGTAGTGCGCCAAGAAGGAAAAGAAATATCAGGAAAAAATATTACGCTCTTTTTTGTATTTTGGAAGCCTGGTGTGTGACCCTTTAAAAAAAGCATGCACATGTTCCACTGCGGAACATGGAACATGTGCATGCTGGCGGTAGTAAATGTAAGTGATCTTGTACGACCTATGACGTCATGAACACGTAATTTAGGTGACGTTCGTAATACGATGATTTTTTTCACCACTATATTGTTGACGCCGCCGACGGTCACTTTTTGTGTTTGACTATACTGAACGCCTCGCTGTTTTCCCCGTGGCCGGTGGCGTGTGGCAGCCGCGCGTGTTATGTTAATTCGAGCCGGCATACCGTAGTAGCATGTGTCGTGCTGGGGGTCAAGAAACGGGACGCGCTGGGGCAGTCGGGTCTGTTTTTCGCGAGGTATGCGCGCGCGTATTTTGCGTGTGCGTATACATGTGTGTGCGCGCGCGCTTTCATGCGTTTGTGCGTGCGTGTGTGTGTGTGTGCGTGTGCTTGTATGTGTGAGGTTGCGTGCTGGCATGTGTTTGTGTGTGTGTTTATTTCATCAGTGGTTCCGCGATGACCATGAAGAAAATGCATGGTCACAGGTTTCTTTTAGTTAAAACAATTGATATATAGTGACTGATGATGAGTGGGGTGGAGCGTTTCTCTGTCTGTCTGTCTGTCTGTCTGTCTGTCTGTCTGTCTCTGCATTTCCGATGGAGGCGGAAATGATGTAGGCCCGTGTACTCAGATTTGGGTGCACGGTAAAGAACCCCAGGTGGTCTAAATTTCTCGAGCCCTCCACTACGGCGTCTCTCACAATCATATGGTGGTTTTGGGACGTTAAACCCTCTGATGTCTGTCTGTCTGTCTGCCTGTCTGTCTGTATGTCTGTCTGTATGTCTTTCTGTCTGTCTGTCTGTCTGTCTGTCTGTCTGTCTGTCTGTCTGTCTGTCTGTCTGTCTGTCTGTCTGTCTGTCTGTCTGTCTGTCTGTCTCTGTCTGTGTGTGTGTGTGGAGCACGAATCAGACGAATGCTTCGCCTCACTCATCATGATTCACTTCCTGGCTATGCTGTGAATTTCGTGTTATAACATGGCGTCATCTGTCCTATTTAACCGTCAACTATACAAAAAACACTAATGCCATCTAGTAATATTTCCCGGGAGATATAAACACAACGCCATGTAACGAGAAATTTTTAAATATAACTAGAAGTGGGTATATTACAACATACTATTACATGATTCACATAAAAAACAGCGCCAATAACGAGAGACAAGAAAAAGAAGGAGACAGACAGCGGCACTGAACTTACAACAAGATTTATTTGCCAGAACCGCACAATATATACTTGGGCAGTATCTAACAAAAAAAGAAAATTTCTTTTTTTGTAATTTTTCTTTTTTTGTTAGATACTGCCCAAGTATATATTGTGTGGTTCTGGCAAATAAATCTTGTTGTAAGTTCAGTGCCGCTGTCTGTCTCCTTCTTTTTCTTGTCTCTCGTTATTGGCGCTGTTTTTTATGTGAATCATGTCGTACCAACTCGCCCAAGCAACCACGTTAGATACTATTACAGATGTCGTTCCTGTACAATGGTTATCGCGAGCTTCTCTTATGTTGTTGCTTTTTTTACAGCTTGCTCTCTCTTTGACGTTATATTTTCGCATATCTGTCTCCTTCTCACAGTTTGAAATACTTGTTCCCTCTGTCTCCCTCGTAGACGAACGCACGTGTGTGTGTGTGACAGAAAGAGCGAGATAGTGTGAACATTAATAAAAAAAGGATGGCTCAGTAGGCTATGCAAGGGTCGGGGCTGATAGCGGGGGGTCATAGAACAAACAAACAGATATAAAATGCAGCACATTTTATAGGGCTGATGGTCCAGAAACCCCGATAAGAAGTTGATAGTTCTTAGGGCGTCGGCCTGAGTCCATGCCTCCAGCGACGCAATGCCGCGCCCCCCACTGTCGTGTACACTCGAGAAAAGAAGTCGGGTGTCTGAACTCTTGCTGATCTATATAGTTATTGGAAATCAAGGAAAGCGAGAGCATGCTGAGGATTCGACGTGCGTGCCGTCAGAAACTAAATGGTTGAATGGTTTGAGTAACGACGGAACTGCCCCGTGTATATTGACTTACGGATCCATATGTTACATGAGTCCACTGACTCAAGGCTACCATTTGCTGCAACAAAACGGAGAGCCAGAATAGAGCAGCATAATGTGAACTAATGCTTTGCACGGTATCAATACGCTCGCTGTGATTTCGCGCTTCAAGAACCCCAGGTGGTCAAAATTTCCGGAGCCCTCCACTACGGCGTCTCTCATAATCAAATGGTGGTTTTGGGACGTTAAACCCCACAAATCAATGATTTCGCGCTTCTTTTATAGAAACGTCAATGGACTTGACCTACGAACTGTACTCGACGGCGCAATATTGCATATAGCTTGAACGGAAGCATCCGGTGTTGTTACTTTTTTGTTATATTTGTTTTGTGGTTATAGCAATTACACGGACACTTGAGGCACATATTTGCCGACGGCGTAGCTGTCATGTTCTGTGTAAAACTCTAACTTTGATGACACTGCATGCTCCGCGCATCGTGTGTTGTCTGTGTGCGTGAAAGCTCGCAAAGGCTATAGAGGCGAGGGTGGCTGAAGCAGAGTTGAAACGCACCGGCCGGCTTCGTCGCCCGAAGGATCGTGAACGGAAAGGGAATAAGCATTAACGATAAAGGAAAGCTAAGTACACTATAGGCAGCGGGTGGGGTTTGCACTAAGTACGAACTTTGCTCAATTCTTCGACGTTCACGTAACGGGCGCCGCCGCTTTAGAAACGTGGCATACGTGATCGGAATCGAACCCACGCCTTCGAGCTTACCGATGCAAAGCCTATAGTCGCTAAACTACTACGGTCGGTATGCCGCTGCTCGGTGTTGCTGCAGGGAATTTAACGCAAGTTGACTTTTGAAAGAACACTATACTAGTCCAAACGTTTTCTTTTCAACTCTTTTAAGGGTCACAAAGCGTATAAAGCTTTATCCGTGTTTTATATATGCATATATGAAGCAGATGTCCTTCGTAAGGCATGCCGCGCGCCGTGTAAAATTGAAGGGACACATTGCAGCGCCTCATTATTACGTGGCTAGTCTCTTTGATGTCCTTGGCGATGTCGCCTCTCCGTCTTGCATTCCAAGAAGGCGCTCATTTGGTTACCATACACGAGGACTACCCGTCCGTATGCGAGGCGAGGCACAAACGGGTAAGCGCATCGTGCAGCCTGCATTTAGGTTCCGTCTAGAAGAGGAGGCATTTAAGGAGTACACATGCACTTCGTGCAGTGTCACAGAGCTTGCGTCTATTCTACATCAAAAGCACGAAGGGCCGTCGTGCAAACGTTCGCATAATTTGCGTCTCATTCGCTCGCTTAGTTGAAGGAAGAAAGAAAGAAAATCGCAGAATATCGGAATGGTTGCGCAATATTACTTGAGTGACAACGGTCACACGCGGCTGTTTCCGTCAGGACATTTGCCGCCGCGGACTGGCCGCGGTCTCGTATTTCACGTTCCATTTATTTACTTTCTTTCCTCGAAGGACGAACAAACTCGGGCATACGGTTATGTTGAACGCAGTCTGGGCGCATACTTGACTGGTGAATTTTTGAGAGTGACATTTTAACACATTGAAAAGGGCTTTAAAGGAAGTCGCCAGGAGCAAGTGTAATTATAAACCTGTGCATTTCGCTAGAATTCACTCTTTCACTTAAAAGTATGTTGGGGCGCATAGGTTATAGGAGCTACGCAGGAGACCGCATAGCGACTGTAGCTATACTGTGTATTCAAGGCACACTATATAGAAAAGCCACTATACGGAATGCAGATGTATAGAATTAGGTTGTGTAGAAGTCTGGCAGAAGAATGCAGATGTATAGAATTAGGTTGTGTAGAAGTCTGGCAGAAGAAATTGGTATTCCAAAATCTGTAAGAGCACTGTCATACATATTACTATCCACTATAGAAAGTGTAAATGTTTTAGTGTTGAAGCTTTCGAAAAAAAATTAAATGTAGGCCTATCATATCTTCCGCTGTCTTGGTTATTCATTTAAGATATATTGCGAGAATCCTACAATTTTTAGCCGTTTAAATTGTAATTCTGCTCTATATGAGACATTTTTATCAAGTGTAAGGATGCATTCTGACCTTATTATTATTATTTTTTTACTTCTTTTTTACGTCGTATGGTACTCCGTAACAGGAGTCATATCAACATCGTCTGTCAGTTGCGTGGACCCAGAGTTCTTTAGTCATGCCAGTCCGGTTCAAATCCTGTAATGTTCTTGTCTCTAACAGTCGCTAAACTGCGTCCCGAAGCCCGGACATGTCCATAGCCGATTTTGCAATAGGCCTGCAGATTGCTGCGCCATCTGAGAGCAGAAGTGCAAAACAGAAACCCGCCGGTGCTCTATGCGCTGCCATGTTTAGCCGAATGCGGTGGCGTTCATGGCTCTGAGCTACGTAAAAATCAAGATAAACGTTCATTCATTTATTTGAAAGTCAACAGGTGGCGCGACAATCAGCAGACCCTCCACCTCCCCCCCCCCTCTGCCCACCGCGCGTTTTGCTCACCATATATCCGTGCTCACCATATATGGTGAGCACCATATCCGTGCACCAATCCGTGAGCATCATATATGGTGCTCACGGATTGGTGCACGGATGTGGTGCACACGGAGCACGAATTTTGGCACGCGGGGCCAAAGGGGAATTTCGCAACTCGTGTGGTTGACTAACTCTGGCATTGACCGTGGTTTTGACTCGCTCTTTGCGTGTATTCTCCATCTTCGCGGGGTCTTTGCCTCCGTGCACCATGCCTCCGAGTGAACGGACTTGCCCGAACATGTCTCTGATAGCTATCGCGGCTCGTTTTCGTCGGGCCAGATTGCGTGAAGAACGCCAGGCTGGACGAAATATTTTCCGGCAACGTGAGCTGTGCGTCTCGCCCGAGTAAAATAAGAAACGGCTCGTATATAGTTGCATCGCGCCCTCGTAGTTGCCGATGCTCTAATCTGTTGCACGACTGTCAGCGCCGTTACGCAAGCGTACGATAAGGATGTTATCGAGATGATAGCTTTGATATACGTGTTGATCACATATTCAGTGTTAAAAGGCGTGCATGGAACTTAATGTAGTATATAGTGAAACGTTATAACGTTATCTTTGCTGGTGCGAAACAAAGAACCTCTTAATGTTTCTCTCCACGGCTGCCTCATTTTTTTCTCTGTGCAAGAGCGCATTGAATGGGAAGCAATATGGCCGGATATTTTTATCGTTTCCTTATTATTATCCACTAGATCACAGTCACAGATACAACTCTGCCTGGCGGATTGCGCAATCTTCTTTTACTGTCCTCACTAGTTATCCGCTTACGTGTGCAGAAATGGCAACGTTCTTGCGATAGCAGTTGCCAGTTGTTTGACTGAAATATTGGATGATGAAATGCGCAGTTGCAGCATCATAACTGAGCCCTGCTATGTTGAAGCTAGTGCAGTTGTACTAAATCATGATCGCCAAATAGTTAGTTACATGTCTGGCTCCAATTTGAACATAATTATTCCAACTTTCCGACCATTTCGTTGAAACTCTTGAACGGCGGCACTGAGGAAATGCTCTGTACAAGAATCGACTGCTTAAAATTGACAATTTCGTGTATGGGAGGTGGAGGAGTAGAAAGTTAGGTCGGGCGACGAGCATACGTCGTTAGTATTTGGGGGCGAATAAAGAAGGTATATGAAGAACCAGTATCCTATACTATCGGAAAAAAATGCCCCGCCGCGGTGGTCTAGTGGCTAAGGTACTCGGCTGCTGACCCGCAGGGCGCGGGTTCGAATCCCGGCTGCGGCGGCTGCATTTCTGATGGAGGCGGAAATGTTGTAGGCCCGTGTGCTCTGATTTGGGTGCACGTTAAAGAACCCCAGATGGTCTAAATTTCCGGAGCCCTCCACTACGGCGTCTCTCATAATCATATAGTGGTTTTGGGACGTTAAACCCCACATATCAATTCCGGCAACGTGAGTATAATAATCAATTATACTATCGGAATGTCGTTGGCCAGCTCTGTATGTGCCTGTCTTGAACGTAACACGCCCTGCTATGCTCTCGACGGTGAGGACCTTTTCTAGAGCTTTGTGGCACAGATCGAGTGGTGTACTGCGAATAATAGTCCGGCTAAACGTCGAGCTCGCAGTCACTTAGTTTCTGTGGAGAAAGGCTGTAACCTTTGGACTCCTTGAAGGCCCATATCGTTCGTGTCATCCAGCGCTTGAGCGATAAGTGCGTATAAATCTATAGAGTCGGACTGCCGGCTGTATTCATACGACGATGTCACCTCTGATTCGCGCTATCTATACACGGACATGTTTGTCGCGGGGCCTCTGCAAATGAGTGCCTGAACTCCATCGCCGTCTCCTTATCTCATTGTGGGGGCCATTTACAAAACGATGTCACTCCGACAGATACAGAAGGCCCTGATAACTCACGTGGCAGCCATATACCGCTCATCACAAGGACATTTCTTAAAGTGGTTCCCAGGTCGCTTTCGCTGTGGCCTATATAAACGAAGGAGACATGATGATGTGCGGATTTTAGCGGTGAAAGGGCCATCCTTTTTCCGAAGAGCGCAGTGACCTGAACGAGAGACACCGTATATACAGCGTTCGAAGGGCACATGCGAAGTTTGTCGCACATGATTGATTGATTGATATGTGGGGTTTAACGTCCCAAAAGTACTATATGATTATAAGAGACGCCGTAGTGGAGGGCTCCGGAAATTTCGACCACCTGGATTTCTTTAACGTGCACCCAAATCTGAGCACACGGGCTTACAACATTTCCGCCTCCATCGGCAATGCAGCCACCGCAGCCGGGATTTGATACCGCGATCTGCGGGTCAGTAGCCGAGTACCTTAGCCACTAGACCACCGCGGCGGGGAATCGCACATGGAGGGAACTTAAAATTGTACTTTTGGTCATTAACAGCAGCTTGTTTCGTGTGCTCAATTCTTTTTTTGCGGTATTGCTAGTTTTGTGCGAGCCGAAATGTTATGGGAATTGAGCATTAGAGCGTGAAAAAATATATAATAATCTTTAAGGCGTCGCCAGCAGAAACGACCTGGTTTAGGGGCAACCACTATGGTTACAGTTGAAAGGAAGGAGTTCTTCAAAATTGTATATATAAAGAAGGAAACAGGAGACATATAAATCTTAACTTATGAAAGCGCTGTAACTGCCTCGGGCGAGCATCAGCTGACGTCTGAACGCTGGTCAGGAGTGAGTTCGGGAGGAAGGTAGTAAATGAATGGGAGAGAACAGTAGGTCATTCGGTCGGGGAAGCACGTAATCTCTCGTAGTTCTCTTGTGGAAGGACACTTTTGAGAGTTGGTCACCCGGCAAGGCACACTGCTCCAGCTCGTCTCCTTCAAGCCGCTTCCTGGCACTTTATGACTCACTCCGTAAGAGTAGTGTGGATGGTCTACATTTCACACAGGCCTTGCCGGCAACGAGGTGGCGGATGCCGCTGCCTGTTCTTTTCTTCTCTGGGCCGCTGTCCGCCCATGCTTTGGGTAGACTTGTGGAATAACGAGTCTCGCACGCTTCTGTGATATTTTGGATTATTATAGCACTTCGCACCGACTTTATACCCAATAAACAATCGTACCGGGCCAGTTGGTATGAATCCATCTTGGTAGGAAACGCAGCAACTATTACACAGAACTTTTGTTGTGTGTTGTGTGTTAAGCGATTGTGTTGTGTGTTCTGTGTAATAGTTGCTGCGCTTCCGACCAAGATGACTTTATACCGTCGCTTCGCACGTGGTCTACAGTAACCTATAGAGGGAGGTAGCGCTAAGTCTTCAGTCCCGTATAGTGATTTAATAAAGAGGAGGGGCGGCTGGGGTGAAACCTTTGCCACCCCAGCCTCCAGAAGCCTGAAGGGGAACTCCTGCTCACGCCATGAGATTATCAGCATAAACTATTTATGAACAAGCTGGACGCGACCAGCAGGCGTTATCGGCGTTTTTTAGGAGCGAAGCTCCTTATGGCGTGGCTTGGGCGTCCCTCGTATGTAACCACCAGTGGCACATACCCGAAATAGTTATAACACTTGACCTCCAAGGTGGTGCCAGTGAGAGATTTCTTCTGTGCGTTGTTTAACAATAAAAAATAGTGCTCAATGTACATGCCAATGGCTGCTAATGGGGAATGAGAGACATGAGCATTCGGCTTTTAGACAACGCGCACGCTGCGATCCCCATTAGCAACCATTGGCATGTACATTGAGCACTATCGGACAAGAAAGGGATGCTACATTATACTCGCTGGGTGTAACCTCCTTAGCTTTAGAAAGGTTTAGCGAGCGTTGAGCCGCAGTGCCATGAATACAATGAACTTGTATATACCATGAATGAACTCAAGGTGGTTAAAAATGAGAAGTAGATACGAAGCGCAAGCCGTAAGAAAGTAAAAGCCGAATTCTCCTGTCTCTCATTTCTCATTAGCAGCCATTGGCATGTAAATTGAGCCCTATCTGACAGGGAAAGGTTGCTACGTTATACTCGCTGGGCGTAACCTCCTTGGTTTTCGATAGGTTTAGCGAGCGTTTGGTCGCAGTGCCATGAATACAGTGAACTAGAATATACCATGAACTCGAGGTGGTTAAAGGTGGGAAGTGGACCCAAAGCGCAGGCCGTAAGGAAGTGTGCGTGTGCCACCTCTAGTTTAGTCCTTGGAATGTCCGCTGGATGGCGGTGCTTCTATATGGGGAATATATGATAAAAAGATGCGAGATGGTGGGACTTGGAGTGTTGAATAGATGAACGAACGGACACACAAACAGATGCATGGATGGACGCATGAACGGACGCAGGGGCGGATGCACGAAAGAACGCAGGGACGGGCGCACAAACAGACGCATGGACGGTCACACAGACGGACGCATGGACGGACGAATGCTTCGCCCCACTCTCCATCATTCACTCCGTGGATGTGCTGCCATTTTTGTTTTCATATTTTTGTTTTCATAGTTTTCATTCAACTGGATCCAATTTATTCAAAATTTTACACCCTGCGCGAGTATTGCACAAGATCTAAAGACATATAAGCTATAATACCGAACTCGTCATCAGCGACGAAGATTTTACAGCTTAGAAAATATTATATTTGGGCTACATTGGTTTAGAAATCGGCTTCGTGGGGTAGCTCGTGGCACTTCCGTGTAACCATGCGGAACACGTTCCCTGTTTAGTCATTTCTTCGTTGTCTTTCACATAGTTCAGTCAAGTAAGCTAACGCAAACTCAACTTGGTTGCAGAATGCTTCAAATTATACGCCTAGACGACGGTATATTGCTACCTTGACATTTTCTTCCTTCAGCCAGGCATAGAGGTATACTTTCGTAATTAAGTTCATAACGACGACTCTCTTTGCTATTAAACTACATGGATACATTGTAATTCGTCCCAGGGTCATCGCTGTTCGCTATATAGCACATGGAAGTGCTTACGTTCGCAATTGAGTAGTTCTTCGAAAGGGGCTTTCCTAATGAGCACACTCGACTTCTAATTGGGTCACGCCGCTCGCCGGGTATGCCTCTTCAGAGCACTAATTCGAGTGACACCTTTGTCGCTTATCGGCTTTACGACCGACTCGCGCTACAGTCCTTTATCTTGTTAACTAGGTGCGCAGCCATATCATAGCGAAAAACAAACACGTGTGTCAGCAGACACAGCTGTTAATGACGGCACTATGCTTTAAGCACGTATCCATTCGATGCAACGCGCCGCGTGCTCACTTTGGCGGGAGTTATGTAACCGCGATGTGGGCTCATTAGTCAATTACATCCCGTAGCCAAGGACTAGCGGGCGGAGCGGTCTCCTCACACCAAGCGGCGACCCGGAAGGGATGTGAGAAGAGATCGCAGCATACGCTACGCACGCTCCTGACGTGCACGTGGGAAACACTTAACGTTAATGAAAGCTTGTCACAATTACCAGATGACTGGCGTTGCGAAACGGAGCGTACGTGGCCTATACGACGGTCTCCTGGGTGATGTAGAGACGTCTCGCATCAGTATAGTCGCACCTGTAGGTGTGGGGCGACGCAGTTCGTGGCTTCCGTTCGATGCCGCAAACATTTTCCCGTTCGCTCAGTGGTCTCTCGTTTTGGTCGACCGTTCGTTTCAGATATTGAGCTTTCTGTTAAAATTACTTCAGGATACTTTATCTATGGCACCTGCGAGCGCACCCTTTCAACCAACATTGTATTGACGGTGTGCACGTACATTAAGCTTGCTTAACTTCGCCGTTAAAGAGACACCAAAGAGTAAAAGTATACTTTTCTCGTAAACAACCATTTACAATACCTGGAATACGAGCGCCTAACATAAAAACGGACTTAGTAAGACAGTAATATGCGCTTGTTCTTGTCTTCCTAAGCGTAATTCTTTCATCACCAGAATTTAGGAACATGCGCACCTAGCGCCCTCTCTCGTCGGCTGCAGCGGTGGCCTGCCGTAACTGAATGGGAAATAAGCGAAAGGAAATAAGGTGCTCTTGCGAAAAAAAAATTATCAAAAACGATTCCCAGTTCTATACAGTAGAGGCTTGTTTGAACAGTCTGGCAAAATTACATTGTCGCACTACAAAACCGCGTGGCTTCCAAAAGCGCTGAAAGAATTCATTGGATGATAGGATCTCTTGTGTTTCGATGGGCGGTGTTCAATTGTCCCGGGAGGCCAAGCGCTTTGTAGGGCGATACTGTGATTTCACCAAAATGTACCAGGTGGTCTTTGCGGTACATATAACTCGGTGGCGTTTTTGAAATCTAGCTTTTTTCAAGAGAGATGATTTTTGTACCTATATGTCCCATTCAGTTACGTTAGGCCGCCGTTCATGGCGCCGAGAAATGGCGCCACTTCCAGATGTCCCCGATTCGATGGGAATGATGGGTAACTAATGGATTGCATCGTTGTTCTGAAGGAACCAAAGACTCGGTATCATATAAAACCTCGGGAAATTTTTGTGTTGGCTTGTGAGGTCATTGTATTGAAATATAATTTGAAATCCTTCACGCCGCATTCACGTTCAGGTGCCCGATGTGAGCGCCATATTCAAGATTGCAAGTCTGACCTCCATTTTCGTCTCAAATAATTAACCTTCGTTAGACAATAAGCTACAATGGAGTTCTTGAGTGGCGTATCCAAGGGCGTGATTTGTGGGAGGTTCGAACACCACCGAAATGTTCACGGCGCGCACATACAAAGCACACGCACGAAAATGCAACGAGGGTGGTCGAACCCCGTGTTCTCTTTCCGAAAACGAAAAAAAATCTGGATACGCCCCCGGAGCTTTGACCAAATGTTTCCATGTTAAAACTTGGTGTTTCGCGTTAGTATCCGTTGATGTTCTGTTTCAGGTGTTTTCGGGGCATTGCAGTGTATTTGTTTTTATCAAAATTGTACATTATACGCGTGCCACTTTGCAGTGATTATGCACAAACGCAACACCGTAATTATTGCCTGTTTCGTTTATAGAAAAAAATACCAGTAGGATTACTCCGGCAGTTGGGCGAATAACTGCAGATGACGCGTATACGAAGCGAGAACAACAACAAAAAAGTATTCGCCGAAACGAGCACGAAGATGGGGCAAGTACGCAGAGTAACCGCCAGCCCCGTTCCCAGGATCCCCTACTAGCGGTGATCCTAGTAGGAAACACTACACCTGTTTGGGCACGTTGTGCAGCCGCCTATAGGAACGCGCAATCGCACGCCGCCAGGCGTACCACATGGCGCTCAGTCGGCGAGCTGTACATTGAGCGCGTTCGCGTGGGAATATCTGCCTTCGGAGGTAGCCTGCTCGGTCTGCTTTCGGCTTCAGCAAACGGTATCACGTATCCCTACGACACAGCACCGCTGGGACACAAGTCTGACTGTGGCCGGACCCAAAGCATTATAGGGCTTGCCGCGCGCTGACGTTTACGTTTGAACTGCTCTTGATCAAGGACACAGTCCCCTCGGTGGCGTGATGTATACGCAGGCGCGCCGTGGTTGCTTACATGAGCCTGCGCAGGGTTCTTGCTTTCAGGTGGGTGGGGGGGGGGGGTGAAGCATCTTTGCGTGCTCTCTCCCTTTACGGACTATTTTCTGGGAGGCATGTGGGTTCCGCCATCTTGCGCTGTTAAGCCAATGTTTTATATTGCTTCTCTATATCGGAACGGCAGTTAATAAGGTCATGAAACGTCGTATGCACAAGCCCAAGCATTTTTTTTTTCATGCGTATGTACGCGTCTTGTGTCACACTGTTTGTTTAGTTGCTAAAGGTGCAAAGCACAAATGGCACTCGAACCCATCCGCAAAATAGACTATAGAGGTTCCCCCACTCTTGGGTAACTGCGTCCCCCCACTCTTAGGTAACTAGGAGGGGGAAAAAGTGGCCGCCCCTCCGCCTGCCTATTGGCCGCGAGGGCCTCCACTAGAAAGGCCAGCGCTGCGATCGTTTTGACGTCACAGATAGGATGCGTAGTTGTGGAATACGACAGCTTTGCTTTCGCGACACCACTTGCATCGTCCTCCATGGCTGCACCGGTTCTTAGTCGCGATTTTACGATGCAAATTAGACACGAGAGTGCTACCGGGGGCACCGATTCGCAGTTTGCTTGCCCATATTATCAGGTCTTATCGCTTCTTCAAGCACTGAGCTTCAAAACAAAGGGAAGGACGCACGGTGTCCACATAAAAAGCGCATAAAATGTGATGTTCTAGCAGACAAAGGCAACCCGGCATCCTATGAGTGACGTCATCATGTAGGCGGGGCCACGGTATGTCCTCGAGGCCAATAGTGGATTGTGTTTAGGCTTCGTGTTTTTTTTTTCTCGCTCAAATTGAATTGCCTTTTTTTTAATTTTCCTGGCCGTTTTCCACATAGTCGTAAGTGGTTGTGGGAAAGGGTAGGTGGGAGCTTGATTTTTTATATTGAGGAATTGACAAGTATTGCTGTTATGCAGCGCGGAAGGGAGCTCCGTATACACTCCGCAAGGTAGATGAGGAATAAAAGAACAACATAAATTGATTTGCTGGTTAGTAGCCACGGGTGGAGCTTCCGCACGTCTGTGACTTCCGTTCACTATAGATATACGACTTTCACCACCGACGCAATCGGCGCAATAGTACAGGTGCTTTCACGCAATCGAGTTACGTGCGGCATTACGCTGTACGAAAGCCATTTATCGTGTATCCCTTTTAGTTGCATGGGCACACATGCGAGATCCTTCGGCAGCAATATAACGTCGATTGTACGTGTTGTGGCGGCGCAATTTAACGTCTTTTAGTGCCGCCACCCTCTCCTTCTATGTCGGCTGCGGGAGAAGGCATTGGTTACGCAAAAAAAAAAAAATGGCAGTCGCCTCTCGCGCCGGCGCTCGCGGCGTTTCGCCCTAATGATAATGATTAGAGTTTCATTAGTCCAATGACTGCCTACTTAGCCGGGGCACAACGCATGCATTATATGTGCAGCCACTTTTAGGCCCGCTACATGTCTACATGCCTAATATACATGTCTCATGCTCCATGGCTGTGCTATATATAGCAGACGACATGGTTCTCTGCGAAACAACTAATTGGAACAACAAACTACCCGTATGCCTAATTACCTCAACTCCAACAAATTACTCTCGTGTGGACATCTTGCATAAGATCCTTCTTTTTGATGTATTGGACAACGTGAGCCGCTCGGCATTTTATGGCTTTCTCGACTTCTTTTGTCGTTGTTTGTTTTTTCGACCTGTTAATTCTTTTTGTCTTTACGCACTGCGAATATCTCACTGTCTACAGTTCGTCAGAGAGGCTCATGCCTTTTATTGCTTCTTGGTTTTTCGCATTGTAGTCTTAGATTGTTCGCGGGGAGTTTACAAAATGTCCCCTTGCCCGCGTGGACCCTCTCCGCGAAATATAAATAAATAAATAAATAAATAAATAAATAAATAAATAAATAAATAAATGAATAAATAAATAAATAAATAAAAACTGACATGGTCTCTCATGCATTCACTTGAAGTGACCGGAAGGAAGCGATATTTTTTTTTCTCCTTGGGTATTGATCCTGCCGCGCCACCCTTCGAAATGTTTTTGCAGCTAACGCAGTTTCTCATGGCCTCCGAGATCGGAGGCACCTCACCTGATTTTGCATTGCTTCCGTGATTTGACCACCCTTAACTAAGCTACGTTGTCATGTGATGGCGTTGTCACGTGATGTCACAGTGTTGTTGTGATAACGGCCTAGTGATGCCACATGTTTCGGCTTTATATATCTCACGTCATCGTGGTGACGTCATTGCGTGATGGTGATTTTTCGCGTCACAGGCTTACCTGACGCCACGGATGAGAGGCACTGATGGCCTAATTTCTCGTTTCATGAGACATATTGAAAGCTTTTGCTAATTATTTTTATTATTGAATAAATAATTAGTTATTACACAATGATTATGTTGTTATGTGATGATTTTGAGCCGCATAGCTCTATGTGACACATTCACTCACTGAATGTGTCACTGACTTCATACTTGTAATATGGCGCACTATTCGACCTCTCGCTGTAGCATACGTTGCGCATTGCTTCCACTGACCTACATATTACTCGAAGCGTATACCTTCATTTGGACGTGCGAAGCGTCGCGTCATCGTTGACCAGTATAGTCAACGGTTCTATGGATGGTCGTAAGGGAGCGCCTGAACTATAGCAAGCGTCTCATAAGCGTAGTCGCAATGGCGAACTGGTTCACTACATCGATACAAGCCGCTCTTCTAGAACACGGGAGTCTGTCATCGGTGAATAAATGTGCGCGTCTATTGATCGTCCGGCACTTCGATGACAGTGTTAAGGGGCTAGTATGCTCCCGGACGTCACGCACGAGTAGTTGAACATGTCCTTCTGCACCATTAGAGTGCGGCTACTTTGCTGTCGGAATCGAATTTTCAAACTATAGGGATGAGCGGTGGTACGCTATATCTATGTCGATCGGGTTTGCCCTCATCAGTTTTATTGCTTCTTTATTTCCTTCCTTTCTTCTTTTCCTTTTTCTGTAGCCGCGTAGATACCCTGTGTGTCCAAAATTAACACAGAACTTCTTCCGTTACTCAGAGTCCCCTAATTATACAGTGAGATACTAGTGCTCACTGTATCTCACCCAAAAAAAAAAAAAAATACCTGATGATCGAAATTTTCAGAGCCCTCTACTACGGCGTTCCTTATAAATATATCGTGGTTTTGCAACGTAAAAGCGTGTAACTTATAAAATTTGCCCACAAGTAATTTGTCGTTTGATGGCGCCTGCGGTTCGTGCCAAGGAAGCACCTATGCTGTTGCCCAAAGACAATAGTATGGGCAATGTTGCAAGCCCTTGCTAAACGCCCGTACAGTCGCTGGCGAGCAGTCTGCATGCGTTTATAGCTTTTACACTTTCTCTACGTTTTCCAGTTCTTACCCCCGTATTCACAAACGCTCCTCGACTCGACTTTCACCCTTCACTTGACGGAGTTGCGCACTGCGCCGCTGCTCGGCTGAAAATGACGCTGCGCTGCTCAAGAACGGCAGCAAGTTATCACTAATATGCAGTGACTTGCCCTGGCTAAAGATGGCGCTCCCATCGGCTTTCTCATGTTAAGGTGGAGCGTTGAGTGAAGGGGCGTTCTAGAATACGTGCGTTAGTATTGCGCGCAGCTGTCGCGGATGCCATTGCGACCACTTCGCATGTCTGTGCAAGATAGCAGGTTTTATCGCTTATGTTCGTCCTTCAGAACCCCGATAGCGCGTGCAGAGCACTGGTTTCTTGGACGTGTTGCGACGTGTAGATAAAAGCAAAGGCCGTGCACCTGTTGAATAATAATAATAATAATAATAATAATAATAATAATAATAATAATAATAATAATAATAATAATAATAATAATAATAGTAATAATAATAATAATAATAATAATAATAATAATAATAATAATAATAATAATAATAATAATAATAATAATTACTCGCGTATCTGCGTACTTCCCTGTAAAGGTGCAAAGGGTGTCGAAAGACGATAATTGTCTTCTGTCGGCAGCGAGATTGAATATAAGCCCCGCCGCGGTGGTCTAGTGGCTAAGGTACTCGGCTGCTGACCCGCAGGTCTGGGATCAAATCCCAGCTGCGGCGGCTGCATTTCCGATGGAGGCGGAAATGTTGTAGGCCCGTGTACTCAGATTTGGGTGCACGTTAAAGAACCCCAGGTGGTCAAAATTTCCGGATCCCTCCACTACGGCGTCTCTCATAATCAAATGGTGGTTTTGGGACGTTAAACCCCACAAATCAATCAATCGAGACTGAATATAACGTTCATTTGACGTTCTGCGCGACAAGATCGGCGAGTGCTGCGTAAGGTATGACGCTATCTGGCAGTAGCGGGAAGAAACGAAAGTATTTTAGAATAGAGAGCTACTGGCAGGTATAGCAGCACTGTGTCGTTTTAGCGAAGCGTATTAAACAGCTGCCTTTTCGTTTATTGCGTCACATTGTCGGTGCAGCTTAATAAACACTGTGGTCTTTAGAAGTGCGTAACTATGCATTTTATAAATAAAGAAACGCACTGCTGAATGCTTACGTATTGATGTTGCACCTCAAATATGCGTAATACTTGTTTTTTGATTGACCATGTTCACAAGTATGAACGCAGCCACCAGTTTAAGATAACCCCGCCGTGGTGGTCTAGGGGCTAAGGTACTCGGCTGTTGACCGGCAGGTTGCGGGATTGAATCCCGGCTGCATTAACGCTGTAGGCCCGTGTGCTCAGATTTGGGTCACGTTAAAGAACCCCAGGTAGTCAAAATTTCCGGAGCCCTTCACTACGGCGTCTTTCATAATCATATGATGGTTTTGGGACGTTAAACCCCACATATCAATCAATCAACCATACCAAGATGAGTGGGCGTTATGCACGGGCTCATGCTATCGCCGTGTGGCTGAATCGTTGGACAGACATATAAACAGATAGACAGACCAAACTTTGTTGTGTTGAAGTATCCCAAGAAAGTCTATCGTAAATAAAATAAGAGCTGTGGTCTTTCGTCTCGAAACCACGATATGATTGGGAGGAGCGCCGTAGTGGAGGGCACTGAAAATTTTGATCATCAAGTGTTTTTTACGTGCACTGGTATCTCCAGTACAAAGGACTCTATATATCATTTCGCATCCATCGAAATATGACCGCCGCGGCCGGGATCGAACCCGTCACCACCGAGTCAGCACGCCTGTTTAATTTTTTTTCATTTTGCTTCATTTTGTTTGGACTCGGAAGGCGGCATCTCGAGGCTTTATATAAAGCCCATGGAGATCATCGCGAGGCAATATATATATATATATATATATATATATATATATATATATATATATATATATATATATATATATATATATATTGGTGGCTGTAAAAAGACGCCAGAGTGGTTCTTGATTTAATGATGATGACTCTTTGTCTTTTTATTATCACCCATGCTATACAACCCCTCGGAAAGAAATGCGAAACAATGTAGACGCCGCACAAAGACGCAAGAAAGTGCATGACACAAGCCCTCGTGTCGTGCACTTTCTTTTGTTTTTTGTCCTTTTTGTGCGCTGGTCGTGATGAGTATGTTCGAACTAGCCCAATTTGATAATATTTTTCAGATGTCGCACTGTTCACGTTTCTTTCTATCGCCATAGTGCATGCCTTGGACCTGCAGCAATTTCTTAAAGGTATGGTTGAAGTATTTTTTCTTCCCGAGGTTCCTGTCTCTCTCTTTATAGGTATTAGTGTCTCTGTTATTGCGCGCCGACATTTTCAACAATACTAATTTGAAGATCGCGCTTTGCAGAACAAAGGCAGCGCAGCATACAAAAGAAGTGAGCTGTTGACGTTCCTTAAATGCTGTTTCTCCTTTTATTACATCTTCTTTCTTGCGTCATACTTGTGCCCTTCCCGGAACTAATTGAACGCATTGATCGACGGAGACCCTATCAGCGGTCTGCGTGGAACGCAGCGCGTTTCTTATTCCGGGCGCTATGTATATGTATACGCGATCTTGACGTTCGAGCTCGTCTCGACTTTCGTCCCACGCGTTCCGGTAACCGTGGGCGCGCGCTCTCGGATTACGACGGCGTACACTGCCGCCGTCGCCGAGCTTTCATCGGACGTCCCACGCGCGGAACGCGGCCTCAGAGCGAGTGTCACCGCCGCTCTCTTCCGAGCTGGACGCCTCGTGAAGGACGGCGCTGGCCAGTCTCTCCGTTTCGCTCGTGCGCTTTTGTGAAGGGCCCATTGAAGGGATGTAAATGTGAGGGGAGGTAGATACGGGCTTGGAAAAAAGAAAAACGAATAATGAACAGTAAGAGACAGCGATAAGGAAGAACAAAGGTGAAAAATGGAGTGACTGGACAAAGGCGGAAAGAAGAAAGGGTACAGAAAGAACGAAAGAAAGAAAGAGAGAGAGAGAGAGAGAAAGCGCATGCGGAGGACTCCTGCAAAAGAAGCAAACGATGAGTTCATAGAGCTGTCTTTGCGAAGTGTGGGTGGCTATCAACAAGTAAGGAAATCCGGAATCTCCGTATGCCGTAAGAGAGAGAGAGGTAGAAAGGCAAAGGGGGTATGGTGGTGCGTTACAATGAAAGACGCATATAGCGTAACATTAAAGACGTTTATGTAGTCGGAGGAGGGGGCTTGGCGCGGAATATAGTTACGGAAGCTGTGTGGTATGCGGACATAGTCAAAGCAATTAACGTCAAAAGACGCCAACGCGGATCCATTTTATAGCCGTGCGTGTCGACGGCCGAGGTGTGTGTTCTGCAATCGTTCGCGGCTCCGTTCCGGATCGGCTATCTCACAGCTGTCGCGCGCTGGCACGGTTTTTTTTTTAAGACGGACGTTATTGCTTCCAGAACTGCTGACGACCACATTGCCCGCTTTACATTTGAACCGCACGGCGTACTTCGGCCGTACTGAAGTGCCATTTACTGAGCCGCAGAGATTTACAAAGAGCGGTGACCTTTCTGCACTGTTTTCCGTCGTGATCGTTCTAGCAAGATTTGTTCTTTCGAGAGAGTCGTCAGGATTCGGCTGCGTCAGATTGTACTGGTATAGCATCTGTGGTCCGTAAAACCCCTTCCCTTCAACACCCGCTTCCCCCACAAAAAGGAAGTGTGTATGCTCGCCGTTTTACCTAATGCTCCGTCTTTCTCAATCATCTTTCTCAGAAATCACGCACGTTCAGGGTATTAAATGCGAAGCATTTCTTTGCGTACTGAAGCACTTTTGGCATCTATCTATCTATCTATCTATCTATCTATCTATCTATCTATCTATCTATCTATCTATCTATCTATCTATCTATCTATCTATCTATCTATCTATCTATCTATCTATCTATCTATCTATTTATCTATCTATCTATCTATCTATTTATCTATCTATCTATCTATCTATCTATCTATCTATCTATCTATCTATCTATCTATCTATCTATCTATCTATCTATATCACCGCTTACGTTTGGCTGCTCTAGCGATCACCCCCTTAACTTGGCGGTAACCAATATCAGTATGAATGGGTAACATGGCTTGACGAATATGACGCGCTCGTCAAGACATGAATAATGTCGCAATCCCGTCGCATACATCGTCAAACACTTTCCGCCAGACAGTGCCATATACCCGCGGGTAAGTATTCCACTAGTGTACGGCTATGTTCCACAAGTGATTGACACTTTATATATCTACCTTGGAACAACGAGAACACACACAGGTAATTTGAACGCGCGAGCGTTAAGAAAAAGCTGACATTAACAGCGTTTACTCGACGAATGCAAATAATAAATTTCAGGGTCCCAGCAGGAATCGAACCCCAGCATTCGGCGTGGCAATCAACTATTCTACCACAAAGCCACGCCGTTTCTCAAACTACTTTTCAAATAGACCCTAATGTTTGTGAAACGTCAATTGCTGTTGCAGTGCTGGTTATCCAATTTTATAAGCATATGTACTCCTTTAGAGCTGTTAAGTTGAATTAACGTCAATTGTAGTTAAATGCCATTCGCTGAAGTTGATTTACGCAAAGCAGTCTGTATAGAGCTTCCATGTTCGCGAGCACTAGCGCTTCATATATCAGCTTATCACTTCTGGTTTTGCTAATACTCATGTTGCTGTTGACATTGTTGCTCAAGTGCCGACAACTGGTTTTAAAAACATCTGCAACGGTTGGAACATGCCCATGCGTGCCACGTTTATACACATATTTAGCGTCATTTCACAACGTGTCGTTCCATAAAAATTTACAACGCGATCGCCTTCGCTGTGCCTGCTTCGCGTAACGTCGTTTTATAAGGTCACATGGTATCTGCCAATTTTTTTTTTGCAAGTACACCTACCGACGATAAATGTATTCTTTTAATCTAAACCTTCCCTGTAAATGGACTCTTTTCCTACTGTCTTCTCGAGTTAAATATTTCTGCTCTTATTGTGATATTGCGGGAAGCAGCGTACTTATCGCGAAATTTCAGTGCTCGCAAAAAAACACGAGCAACGCAAGGGGACAAACTATGTGCCTTCTATTTACTTATTTTTCAATGTGCGCTACATATTCGCGATGAATATGAACCAACTCGCCGAAATTTCAGTTCTACGTTGATGTATTTTGACGTATTTGACGCGCACGCTTGTGTAACCGTCTTTGCTTACATAACTATGTTCAGACAAAAGCACACAACTGCGCACATTATGCCTGAAAGTTACAGTCGCGATGCTTGCAACAGCTCTTGCAAAAGTGCTGAAACCTAAGGACTCTTTAAGTGCAGTATGACAGTGGGTGATAAAGCGATCGGGCGCAGTTTCATACGTTCGCTTCTACGGCGGTGATAAGAAGGCGGAAGACAAGGAAAAAATGTTTACCTTATAAAACTATAGTGCAACATCAAATGTGTCGCGTTATTAAGCACACAGGAGAAAAACGGCCACGTATCTGCATGTTTCACTTCAAATGTCGTCGACAGACGAATAGTTTTACGTCTGGAGAGAGTGAACAAAACGTTTTTTTTTTATGTTCTGCGCGAGAAAATCGGTGAATTGTATTCTGGAAGCGCTGCGTTAGAGTCTCGATCCGTGCAGCCAAGGCGAACGAGCGCATCGAGGCACGTTAGACACGAGCGCTATCTGGCAGTTATCTTCGAAAACAAAGGGAGGCGTGCACGCCTGTCTTGGAGGCGATAAGGTGTAGAACGCAAAGTGACGGGCAGGTGCCACCACCGTGTCGTCTTAGCAAAGCGTTAAAAACACCTGCTTTTTTGAGCATCGCGTTGCATTGTCAGTACAGCATGATAAATGCTACAATCCTTAGAATTAGTTTTGTATGCCTTCTCTAGTGTAAAGACACACATACAAAATATTGACGTGTTTTAATGGTGCCT
This sequence comes from Rhipicephalus microplus, assembly GCF_043290135.1. Classification (NCBI taxonomy): domain Eukaryota; kingdom Metazoa; phylum Arthropoda; class Arachnida; order Ixodida; family Ixodidae; genus Rhipicephalus; species Rhipicephalus microplus. The sequence continues at coordinate 74,503,261 of NC_134703.1, forward strand.
CAGATATGCGCAATAATTCCCTTTAGTTGACAATCGCACAAGTATGAACGCTGAAACTTGAGCAATAATTGGTGGGCGCTGCGGATGGGGTTGGCCGTTCGGAGTATCGTTTTATGGCGTTTAGGGTATCGTTACGGCAGACAAACAGACAAATGCACAGGAAGAAAGATAGACCAAAATTTTTGCGTCGAAGTACCCCAAGAAAGACTATCGTCTTTAAAATACGGGAGCCGTAGCGTATGAGCACGTATGAATTTCGAATGATCTGCGTCTGCGCATGAATATATCGTTGGCGCCGTAGTATATAGTGCGCCAGTTTTAATACACGCCTCCTATAAGTACAATGTGCATAGCTATACAAGTTTATCAGTGTGGCATCAGGATAAGATGTTATACTTTAGCTCCGTGGCGCTGATGTACTACATAGGGGGCACCGCTGCTGACGGTGCTGCTGCTCTTTTTTTTCTCTCGTTGCACAAGCGAGATAGCTCAGACTGCCAGCGGGGGGGAGGGGGGGGAGGTGAATGTTTCAAGTCCAGCGTTCTTCGCGGAATCTCGACCTCATTGCTTACTTTGCGATAACGGCCGTAGACTTGTTGGGACAAGCCTGTTCAGGCGGCGGCTCAGACATCGCGAAGAATATTCGCTATGCAGAAAACACGAACACCGATTATAACTTGGTGGTTGTTCAGGGTTAGTATTATGTCATGTGGGCGGATTGGTTTTGACTTAAATGCCCACTTTACCGGCAGCAGATGTCACCTTTATAGGGGGACAAAACAAACGGCGCCACCGAACACAGTCACCGCGATGGGGTTTTGCCACTTAAACGCGTGCCTGGCGACACGGTATAGCCGTTACCTCTAATTATGACGCGCCTGAAGGTTAGCACTTTTGCTCGAATGGAGTTTCTTTCGCGCACCAAGTGGTGCGACGTCTTGATTTCGTGTCCCCCCCCCCCCCCCAGATGCCCGCGTTTTCACTCGAAACGTTCTTCGCTTAAGTTCCTTGAAGTACTGCCAGGACAGATTGAAGCGTCAACAGGAAATGACTTCTCGGAACACGTAGCTGTTACAATTGGGAGGCGAAATATCGTCCTGCAGCCGCTTATTTGTAGTCCCCCAAGTTAGAACACTTTGTGTTCGTCATCTTACTGCCACGATTTTTTTGTATATTCGGTGTAATCATGCCGTTTGGAATTTCCCCTGTTCGTCTTGCGCACGACGTTGTTTCAGTATCTCACGTAATCGTAATGCTGCGTTAGATATGTGGGCTCTTGGCTTCTTAATGAATAAATAAACGAATGTATGATTGTTGGAGTTCAACGTCGCAAAACCACTATATGATTATAAGAGACACTAATGAATGAATGAATGAATGAATGAGAGGGAACGAGGGGGTGGGGGACGAAGAAACACAAGTTTTGCTTATTTGAATTTTGATGAATCCAACAGACCCTGATAGCCAATAGGAGAACGATACTTAGCGCCTTCCGTATATACAGGGTATGTCTTCCAGATACAGCTCAGTGACCGTGAGCAGGCGCTGGGCGCATGCTAACACTCGTGTAGTTCTAGCACAGAAATAGCCATCTGCGGTGAAGTAACGCCAGGTTGATCTATAGATTAAACTGGATGGTGATGTGATCGGTGTTCTGCCCAGAAGACTGGATCCAGCCAGAGTTTCGGGGAGATGTCGAGGAGAGGAGCCCGGAGCTGTTAACAGTAACGTTTAATTACGATATTTACAGGTAGCGTGTTACATGATGGTGGTAGCATCATGGAAGCTCTCAATGGAAGCATGATGGTAGCTTCTGCGAGCTTGTGAGAGCCTGACAGGAGCGCCTCGGCGCTCGTATTTTATGCCTTGACCTTCTCAGGATTCCTTGCAGAAAAAACAAACAATGGAAGCCAGGACAGTCCAATGAAGTTTGTCATCTTCACCTCCGCCCCGAAAGGGGAAGGTGAAACATCGCCTCCTTCCTAACCCACGAAAAGGGGAAGATGCACGCCCAGTTCAGCCCATGGCGAGGGAGAAAACACTGCAAACCGCGCACGACACAGCACAGCACGAGGACGTTGAGTCTTACGTGGAAGTCTATTTCGTAGTCTGTTGCAGTGATGGCTATGCGGCGCCAGGGAGACCACAAATTGTAGAAACAGCGGCATCAAGGCGCCACGGAAAACGTGGCAAAGGCATCCGCGGATGGTTCTCAGACGCTGGGTCCTTTGCCCGGAGCACCTAGACGACAAAGCAAGCCGCCTCGATGGCCAACAACTCTTCCTAATCCGTCAGTTGGTCAGGCGTGTCCAAAGGGTTTACGAGGGGTGCCGATGACCTGGGATAACTAGAAGAACGATGTCTTTGTTGTCGCCGCTCTTGGTGCATCTCTGGAAGCGCTGATACGGAAGAAGTCAGGGTAGGCCCAGCCACAATGTCTCATGCGTCAAAGCGGCGTCAAGCCAGGCAGGTCGATCATAGCAATGACTAAACGTGACCGAGGTATATCTCAGGGGCAATGCCGGGTGCAGAGGCGTGGCTGCGTTTCCCACCTGAGCGGCCCGGTGCTTTACCGTCCAATGTAAAGTCGTTTCTCAACTGCAGACTGAGAAGCAATGAGGAAGAAAAGCTCAGCTAAGTGAGACGAATCATTTTGGCACCTGTACCTTACGCATTTTCATTGCATAATAATAATAATAATAATAATAATAATAATAATGATAATAATAATAATAATAATAATAATAATAATAATATCTGTGGTTTCACGTCCGAAGACCACGATATGGTAATGGTACGCCGTTGTGCGGGATTCCGAAAATTTCGGCCATATGGTGCTCTTTATTAACGTGCACTAACACCGGACAGCACACCGGCTTCTATTATTTCGCCTTCATTTAAGTGCGACCGCCGCGGCTGGAATCGAACCCGATACCTTCGGGTCGCAGCCGAGGGCCGCAACCACTGAACCACCGTGGCGACCATGACAAAGGCGAATAAAAAAAAACAGAACGACAGTTGTGTAGATTTGTTTTGTTTTAACTCAGTTTAGGCATCTTAATTTTTAAAATTTAACGTAATTCGTTTTTACGTAAGAGGAAAACCTCTGACGTCGTTTATTGCGTGTGCTTCCGCTGTCAGTCCATCAACTGTGACGCGCTGTCTAAGCCGTCACAGGTGCGCAGCTGCAACGCTGAGTTAGGTATTGAGAAGTTAACTTACGTGCTTTCGCATGAAGGGGGCAGCTTGCTGTCACTGAATGGTCGCTCCGAGTTTTCTTTTTTTCTCTCTCGCTTTTCCCGTGCAGCTTCCAACAGCTGTCCGCAGTTTTCCTCGCATAACTCGTGAAACGAGCCTCGCTGCAACCGCGAGGAAGCACTAGGCTCGTAGGCAGAAGGGACCTCCTGGATGGACCATGTTTACGGGCGCCATTTGCGCATGCGCACCGGAAACGCTTCAACGGCGCCACTCTGAAACATTTTCGGTGGCTCGTGACCTCCGAAACCTGTTGGTTCACAATCTCGGAGGCAATTGGTGCAAAGGAACGCACAAGCTCCCACCCTGTCGCGTTGATCGGAAAGCCACCAAATTGCCTTTTGGCTCTCGCCGCTAAGGGCACTGCACCTATTGGGAAATGGTCCTTGAAATAGTCATTTTTTGCCAGTGTGCCATGGTAAACGAAATTCCGGGGGGGGGGGGGGGGGGTACACGCCCGGTGTGCCACCGCTTGGCTACGCTGGGAAGCGCAACTGATGGAGTCAGGCGCGTAACTATAGGGGGGGGGGGGGAGGGGTTGAGGGGTTCTCACCTCTCTATTCTAAATTTTTCATGCTTTATATTTTAGGGTGGTACTAAAGCATTTACACGTCTTTACATTGGTGCAGTTGCCAAAATTAGCCGTTCCACACCGCCCCGCCGCAGTGGTCTAGTGGCTAAGGTACTCGGCTGCTGACCCGCAGGTCGCGGGTTCAAATCTCGGCTGCGGCGGCTGCATTTCCGATGGAGGCGAAATTCTGTAGGCCCGTGTGCTCAGATTTGGGTGCACGTTAAAGAACCCCAGGTGGTCGAAATTTCCGGAGCCCTCCACTACGGCGTCTCTCATAATAATATGGTGGTTTTGGGACGTTAAACCCCACAAATCTAATCAAATCTAGCCGTTCCACACAAAAGCACACCCTTGAACAAAATTCCTGAGTACGGGCCCAGATAGAGTAAAATGTGTTGCCTCGACGATCTTGAAATGGCATTCATTATTTTTTTATTTTGAAGAAGTACTTTGTGGATCGGGGATGTCATACGCTGTTGTTGTATCATGTAGTTGTCGCAACGCTGGCAAAGCTGCGTTTATACAACGTAGCCATTGGTTGCATATCGAGCACGCGCTCGCGCCGAGCAGTAGTCCTCTTGCTCTCGTTCTGTCACTGCTTTGATGATGGCGATATTCATGCGGAGCGATTGAAGGGCCCTTGGCGTAACACGGACGAAACCAGGCGTAAAAATAAAAAAAAGGAAGCACGCAACAAATAAAGGAAAAAAAAATTGAGGAAGATGGAAATGAAGATATAGAAACAAACATCAAAAGCACAGAAGAAACTAGACAGAGAAAAAAAAAGAACGTAAGAGAAACAAGAAAGATAGAGAAAACCTAAGAGAAACAAAGAAGGCTGTCGAGCTCCGTACTTCCTTCAGGCTTGCCTCATCTACACTGCGAAGCCGCATTGATTTTTTCTTCTTTTAATTCCTTTTTTTTATTTTTCAACGAGAAAGCGCAAGTGTGAAATAGCCGGTGTTCTGGGTGTGTCGAAGTCACCCCGTTTTTGCGTAAACAGATGTTCTACGAGAAATGCATAGGACACCGTTCCCCCCCCCCCCTCTTTTTTTATAGGATAGTCTTTCTTGGGAACCTTCTACGCCAAAATTTTGGTCTTTCTTTTTTCTTTCTTTTTGTCTGTACATTTGTCTGTCCGCGGTAACGATACCTCAAACGGTGAACCCCATCCGCAGCGCCCACCAATATTGCTCAAGTTTCAGTGTTCATACTTGTGCGATTGTCTATTAAAAACAATTATTGCGCATATCTTAGGCACCATTAAAACACATCAATATCTTGTATGTGCGTCTTAATACACTAGAGAAGGCACACACAAGTAATTCTAAGGACCGTAGTGTTTATCACGCTGCGCTGACAATGCAACGCGATGCTCAACAAAGGCAAGTGTTTCTAACGCTTTGCTAAGACGATACGGTGATAGCACCTGCCCGTCGTTTCGCGTTCTACACCTTATCGCACCCGAGACAGGCGCGCATCTTTCTCCGCGAGCGCGCACGCCTTCCTTCGTTTTCGAAGATAACTGCCAGATGGCGCTCGTGACTAACGTGCCTAAATGCGCTCGTTCGCCTACGCTGCACGGATCGATACTCTCTAATGCAGCGCTTCCAAAATACAATTCAACGATTTTCCTGGGCTGAACATCAAATAAACGTTTTGTTCACTCTCTCCAGACGCAAGACTGTCGTCTTTCGACGACATCCGCAGTGGAACATGCAGATACGAGGCCAAATTTTTCTTTCTATCTCTTTCTCTCTCTCTTTTCACGATGCCGTGGCAAATGTGTACTTCTCCTAACGAAATATTGGCGAAACGCCTCGTGATCTGCGAGGCATTTGTTCTCGCCATACTAATGGTCTAGCAGGCCCCTACCAAAACCGTATACCTGAGCGGCAGACGGAAGCACGACAACTTGTTAAAGGCGGATTCGCTTGCGCGTCACCTGAGTTCGCGGAGTAATAAGGCGTCGCTGTGTATCTTTCGTGCTTGTTTTTGTTTGGTGTGATCCGAAGCTTCGTGCTTACGCAATGGTTGAGAGTTTTGGGGCATCAGCACTTTTCGAAATTAAAAAACAGGCATGCTATTGCGCTCGTTGGAGTATATTGATGACGCTATACTGAACATTTATCCAATAAAAAACATAAGAAAACCGAACAAGGACGAGTATATGAAGAGATGCCTCGGGATTAGTGCACGGCTTAATAAATTGCAACGCGCACATTTTTTTTGAAAAGCGTTGCTAGTTCATTGGCTGACGTCTTCCCAAAATACCTTTTTTTAGTTCAAACGTGATGAAAAAAGCACTGTATAAAAAAGGCTTCTAGGTGTGTAAATCTTTTTACTATTCATCGCGTGCGTTGCCTCCGATGAAGTAAAAAAAAGTGCCGCCACATCCACGAAGTGAATGATGATGAGTGGGCGAAGCTCCGGAGGTAAACCTGGTAAACCATGAATCCTCCGTACATTTTGCCCACTCGATTTTATTGCAGCGCTCCCCCTACCGTACGTCGCCGCACTATATCGAACGATGACACGCGCCATATGTGGCATCATTCCTATTTTATAACACCTCGCATCTTTCATAATCAACTACACGTATCGCCGTCTAGTTTATAACATCTTGCATCTTTTGGATGGATGGACGGATGGGACGGACGGACGGACGGACGAATGGATGGATGGACGGATGGACGGATGGATATGGCTGTACCCTTTAGATCGGGCGGTGGCTAGCGTAATACTTAATGCCGTCAGCTACAAGTACCGCCATCTAGTGAACACTGCAAGAACTGAACGAGAGGTGGCTACATGCAGGGGACGCACAGCCCACGCCTTAAGGTGCTTCGCTCCTAAAAAAAAAAAAAAAAACGAGTCCCATGTAAAGTTGCCATCCGTCATAGCCAGCACTTTATCTGGAGCATCGTCCCAATGCAGACGTACGAAATGGACGGCGCGCTGTCGCAACTGCTTTGTTATGTCTCATTTCCTATGGCGTAAAAACACTCTTCGGGGTGTGGGTGGAAGCGCCTTTTGCCCCTCGTAACGGAGGCCGTGACGCCACGAGCTGCGGGGTGTCCACGGTTATTGCCCTGCATGCCAGCGTACGTCCAAAAGTCTGGAGACCGAAAGGGTAGTAGAGTGGTATTGCAGCGCCGCGCGATCTTGTGATATCTCGGACCTTCCGGAGGTGCAATGTATGTAAGGACGAAATACGATGCCTTGGAGAGCGTCCACGGTATGCGTGTGCCATCCGGACGTTCGCGAATTTCGCAGCGTGATGGGGACGTGGTCGTGGGGCCACGCGGAGGTTTATTAACCAGAAACGCCGGACCTGCAGCTCGGCTGCGGCCCGTCGTTATATTAGACCCGGGGCTCGCCATCCTCGAGGTGTGCGACCCCCCCCCCCCCGCTTTGGACGTTATATGAACGGCGCAGCTGTCGCGGCGAAATTAAATCTGCACCGTGTGTTCCAAGGGGGCGACGTCCGGTTCAAAGGGGCGTGTGTGCACGCGCGTAGGGAGGATGCGCTTCTATTGTTTTTTTTTTTACGGAGAATAGAGCGCGTGGACGGCTCTATTTATAGGCATGTAGACGCGCATAGTGATGTCCTGCCGATATAGTCTCGTTCTTCGGCATGTCTCTTTGGTTAATGTTCAATGTCGTGAACGTGTGGGCACCGTGAACTGGTGAAAAGGTGCTACGTAGCAACCGTTCATCGTGCAAGTGCTTTAATAAAACGATACGTCGTTAACCCTTTCCATATCGAAGACGAGCCGAGCTCGTCCACACCGAAACAAGCATTTGGGGTCGACGCAGTTAGGCGAGCCTGATTCATTTTGTCGATTTCTCTTTAAATTCAACAGGCCGTGCAGTTAAAAAAATAACCTTAAAAAGGTGCTCAAGTCATGCATTCTATTCGATAAAGGAGTTGATTCGCCCCGCCGCGGTGGTCTAGTGGCTAAGGTACTCGGCTGCTGACCCGCAGGTCGCGGGCTCGATTCCCGGCTGCGGCGGCTGCATTTCCGATGGAGGCGGAAATGTTGTAGGCCCGTGTACTCAGATTTGGGTGCACGTTGAAGAACCCCAGGTGGTCAAAATTTCCGGAGCCCTCCACTACGGCGTCTCTCATAATCAAATGGTGGTTTTGGGACGTTAAACCTCACAAACCAAATCATCAATCAAAGGACTTGATTCATGCCCGAAGCTGAAAAGTGGCGCCCTGCTCTGTGTTCTAGTGGTGCGCGCGTGCGGGAACAGCTCCGCAGATTCAGGAAAGGAGAAGAAAAAAAAATTGCCCGCAGCTTCCCTCGGGGGAACACTGAGGAGGATGCGGAGCATATAATTGGTTAACGGGGTGTTAAAGTGCGACTTACTTGGGTCGATGGCTAAATTGGTTAACGTGGTTGTGAAATGGGGTGTTAAATTGCGACTTACTTGGGTCGATGGCTAAATTGGTTAACGTGGTTGTAGGAGGGGGTGTTAAATGAGTGAACACGTACACACGTATGCGAAAGGGCGGCGCTGGTCGAAGGGACGTCGATAATTGTGTTTGTGGATTCGTTGGAATTCATTTCACCGCGACCTTGGACGTCGACGCGCCGTACAAACCAACCGACGAGCGGCAACTGAGCGAGCGAGCGCCGACCTTGAGTATATATACAGCGCGACGGCGCATGCGCTGTCAGCTGTCGAATGTTCTCGAAGGAGAAGCGCGCGCGGCACAGGTGGTGGTGCAGGGTGGCATGAAGCACAGCTGACGGCGCATGCGCGCGCGTCAGCTGTCGAATGTTCGAGAAGCGGTGCGGACGGCGCGGACGGCGCACTACAAGGCGCGAGTATAAGATGCTTCCGCATCTAAAAAAACCATTGTTTACCTAAGTTTTGTCACTGGAAGATCTTCAGCTCTCTTGCGAGTGTGGCAGCGACTTCACATAGCAGCATATATATCCTTACTTTATAAGTCGTCAGATTCGGACGACGACTGCGTATCGACATATATAGGCGTTGGACGCCCTTACGATTAGTGAACTCCCGGCATCGGCTGCGTCCGAGATATGTCTACGCCGACTTGCTCAACTGTGCTTTATTCCTAAAATTACAGAGAGATGTTTTCTGCGCCGAAAACTAAAGAGTTAAGGCTTTTTGTGTGTGTGTGTGTGGTGTGTGTGTGTGTGGGGGGGGTGCCGTGCAGTAAAAAAAAATGTTGTACGCCTATCTTTCCAATATAAAGCGCATTTGAATATTTTTTTTTATTTTTCAATGCACTCAGAATTCAATAGACAAAAAAATCGGTATTTTTGTAGTTTTGCAGGTTAGATTTTGTAAAGCTGTACGCACTTACATTTCATGATTCGCTGTTCATATATCACTGCAGCGGGTGTTCTTTTGGACACTTTGAGACTGTGTGGGCTCTTGCTTAGTGAAAAAAATTTTTCGAGATGTCGTGTCGAACGTTTTTCTCGACACCGCTCTAGACTAGCGCTTTGTTCGCACGCAGAAAAACTCTATAGAGCAGAATGCCTATGTGATACCAACTATATAACCTCTCTATTCACCCCTATCTTCCCCTTCTACTGTATGTGTGTAATTATAGATCCCTCTGACAGGAACGTGAAAATAGTGAAGTATATTTGGACACTGCAATGTGTGTGTGTGTGTGTGTGTGGTGTGTGTGTGTGTGTGTGTGTGTGTGGTGTGTGTGTGTGTGTGTGTGTGTGTGTGTGTGTGGGTGTGGGTGTGGGTGTGTGTGTGTGTGTGTGTGTGTTTGTGTGTGTGTGTGTGTGTGTGTGTGTGTGTGTGTGTGTGTGTGTGTGTGTGTGTGTGTGTGTGTGTGTGTGGATTGCGCGCGCGCATTTGGCCAACTGTCAGTAGAGTCGCTTTTGAAGTCTTGAGTAATGCTCGCCAATATAGTATACTTTCCGCCGCTACATGACCACGCGCTAAATAATCGAGTCCCAACGACTGAATAACGTGTTTAAGTTTGCCGAGTCAGTCCTTGCAATATCGGTTGCAATTGGTTGGTTCGTTTGTTGCACAACCGTGTATACGGTAGTGATTTACAACAACGGGTATCAGTGACTGACATTTTGAATCGTTGTTTTTTTTTTCAGTACCTGGAGAGGCGCTTTTGCTCGGCAGCTGTGAGGACGGTAGGGTCACTATCCTTCATAACAAATACGGTGAGTACGCTACACATGGATGCGTTCGTATACACATTGCTTCGAAATATACAAAGCAATACACTTGTGACGCATCCGCCGCATTTTATTGCCGATAGCAATCTGTTTCGTAGCGTAGTTTTTGTTAGCTTGCTGTCTGTACACGCGTGGATCCGGGGTGGGAGGAGGGGGGGGGGTGCAGGATGCCTTGTCTCTCCTTCTAAAAGCCGAGCTTCTGTGCTCAGTGCCGACTTACTGCTTTCGTCAAACTCATGTTACCTGCATTTCCAGCGGTCGGTTGCCATAAGGTTCCTTGAAACGCTCGCTTTGACGCGAATCGAATTATTGCGATTATCAAACAACGTTATCGATTGTAGGCATCCATTGAACAACCTTCAACAGTAACTGGAGGTACCACAAGTAGAGACGCCGGTCATTCCTGTTGGAAATGCACGTGTCCTGAGGAAGACAGTGAGGGAAGACAACGATGAGGACGGAGAGACGCTCGTGCAGTGTTTGGCCTGTGTGGCGTTTAGTAGCCTGTGTGCCATTTGAGTGAGCCTGCGTGGCATGTGTTTTATCATGTGTGAATAAACTATTCTTTTTATTACGAGGTCGAAGCTAACATTCCCGAAAAAAAAAAAACAGGATCCGTGCCTACATGTGCCTACCTACATACACGTCAAAATGAGCAAGTTTTGCAAGAAAATCTGACTAGCCAGACGGCGGGAGGGTTTTTCGGATAACATCCGGAGTCTGCGCAACATAATCTCAGACATTGCAACGTCACAACGTGCAGAACTGCACGAGCGGAACTGTGTCGTAACAGTGCGTCACGGGGTTTATTTGTAGACACAACCGACGCGATACAACCGCAAGTAGCATTGATCTTTCATATACCGGTACTCAGCTGATAGCGCCATGATTCCGTGCGAACAAGTGAGGTACTTGGGTGCGCTGTAGCAATTTAAAGAGGTTTGGGTCGCAATTAGGGGGCACACCCAGCACGTCAGGTGCTGACGTTGACATTAACGTGCATTATACTCTGTTTATTATAAAGTGCGTACATAGCGCGCATCACCGTCGAGGCTATACGGAGACTTCTAATCGCCCCGTTTTTATCTGCGAACACCGCAGAGCACCCCTCTGTGGGCATCGTCCCAATCTTGACCGCCCAATGTTAAAAAAAAATAGCTTGTTTTTCATCGTTGCTGTGCATTAGAGTTTGTTGTATGGTGCCATGGAGGTGATATCAAGTATTTTTAAGGCGATAAGGACTTCCAGCGCCCCGTATAGGCCCTAGAGTGAATGAATACAGCTGTATGACAGGAATAATATTTAGTAAGGCTTCGACGGGGTCTAGTTGGTAAGGCGTCGTTCGTTTCATGCTCTCTACTGTTACGCCAGGACACCGGGCGCTCTTGCGTGTCAAGTTAAGCGCAGCAAGAGAATGACAATAAAATTCACTTTCATTTGGACAGTTTTTTTATATATATGCGGGGTTTTATGTCCCAAAATTATTTTATATACGAACGGTGGCAGTGGTGGATAACGACAGATTTCGTGCTCCATATCGAGAGAGCATTTGACAAGGCTCGCTTTTGTGCGCAGTGAAGTAGAAGAGATGTAGTGGCACGAACAATTTCGAACAGGCGTCCCGTTTTCGCGTGGATTGAGCCGGCGCCACTGCAACTTTTCATACTACTACGGCTCGCCAGCCTACGGTTGATGCGGATTGTCGTCACGCAATAATGCAGATTTTGGTATTATCGGTGCTGCTATCTACACGCCAATCTTACACGTGCAATCACTCGTCGTGGATGTGCTGGTAAATCAATAGCACCCAAATTGTGTTACGTAAAATGGCTTTATATGCCCCGCCGTGGTGGTCTAGTGGCTAAGGTACTCGGCTGCGGGCCCGCAGGTCGCGGGTTTGAATCCCGGCTGCGGCGGCTTCATTTCAGATGGAGACGGAAATGTTGTAGGTCCGTGTGCTCAGATTTGGGTGCACGTTAAATAACCCCGGGTGGTTGAAGTTTCCGGAGCCCTCCACTACGGCGTCTCTTATAATCATATGGTCGTTTTGGAACGTTAAACCCCACATATCAATCAATTAAAATGACTCTATGAGGGACCGGATTTTGCGAAACTTGCACCTGCGTCCTTTCTGCGTCGCGCAAAGGGCGCAAGTGCACGTTTCACAAACGTCATCGTTGCTGTCATAAACGGCAACGATGGCGTTTTGCGAAACTTGCACGCGTGCGGATTCCTCTCGGAAATCCGCACATCCGGTCACGTCATAAACGGCATCGAAGTGCGGTTCAAAGTGGTGCTCGCATATACTGCCGGAGAAATGCTGAAAGCTTTATCTTTCCTGTAAAAGGTTCCGCTTCTACGTCTTTCGGAGGCCGTCGTCGTTCGGTGCGGCAAACTGCGACGCTTTTTGCCCATTCGGGTAGCCCGTGCGGCAACCCAGATATATCACTGGTGCGGGTCTGTCCGCCGCTTCGCCACGGAGAGGGCTGCCCGCGGCGGTCACTAAAGGCACTAAAGGCGCAACCGGTGCTCCCAACACAGACGCCACGCAAGCCCAGCTAACCATAGAGTTTCCCAAAATTAACTAGAGGGCACTATGGCGCTGCGATCGTTCAGCGACCATGGGAATGATGGGTAGTACACGCATTTGCCTAGTCTTCGTACTTGCGGGCGGAGAATCGTACTTGCGGCTGCGTTTATTGCTGTGTTTCGGTTTTGTTTTGAAAGAAAAAAAAAACAAACCATTTTCAACTTAGTGACTTGATTCGAAATGGTAAGCCTAAAAGAATAAGGTTGTGAAGCGCAAACGGTGGACATTCGTTTATTTATGTTTTCATGAAAAAAAAAACAGCTTCAAGCCACACGGACACACACGGAGCCAGAAGCAGGCCAGAAGTACGAAAATTAGACAAATGTGTGTACTACCCATCATTCCCATGCTCGCTGAAGCGCCGTGTGTTGCAGCTCCCATAGACACAAGCGCCAGAGTTCCCTCTAGTGTATATTGAGAAACTCTATGCAGCTAACGTTTCTGTAGCACGTTGGATTAGAGGACGCGTTGAGCGCAGCCATATACGCACCATACCGCCGCCACACACACTACGAAAATAGGGTGCCTTCAAGTGCGCATAATAATTCAATAGCTCACAGATACGGACGAAGAAGACGAACTTGAAGTGCTGACTAACAACTCAGTTTTATTTCGAAGGAACGTGTACGTCGTGTATTGATATGCAGAATCACCTATGCGCTACTGCATGCTGTCGAAAGCGTCCGTCGACCGTGATAACACGTAATAATTTACTCAATGTTAAAAAAAGCGTGCAAGGGATTTCGCTCGCCGCAAGAATGATAACTCCTTTGTGGATACCGTTATAGAAGGTTTGGCAATCGCCTTTTTTTTTCTTGAATTGCCGCAGCTTCAATAATCAACATTTCTTTCTCGCATGACGTTTTAGCGATTACAGTAGTACCACCAAAGATATGAGTGCAGCCACAGTCGGAGCAATGTTGCGCCGAAAAACCATCTCTACTTTTTTTTCGTTTTTTTTTGTGACGATCCTATAGCAGACGCATGTTGAGACATCTTCCAGTTTGTCTCGCGTATGCCGCTCCACGGTAAAGGGTATGCTGTATATCACGTGTTTAGCACACTCTGTGATTAGGTTACTATCCTTAATTAATATTGCAGCCTTCATCCCTATTCACACGACGAGTTTGCTTGCATAGCTTCGCCAGTTCATTGGGAGAGGGAAAAAGAACCGTCCCCTTTCATTTCTCGCCGATTTTCTTTTAAGCGGTGCATTATCTGATGCACGCAGTTGATGTACAATATCTGATGCGCATGGGCAATTCTCCTTATTTACACCTGAATGTTCCGTTAAAATAAAATTTCGTGTTTAGTCAGCGCTGGTATGTGCGCGCCGCCTCCGCTGGGGTGGCCCGCAAATAAAGGCTCCCTGTATGGATGGATGGATGGATATGGCTGTACGCTTTAGATCGGGTGGTGGCTAGCGCCACCAAGCCGTAATACTTAATGAACCAAAAACTATATTTTTTCCCTTAAAAAGTGAGTTTGAGGATTCGTACTTTGCAGTGAAGAGTTTAATTTTCACTCGTGCCTTGACTTTAGCCACCAATCAGATAACCTCCTTCTAGTTAAGTCTACCCGCTTAAAGTTTATTTTGCCCTCCCGGTCCCTAAACCCCCGTGCTTTGAAAAACTCTGCGCCATCATCCTGAACTATAGGGTGAAACCCTTTACAGAACATGATCAAGTGTTCGGCAGTTTCTTCTTCCTCTCCACACGCACTCCATACTGTGTCTACCCCTTCGTATTTGACCCGATATGTCTTGGTTCGCAGTACTCCCGTCCTGGCCTCAAACAGTAGAGAACTACCCCGAGTATTATCATAGATCATTTCCTTGGCAATTTCCTGCTTAAAAGTTCGATAGATCTCTAGTGCAGACTTCTTAATCATGCCCATTCAGCACATGTCAGTCTCTGTTTCCTTCACTTTCTTCTTAACCGATAGTTCTTTTTGGTTTGGCCACCTGCTGTTTTCTAAGTATTTACCAGTCAATTTCCTGGTTCGCTTCCTCCATTTTGTATCGACATTCTTCATGTACAAGTAGCTGAAAACCTTCCTAGCCCAACGCTCCTCCCCCATTTCTCTCAATCGCTTCTCAAATTTTATCTTGCTGCTAGCTTCCCTGCCCTCAAATGATGTCCATCCCATATCACCTTGTACTCCCTGATTTGGTGTATTCCCGTGAGCTCCCAAAGCAAGCCTACCTATTCCACGTTGCTTAATTTCTAATCTTGCTTGAACTTCTGATCTCATGCACAAGACCACATTGCCGAACGTCAGCCCAGGAACCATGACCGCTTTCCATATTCCTCTCACAACATTATACCTATTGTAATTCCACAGTGCTCTATTTTTCATCACTGCTGCATTCCTGTTACCTTTAGTCGTCACGTATATTTCGTGTTCCCTCAGGTACTCGGTCCCATTGTTTATCCATACGCCCAGATATTTGTATTTATCTGTTATCTCTAGCGTGACCTGCTGCATTCTAAGCTCACTACCTTCGTTGTCATTGAAAATCATGACTGTATGAAAAGGAGCAGCAGCGCCCCCAGCTACCCTAGCGGCCGTCCAGAGCGTAAAGAGGCGCCGGGAAACCGGGCGCGCGCCGCCGGTCATGCCACAACATCTCTTCTAGTTCACTATAATTCCGCGTAAGAACCAAGCCTCCGTCTAAAAAAAAAAGAGTACGCAATAGATGTGACCGTAAGCACGAAAGGGGTGAAAGTGGGACGGGTGCGACCTGATCGATCGGATGGTAGACAAGAAAAGAAGTTCGTTGACCGTTTTGTGTATAGGGTTTGGCAACATTTTATGCTTGCAGTATTTTCAATAAATAAACGATCGTATCTTGTTGTTCTTGCAGCTATTATACATGGGAGTCGTTCTATACGGGCCCTCAGTCGCGTTAGAATCAGGTAAGTGTCTGCTCATATTCATATGCTTCGTGTAATTATAAGTTTTAAATTCATACACATAGAGGCGAGAAGCCCTACAGACTTCTTATGATCCAAGGTTGGTTGCTAAAGGGTCATTGCAAAGCTTTTTCAGAAGCATGATCAGAAAACGCTGCCGATCAGTAGTCGAAGCTTCCGAGAACACGTGAGCCATACAATATAGCGCTGCACGCGTGGCCTGGAATTTACAATTAATTCTATGAGTCAGCTAGAGATCGCTCCATCTTCTACAGGTGATGTCATAAACCCGAATGACCGCGTCATAAACGCAAAGTCCCGGGCCATTCATCTAATTAGGTTGATTGATTGAAAACTTTTTTCGACTACATACAATGTGCTCTCGCTTGTTGGTTTCAGCATCATGGTATGAAAAAGAGTAAATAAAAAGCGAGAATCGTGATCTGCACACCGTGGCCGCCACGTGACCACGCGCGTGCTCGCGATCACGCTGGAAGTAAATCGTTCGTTAAAAAAGAAAAGCGAGAAAGAGAGAGAGAGAGAGAGAGAGAGAGAGAGAAAGAAAAGCAAGCGCTCAAGGCCATAACGTTTCCTGACGAACAGACAGGCACTGCGCCGTGCTCCCTATACCGGGCCGCCCCGCCGCGGTGGTCTAGTGGCTAAGGTACTCGGCTGCTGACCCGCAGGTCGCCGGATCGAATCCCGGCCGCGGCGGCTGCATTTCCGATGGAGGCGGAAATGCTGTAGGCCCGTGTGCTCAGACTTGTGTGCACGTTAAAGAACCCCAGGTGGTGGAAATTTCCGGAGCCTTCCACTGCGGCGTCTCTCATAATCATATGGCGGTTTTGGGACGTTAAACACCACAAATCAAATCATCAATCTATACCGGGCTGCAGAAATTAGGTGCCTTTTTTTCTCTTCTAACCACTACCACCACGAACAAACGCGTAAGCTTCTTGCCTCCTTGACATCTTCTTCAGTGCGTAGTACCTTTCTGTATACGCACGCTTGCACGAAAGGAGCGAAAATGACTAATAAAAGGAAAACAATGCGTTCGTTCAGATTGAGAAAATGTATTCAGAAAAGTCTAATGTCTATAATACTAAACCATCGTAAGTTAATCATTATACAGCAGAAAAATCAAGGTCAAAGTGGCATTTTTTTTTAAATTTCGCGCCTAAATCTGCGTGCATGACGAAACAAATTTCAATGTGTATACTAGTCACATTATGCCGACATTGGCTCGACGAAATTTCCCGAAACTTGGTGTGTTAAGTGTCTAACCCCCTGAACAGACAATGTGCTTCATTTTTACCTATTGAGAGCTACGTGGGCCTTTAGTTAAACGCTGTCAAAATTTACGGCGTCGCTGCATTTGACGTACAAATTTCAACGTGGCGTCGCCACCCGCATTTTCTTTTCGTGAATTTTCTCGCTTTTTTCCGAGTCTTCTCGCGGCGACCGCGCCGGTGTTGAAATTTTTCAAGCGTAATTTACGAATAACAGTAAAATCATTTTCCTTCTCTAATGTCCCTTCAAAAGCGTGCGGCAAATCCCTGGAACTCCGCTCGTATACTTGGAAGATTCCTAACGTTTTTGCGTCAGTCGATTCGCCAGGGGATAAGGTGCTTTAACAAAGTCATTCGATGATTGATTGAAAGTGTAGCAGGGCTATTGTGCAGGTCCTTGTACCGTAACTCTAAATAATTCATCTTTTCGGCAAGTACAGCTTTTCTTGTTCTTGAAATAAAGGTGACAGGACAAAGCACTAAACATTTTTTACTTGTCTGAAATATACTTCTTGATCGTAATCAAGCGTGCGAAACTAAAATGGCTGTCATGCTTTTCTTTTCTTTCAAGTGACGGGCCTACCTGTATGGGCATCTATTCTATTCATCGGATTGATTTGCACTTTTTATACTGTGCTGGTAAGTTTTCTTGAATTTTCCTCGCAAAGAAAAAAAAAACTGTAACCCGTAAATTTCCGTTATCGTTTCATACTGCGTGTGTGTGGCTTTTTTTCCCTTCATCCACCTCCATTTACAGCAATGTTGTGCGTTTCTGTAAATGGAGTTTAATAAATTAAATCAAAACAAAATCTCAAACTGTGCAAGCATTAAGGACACACTGAAGGTAAATGCTTTTCAACGTGAGACAATCGTCGCTTTGTTTCCTCTTTTTTGTACTTGGCTTTGATGTTGTCGCAGGTGATTGTGAGAACACTGACTCTTCGATATAACGAAATCGTTTTATTCGAAATACCTGTTTATTCGGGTTGTTTCGAGAACCTCGCTGTGCGGGAGTATAAAACTTTTTTTTTCGAGGAAGGGGGGAATTTCTTCTGGCTACGACACTGCTGCTGCTGTGGATCAGAATGTCCACGAAGTGAAGAGGCGCTGTATCCCGCCTAATGCGAAGTGGTAAATCCACACGTGACCAGTTTGGGCAAGCACGAGCGATGGATCCTTTGCCTATTCTTTGTATGAAGCCGAAATTTTGAAAGACGAGGTACTTTAAACTTCTTGCCGACAAGGGCTGTCAGGAGTTCGCATTCGCAGGGGGACCTCTAGGCTCGAATCCGAAGTTACAATTACTGTATGTACTCGCAGAGTGTCACATTGACGAATGCACCAGAAAAAGAAAATCGATTGAAATTCATCGTTAAAATTTACGGCCGCTCCGAGGTTTCGCAGCGGTGCATGCCTTGCGCCCGTTTTTGTGGCACTGGCATCAGCTTTCGTTTACGATCGGATGATGTCATTGATAACTTTAAAATGGCCTGGGATCGAGCCAGCTGGTACGGTTTCACTACGGGAAATATCGCGAAGACAGAGAAAGAACGAGCGGGACAAGTGGACCCAAACAGAGGCACCACTTGTTGATAACGCTGCTCTTGTATCTGAGCGCTAACGAAGCAGGAAAAATAAAATGTTACGTGTAAACAGCGTCGCTTCATTGTCGAGGCTCTATCAAACGGCCCTGAGCGGTGTATAAAAGTTGAGTGAAATTGAAGCGGAAATGCATCGCGCCAAATGGTGGTCAAGGCCTTTATTTTGTAATTGCCATTTTATTCCTAATACTGTTTTGTTTTTCTTCTGTCTGAGTGTCGCTCCGATGTGATAATACTTCAACTGGTGGTTGAGAGGGGTCCCGTTGATTCGCCGCGCCGAAAAAGAAACAAAGATAATTGAGGAGCGGTGGGGGGGGGGGGCTACAAGACACTATTAATGTGGCCTTGTTTTATAAAAATCCACATAGCGTGCCTCTACCAACACTTCGGAGGTCTCGTGATATTTTTTGCAACATTTCGGGTCACCGGCGCACCTTTCGTTCGAGGACATGTTATCATGAGTGTCGTACGAGTCCTTGGCTCTGATAATATGTGGACTGACACAATATGTGCCGCTATGTTTAGCGCCAATTCAGAGCCTTTCATCGCCCAGTTGTAAGTTGCGTGCCAGCCTCATCTCGTTTTTTTCTTGTTTTTTTTTTTTGTTGCAGGGTGGCATGAAGGCGGTCGTGTGGACGGACGTATTCCAGATGAGCGTCATGGTTCTGGGACTGGCCTTTGTCGTGGTCCTGGTACGCCTGGAGTTCGAATATTACCATTCGTTGCTTCGCTGTTAACTCTTGTCCTCGTCGTGCGGATTACACCTGCCTCTACTTCCTATCGAGACTTCCGTTTGGCGCGGTGATTCGCTGTTCACTTGATGGCAATACTCACGCACAGTTTTATGTACTGTACTCACAGATTGAAACTAAAGAGTTTTGGGGAATGCACTTTCACTTGCGGCGTTTATACAGTTTGTCTCGCGTCTGTATAATTTTGAGTTTTGCCGCGATGATGTAGCCGTTACGGTGCTCTGCTGCTCACCATAAGGTCGCGGGTTGGACCCCTGCCGTGGAAGGCGAATTTCTATAGAGCCGGAAAACTATAGGCCCGTCTACTGTTCATTGTTAGTGCACGTTGAAGAACAACAGATCGTCGAAATTTCCGGAGCCCTCCACTACGGCGTCCCTCTTAATAACATGTATCGTGGTTTCGGTACGTCATACGGCCGATACTACATTATCTAGTCATGACTCCATATCAGGGGCAACATTAGCTTTAGCGGCCAGATTAGGAGCGAGATAACGTAGTTATCTTGAACACTTGCTCACTGTAGTCGTTATACTAAGAAAAAAAAAAGTCTTCTCATTAGTGTGTACTGTGCGGCGTTTTAATATGAATTGCCGAGTAGTTTTGTGTTTGACCTTATAATCATTACCTGACCTGTCTGTACATGATGTTTCCCACCTGATGTAACGCTTTCCTCGCTTCTAAGTCCAACTCTGGTCACTTCGCGTGTGGTCGGCCGAGCCCGCAGTTGCTACGCGAAACCCTGCTGTTGGCCTCGCGATATATATTTCTGCTCGTGCTCATTTTTTCGCCTGAAGAATCTTTACAGAAACCATGTTGTCTCTTTATAATTGGAAGTTTTTAGGCTGACAATTGCATGTTTCAATTATATTAGTTCGAAATCGCTGTTACTGTGATCTCTTTGGGTCAGAAGGTTCTGTATTTGACACAAAGAAGGCACAGCCAACACAAGTGCACCTTCGCCAGCAGGAACTTTTCTGTATTTTGGGTCATCTTTGTGTTTTTTGTAGTGTTCTTCAATACTCAATATCCAAATATGCAACCGGCCTAAACCAAAGTTTGATGCCGCTTTATTTGTTGTTTTTTTTTCATATTTATTAACGGGTAACAGGGTCGGAGGGAACATGTCGTTTGCTGAAGCCTCGCTATATGTAAAATTCTTCATTAATTCTTTATATCATCATCACCAGCAGCAGCCTGACTACGTTCACTGCAGGACAAATTCCTCTCCCATGTTCCGCCAGTCAACTCGCTCCTGTGCTTGCTGATGCCACTTTACACCCTCAAATTTCCTAATCTGATCTGCACACCTAACTTTCGGTCTCACCCTACCCCGCTTGCCTTGTCTGGAAATCCAGTCAGTTACCCTTAATGACCAGCGGTTATCCTGTATACGCGCTAGATGTCCGACCCATGTCCATTTTTTTTTAATTTCAGCTATGATATCCGTTGTAAATATATGTTGTGCGTTGCTTGGGTGTTCTATCGCAGGGCGTTATGAAGGTCGGAAGCATAGAGAAGGTGTGGACGACAGCCAAGGAAGGCGGCCGCATACAATTTCTAAAGTAAGTGCGCGCATTTTTTTTTTGCGGCATGTTCAGTACACGTAAAATGTATGTAGCAGCTCGATTTTAACGCTTTAGAGCTTCCTTCCATAAGCTGCTGCATCATAGACACAGCGTACCGTTAATATCTGAGCGTCGAATTACAGATGGAAACACGGTAAAATGCTGGCTGCTGAGAGCAGCACATTGGAGGCATTCGCCCCGTGGTGGTACTCGGAGTGGTAAGCAATTTAGAGCGGTAGATGAGCATTCGTCTGTAGTGACTTCCTTGAAAGAATAAATGCGACACTTTATGCGTAACCGCATTTGGCACCAACACTTCTAGCCGACCTATTGCGTTCTCTGCTATCTGCAGCGGGGAGCGTTTGGCTGATATGAATTTCGCGAAGACATTACACTCAAATAATGAATCGGTTTAGATTAATCAAGTGTGCTTTCAGAACTTGGATGTCGTTAATTTCACTATCATAGGTTTATTAATGTGAGAAAAAAAAGTGTAGTTACAAGTCTCGTTTTTAAACGTCGCGCCGAAATTTCCGCAAGTGACGTCACGTATTTCGTAGTGGATTTTTTATATTTTGTTGACATAGGCCCAACGAAGACCCGCCAGGGTCGTCTAGTGGTCATGGTGCTCGACTGCAGACCCGCAGGTCGCGGGTTCTAATCCCGGCCGCGTCTGCCGCATTTTCGAGGGAGGCGAAAATAGGCCCGTGTGCCGAGATTTAGGGAAACGTTAAAGAACTCCAAGTGGTGAAAACTTCCGCAGCTCTCCACCACTACGGCGTTCCTCGTAATTACATCGTGGTTCTCGAACGTTAAACCCCAACACTTAATTATTATATGCATGTAGTGAAGAAGTGCATCCCGCAGAGCTCCGCAGCCGTGTCGTCAGGGCTACACAGGAGTGGCTCGTGCTAGACGTTATTGCTGTTCGCGCTAGCCAGGCCTGCGATCGTAATCCTGTCTGGTATTACAGTATCTGCTTCCGAGAACGTGTCTCAGCTCTCTATTAAATATGAAGCTTTCTGTTGGTCAGAGTTGCCTATACCGTACTGGCAGAGCACGACAAAGCTGGTGCTTTCAGTGACAGCGTTTCTTTTGAAGAATGCTGTATCTTTGCGTATAGGAATGCAGTCGCCAGATATACGCCTGCAGCTGCAAGAGGTGATGTCTATTTTAAGATTAAACACCATACCATAAAGTGACATAGAATTAAGAATTTTCGGACTATGACCATTCCGGAGCTGCAGATACTATGGATAAACAGATGTAAACGGTGAAGCACATTTAGGGGAAACAACTCAATAATATTCAACCTGGTATGACTACACCGTTCATCCTACGTTAAAAGGGAAATGAAGTATTCTTTGTATAAAGGAAACGGAATTGAGGAAAGGGGATTTATTGACACCTGAATACTAAATGTGTGTTTCCCCTGCATGTGGCCTTGGACTCTGTGTATACCTTATAGATTGTTTTTAGCACAAGCGTTGGACTTTAGGGGCGTCCTTGAAGATGTCAGAGAGGTGGCCTTGTTCAGTTTGTTTATGTATACGGTATGTTGGTGTTATTCGAGTTTCTATTGTTTTGTTGTTCCATGCAGTACGCAGGTGGACACCCAGTCATCGGTGTCGCTGTGGAACGTGCTGCTTGGGACCACGTTTATCTGGCTCGCCTCCTACGGCACCAGTCAGACGCAGGTGCAGCGCTTCTGTAGCGTATCCACGCTCAGAGAAGCCAAGACGTGAGTGCGGTTTACATGCAGTGTGCGCAGTCTATAGACTGCACGCATAATTTAGTTATGCTGCTTTTGTTTAAAGATGAACTATAGCACGAAAAACTGCGGTCTTTTTTTTTTAAAGAGAAGACGGATGCCTAGACCCTCACATGAACATTTATTTGCTCTAAAGCTGTATGAATGTGCCAGATGCGTTGCCATGATGACTAGTTGCCTCTTTGATAAATGGATCATACTCCGTTCAAAATGTGCAGTCACTCTTTTATGGATGGAGGAAAATAATGATGACGGTGTACGTTTTCTGTTCGCATTTTATAATAGTAGACCCAAATGACATGTTAGAAAAAGCGTTTTGAGGTAGGTTTCCGGTTCGCTCGATTTTCGCAGCCCGTGAAATGTATAGCGGCCATTTACGTCATGCGACCCACATGTTCAGCATTTAGCGTGCATTCTACCAGTTTCTGTTCATGTCGATCAACAAGGCAGTAATAGTAGTGAACAGGTACGGAACATCCTGTTCAGCGGCACTGCTTGTGCCATCGGCACGTGGGTGAACGTCGGGAATCCCATCGAGGAACAGTTTACGCGCACGTACCACAGCCAATTCGCCAAACGTTTATTATTACACTTTACGGTCCGCGAATTTTCTCGTCCAGTGCCGAAGATTAATCGTCGGCCTTGTCATTTGCCGTGTTGTTTGCTTGGAAAAAAATTGTCATCGTGGTCGCGGGCTGCACCGCTCGCTCACCATGGGCCATGTACTATATATGTGTAGTGAGGAGGCAAAAAAACAAATAAAAAAACAAGCTGTTTCCTGACTATGAAAGTTCAGGAAATTAAAATTGGTGAAGACAGTGCTTGTGCACCCAACCTCAGAATATCATACGCGTCGCTGTGCCTCAGTTACTCTTTTGGCATTGTGTACCCGTGCACGCGGTAGTGGCTTTGACGATGATGATGATGATTGTTATGATATTAATTGTATGGACATTCTCGGTTGCTTATTTGCTGCCGCCGCTGTCATTCACGTATATATATATATATATATATATATATATATATATATATATATATATATATATATATATATATATATATATATCTTTTTTCTGTGGAGCGAGAATCGTCTTTCTGGTCGGGCTAGTCAGCGCGCGCGCTTATCTCGCCAGCGACCAAGGGGCAAAGAGAGGGGGGGGGGGGGGTGCTTATGGTTGCCACGCTATCGCGGAAACGATCAGCGCGCGCCTTGTGCCCCTACAGTAGGCGGGAGCTTTTACGGGCTGCGCTCTCAACACGAAAAAAAAAAAAACTGTGCCAAAAGTATACATGGAGTGGCCGTGTTCCTTAGCACGAGCATTTTGTAGAGTTACGTGAGATCGGATCTAAATTGTTTGATTGATTTGTGGGGTTTAACGTCCCAAAACCACCATATGATTATGAGAGACGCCGTAGTGGAGGGCTCCGGAAATTTTGACCACCTGGGGTTCTTTAACGTGCACCCAAATCTGAGTACACGGGCCTACAACATTTCCGCCTCCATCGGAAATGCAGCCGCCGCAGCCGGGAATCGAACCCGCGACCTGCGGGTCAGCAGCCGAGTACCTTAGCCACTAGACCACCGCGGCGGGGCGATCGGATCTAAATGAGTTGACTGCCAGCCTCACTTCGTATATCAACGCCTTCACTACGCACGAGTCTTGTTGTGGTCATCTATTGTGGCCGCGCCGCACCAAACTTGGGTACTAGCAAGCGCATGCTTACTACAGTTAATATTGCTCCTAAAAGTGCTAGCTTTACTTTTCGGATATATGTTGCTCTCGCATTCATTGCTGCGACATTCTGGCGACACCGACTATTATTATTATTATTATTATTATTATTATTATTATTATTATTATTATTATTATTATTATTATTAGTAGTAGTAGTAGTAGTAGTAGTAGTAGTAGTGGTGGTAGTAGTAGTAGTAGTAGTAGTAGTAGTAGTAGTAGTAGTAGTAGTAGTAGTAGTAGTAGTAGTAGTAGTAGTAGTAGTAGTCATAAACATCAGCCTGACTACGCCCTTTACGATGACGAGCCAATCAACCCGATATTGTGCTTTCAGCTGCTACGTTATACCTGCGAACCTCTTAGTCTCATCGGTCCACCTAACTTTCTGTCTCCCCCTCGTGCGCTTGCCTTCTTTTGAATCCAGTCAATTACCCTTAATGATCAGCGGTTATCCTGCCTACGTGCTACGTGCCGGGCCCATGTTCATATATCTTCTGCTTAATTTCAACTGTGATATCCTTAACCCGAGTTTGTTCCCTAATCCACTCTGCTCTCTTCTTGTCTCTTAAAGTTACACCTATTATTTTCTTTCCCATCGCTCGCCGCGTCGTCCTCATTTAAGCTGAACCCGTTTTGTAAATCCTCCAGTTTTCTGCTCCATAGCTAAGTACCGCCAAGATGCAGCCATTATGCACCTTCTTTTTGAGGGATGGCGGTACATTACCATTCATTATTCGAGAATGCTTGCCCAATGTGATCCACCCCAACCTTATCCTTCTAGTTGTTTCACCCTCATAGTTCGGCTCCGTGGTTACTACTTGTCCTAAGTAGACATATCACTTTACAATTTTCAACGTCTTTCCACCTATCGCAAAGCGCTGTTTTCTGCCGAGACTGTTGAGCATTACTTTATTTTTGTGCATATTTATTTTATGACCTACTTTACGGTTTTCCGTGCCCAGTTCTGTAATCATGAGCTGTAATTCATCTAGGCAATGTCATCATCTAGGCAATGTCTAGGCAATGTCATCAGCGGCAATGTCAATTTCATCTAGGCAATGTCATCATCTAGGCAATTTTCATCTAGGCAATTCATCTAGGCAATGTTATCAGCGAATCGCAGGTTACTAAAATACTCTCCTTTAATGCCAAGTTCACACTGAAACATCCGCTTTCTACAACGACCGAAATTCCCCTGCCGCCGAAACGCAGCATCGTTCCCACTGGACGCGCCCGCGCCGCCGAATATGCCATCTACTACGGGGCGAACGCGGGATGGATGCGCTGTCACCCGGTTGTTGTCGCGGCTCGCAAACGCTACTACGCTATCCGTTGGTGTATACTTCGACTATTCTCGTACGCAAGAAGCAAGAAAAGACTGTACTGCTTACTTTGCTGGCAAGTGGCTGTCTTGTAATGCACGGAGAGCAGAAAAACCACCGACGCCAGCGGCGTTGGTGGGTTCGTTTTGCTCTGCAAGACCGCAACAAGCTCTGTCACGCCAACAGCAAGCTCGGTCACCTCTTTCACGAAATACGGAGGCGAAGTAGGCACAGAGTAGGTTAAACTCCCGTTGGTTTCAACATTCAGTTACGTGCACTGCGGCATAACAAGTGAGTAGGGCTTGGCCGCCCTTTTTCAAAATTCCTTGACTAGCGCTCCTATTGGTCCGCGGTGACCGATTTGGCGGCAGACGCCGAACCGGATTCGGAGCACATTCCGCTTCCGGAATGCTCAGTATGAACGCGGCCTAACTGTTATACTTAACGTTTCCCAATCTAGGGCCCTAAAAACCTCTTGTAAACACGCGGTGAGTAGCATTGGAGAGATCGTGTCTCCCGGCCTTACACCCTTCTTTATTGCGATATATATATATATATATATATATATATATATATATATATATATATATATATTAAAATAGAGATGTTGTACGTCGAAAAAGGTTCAGACGCAGCTTGGCAAAATATGCTTTATCAGGCAGGTCTAGCTAATGGCGAGCGGCGTGCGCGAGCTACTACTGCAGCCACCGATCATCGTCGTCTTCTTCATTGCCAGCAGAACGTCTGTTATTCAGATTCGTTAATTCATTACAATATATATATATATACATATATATATATATATATATATATATATATATATATATATATATATATATATATATATATATATATATATATATATATATATATATATATATATATATATATATATATATATAGTTTACCCCTGAGCTCTTATGAAGTTCTACAGCCGCGTGTATTCGTGCCAATGCTGGCGTCTTCCTGTACTTTGTCAGGCTGTGTTGCTCTTAATTTAATTCATTGTAGTGCTATGGCCTCGCAGCATTGACTTGAGTAGCTACCTTCCTGTTTTAAATTTGAAAAGGAAAAAAAGAGGGACGGTTCCGATAACTAACAGCATGAAATAAAATGACTACTTTTGTCTTAGGAATTGCACTTCGAATCACACAACGCAGAAGTTGACTCTGCTATCTTTTGAATGCATACTCTTTTGTTCCGCGTATTCGAATCCGTGTTTGAAAGCGAAGCGTGTACTTTCCTTGCAGGCTTGTTACAAAAGCCTTGGCTTAGTTCTTTCGGCACACTCGTGTCCTTCGTTGCCTTTTTAAGGGTCACCGTGTGTGGCTGATGCAACCTACAGAGGCCGCACACAGGGACGCGCAAAAATACAAGTTCCTAATACAATTAAGCGATGAGAAGGGACGTCCTTGCGTGCTCGTCGTGTGGCATTGCGTGCAATATACCAAGTTGTTCAAGTTGTGCCTAGTACGGCAACAATGGTTGCCCTTGCAAAAAACAAGTCCATGGTGACCAGCTCATATAGGCGTGTACGATTTCAAGGTTGCTGGCACGCACGCCTCCTCTCGACTTTGTGTAAACTGCCACGGCACGCGAAGGACAGGGATTTTCAACGCGTGGTTTCTAAAGGAGGTGCCGCTGACGGTTTTTCTTTGTCTTTGTTATAAAACTCCCCTTATGTGGCTGGGACAGAGTACAGCTACTCAACGATGCCGTGCAAGCGAAAACTCATGCCGCAGTTTATATGCAATACCGGCGTTCGCGGGTGCTTTTTTTGGCACATTGCCAAAAACGGTGAAATCGTATTATAGGCACCGTGGATGGTGTTCGTGTTGTCACAAAACGGAAGCTCTAAGGAGATAAATGACGTACCATTATCAGCTAATAGGAACAAGTGCGTTTCTTTTGGGAGTTTAGTCAAGAACACGCCTGTAATCATTTTCTTTTTCTTTGGGGGGGGAGGGGTAAGGGTAATTAAAAGGGCAGTGACTATGGTGATGGGGCCCGTCAACGCAGAATTATCGTTAGAGTGATGGGGGCCCGTCAGTGTAGCGCAATCGTAACAGTTAGGGGGCCGTTAGGTAGTAAGATCTTCGTTTCCCTTACTGTCAAGGTATCATCTGAGGAGCTCAATAGAAGACACTAAGAGAAGTCATAGTGATTTGTCTAAGGCAGCGCTGATGGTTGTTATTTTTTTTTCTTTCTGTCGAAGAACATATATAAGAACACACACACACACACAAAATACAGCGCGCATGCACTGGCTACAAGCACCGTCTATCAGCCTCACTGGGAAGGCTATTTCAATCGTCTACGTAGCTGGTGTTCCGTGTGGCGATACATCTATCTGGCAGTGCAATCAGCACTTCTATGGATGTCGACGCGGAGGTTCTTTGAATTTAGCACATTTCGAAGTGGTAAGGACAGAAAAAAAGCAATGCACCGTATGCTGGTCTCGCAGCTCGCATTTGACGGGTCAAAGCGTCCGCTATCCAGCCAGTTAACGGTCGAACACTCGTGAACATTTAAACAAAAGTAACTTTAATTTACAGGAATTGGGGTCACATTTCAACAAACATTCACAAGCACTCAGTAAGTCCCCCCCGTAAAAAAGCGGTGCTGTTGCTCGGGCAGGTAGGGTGGGTCTGCCCGCCGCTTGGCATTTCTTCTTCCGTCGACGACCGGTGTTTTCACTCTCTCCGTGAGCTGACAGAGAAGATGACAAATGACACTCTGAAGGTCGTTTGCGGCGCCCGTTTAAAGTGGCCATAACAAAGGAAAAAGGGGTTTCAAGACGTGGAAGTAGCCCCTATTAAGGGATTAAGCGTCTCCCCCGACTTCCTTTGGCGGCACTTGAAAGGCAAACACGGCTCCTGGCCGCTCTCTTCGAGAGGGGACGGCACACTCCCCGTCTGGTGTCTGCTTGCTAGACGCCACAGTTTGTTGATGGCGAAAACAAGGGCACCACTTCCGATATCGGTCGGCAGAGTTTCCTTATTGCACCATTCCTTGCAATCTTCACCTCCACCTTGCGCACCATTCCGTCCGCACTGGGCAGGCTTTGGGTGACAACGCCGATGGGCCAATCGTTGCGATTTGCTTCTTTGTCCCTGATGAGCACGACGTCGCCTTCTTTTATATTCTTTCATGAAGTGCACGAAGCGCTCTTTTGCCTCAGGGTGTCCGAAGGTGTCGTCGAGCCGTTTCCACACGATGTTTAAGCCCTTCGAGAAGTCATCCACATGAACATATTTCAACCTTCGGACTTGATGCGATGACTCAGGACCAAGCCATTTGATTAGAAGGTCGAGCTCTTCCTGCGCAGAAAGGTCTACATCCCTGATGACGCCTTTGAAAGATGACTTCCAAGCTCGAAAGTTCTCAGGTCGATCATCAAACTTCGTAAGTCCTGTAGAGACAAGGTCCTTGCGGCACAGGAATTTAAGGACGCCGGCAAGCTCTGAGCTTGAACTGTTAGGTGCTGGCGTGTACGCAGGCGGCTGGTGATAGTCACGGAAGTCCGGGAGGTGGTTGGTTACTTTGGCATGCTTCAAGCTCGGGCTTCTCGGATGAACAACAGGCGCCCGAAGAGACGCAAGCTCGGCATCACGTATGGCGGCTTGCTCAGTGATGTAGCTCGAAACCGGTAGTGTCCGGTCTAAAGGTGGGTGTGGGCGCACACACTCCCCGCCATCCTGTTCCACAGCTGCCTCGAGTGCACTTGCCTGAGCGTCTGCAGCAGCTGCCTCTTTTTCAAGTTGTATTACCTCAAGCTCGGCCTCAATTCTTGCCTTGTCTAAGCGCATTGCGGCCTCTTTACGACCAAACTCAGCTCTTACTTTGACGGCCTCTGCATGCGCGCGGGCCTGCACAGCAGCCAGGCTAATCTTGGAGAGGCCCGATCGTCGTGATCGCGAGGAAGCTCTTGAGTGAACCGATAGAGAGAACTGCGATGCTGTTTTATGTGCCTTGTCGCGTTCTTGTGGCGTAGCCTCTCGAAACTTTTCGCTCACGATCGCCTCACGGTCTTCATCGATTGTCTGTTGAAGCTGTAATTCGTGCCAGGCCTCAGGCGTCTTCGCCTTCTCGAGAAAGAATGAGTATCTTGCGGTAGCATGCTGGTAGCACTCGTAACTTGCACGAAGCTGTGTTTTGGCGCCGGTAAACTGTTCTCCCTTAGCGCGTGACACCGCCTGAAGAGCGCTCTCCACGTTTTTCCAAACAGAATCGAGTTTGCGGCAATGCTCTTCGCGGCTCGTTTGGTACATTTCTTTAGCCCTCGTCGATGGGGTTGTTTTTCTTCGCGGCTGATTATTTGATGAGGAAGTTTCATCTTGTGGTGTGACATTTGGGCACTCATGCGTCAGCTCGTCCTGGTCCATTCTTGTTTGCACGTTTTGTCTCGGAGCGGACGTATGTGAAACAAATGGTGCTAAGCTGTGCGTTGAGCGTTGAAAGATGAAATGAGCCCACCTTGTTGCTGCCCTTCTGCTGTCAGCTGCTCAACTCCTTGGCGATGAAATCCTTGCAATGGGCTTGTGTCTGGGTTCAACCGGGGGTCTTGCCGTGGCGACGTATCCCATTGCCGGCGGACGTTGAGTTGGCGGCCGATGGCAGTTGAAGCGCTTTTTTACTATGAAATGAGCCCACCTTGTTGCTGCCCTTCTGCTGTCAGCTGCTCAACTCCTTGGCGATGATATCCTTGCAATGGGCGTGTGTCTGGGTTCAACCGGGGGTCTTGCCGTGGCGACGTATCCCATTGCCGGCGGACGTTGAGTTGGCGGCCGATCGCAGTTGAAGCGCTTTTTTACTATGCTGGTCTCGCAGCTCGCATTTGACGGGTCAAAGCGTCCGCTATCCAGCCAGTTAACGGTCGAACACTCGTGAACATTTAAACAAAAGTAACTTTAATTTACAGGAATTGGGGTCACATTTCAACAAACATTCACAAGCACTCAGTAAGTCCCCCCCGTAAAAAAGCGGTGCTGTTGCTCGGGCAGGTAGGGTGGGTCTGCCCGCCGCTTGGCATTTCTTCTTCCGTCGACGACCGGTGTTTTCACTCTCTCCGTGAGCTGACAGAGAAGATGACAAATGACACTCTGAAGGTCGTTTGCGGCGCCCGTTTAAAGTGGCCATAACAAAGGAAAAAGGGGTTTCAAGACGTGGAAGTAGCCCCTATTAAGGGATTAAGCGTCTCCCCCGACTTCCTTTGGCGGCACTTGAAAGGCAAACACGGCTCCTGGCCGCTCTCTTCGAGAGGGGACGGCACACACCGCGTTACTCATTTGCCCTTATTTAGTTTGGAAACTTAATTGGCACCGTCTTAGCGTGTTTTCTGATAACTTGTGTATCTGTGACTTTACTTATGTGAAATATTACTAGCATTTCTAATTATTTTCGACGTCATTCCGTTTCATTAGTGTTTTACTTCTACTCAGTTTCTCCTACATTAATGTAAGCCAAAGTTTCGCAGTAAAATGTTAGGCTAGAACGTATTGACAGCGTTGGAGCAACTGCCTCTGAACACAAAGATTAGACGCTGTTGTTCTGTAGAAATGTCTTTAAGACGGCAGCTTGTTCAAGCGCCATGGCGGAGCAGTGGTGTTAGTGCTCGGCTGCCATCCCGATGGTCGCGGGCTCGACTCCGGCCGTGGTGGTCTCATTTTAGATGAATGTGAAGTGCTATCAGAATTAGAATTTTTTATTATTTCCATAAAATCTGGTTATTGCAATTGAGTATACAGGAAGAGGTCCCAGTGTCAGAGACTGGATTGGGAGCTCCTATATGCAGGCTAAATGCGGAGAAAAATGTGACGTTTGCATCGACAGGAAGGAGGGAAAATTACAAGGTGCATTTTGAGAACAGTGGTTGCAAACAATTCTTATACCTAATATAACGAAGAAAAACATGTGGTCCACTGGAAAAGCCGTTGTAATATGCGATGCTCTGAGTGCAGGTTAAAGAACACAAAATGGTCTAACAAGCGCTTCACTATAGGATGTTTCACAAAATATTCATACCGTGGTTTTGGGACTTAAAACCCCAGGTATTGATTCAGCAGATTCTTCGGCAGTTTCTGTCATGGTATAGTTGCTTTGGACGAGCACATTCAGCGACATTCTCTGTCCTCTATAAGCCAGCGTTGATTTTCCCCGGCTTCCAGTGTTTTAAAACAAAACATTCAGAAGGGCTTGCGCTATCTATAGAGTTATGCAGTGGTAGAAGAAACGCCGCTTCCCAGGCGTTAATCAGCACGCGAACGTAACATTAGTGTGATTGATTGCAGAATGCGGAGTTGGTTGTCCGTGGCATGCGCGCGCCGTTATCTACTAATGGAAGCGCCTCCGGGCTCTGCGCTGGGCAACCCTTCGGCGAGGTGTCGATATAAAACGGGCGTGTCGCAATTCGCGCTTTTGTCGCGCGCACTCGAAACGTTGCTCGCTAAAGATGACCGGGCAAGGGGCCAGAATAATCACATTTGGGCAAGCCGCAATTCGTTATGTATACACGCTGCGCGAAAACATGGGAGACACAGGAAGAGCGAGCACACACACACAACAGCGTCATCTCGCAACAGTCGAGAGGCGGCGCTGTTGTGTGTCATTGCTCGTTCTTCTCCCGTCCGTGTTTTCGTGTTGCCCATTTCGACTTGTACAAGGGACCAGCAATTTTCGTTTGCCTGATTGCTTATATTTCGCTGCCGACCGCGCTTCAGCTACAAAGCGCGCTTACGTTGCTGTCGACGATGCCACTTGTACTCAATTTCTCCCGTAAAGCCGCCCAGAGTCTTAAAGAGGAAGATAGCGAGGTTTGTTTGTGGAAAATTCGGATGGCCGGCCCTTAGCTTTAGGTTATTTTGGCCAGCTACTTCATTGGCGCAGTTAGCGAGGGGGAGAGGCAAATGAATATTTCGCTATGCCCCTGACCTACTCGGGAACGGGTAAGAAGAAAATGAGCTATGAGTGACGATGACAAGATAATGTTTACCTATTTTCAAATCCATCGCAATCAGGCGACTCTTCCGGCGGCTTGGGCCAAAGCTGTATGCACTCCCGTATAAACAGCAACTGCGCTGTTGGCGTCAGGCCAAGTGTAGCTAATAGGACGTTATAACAGATTCACGTATACGGCTGTGCTGTAGGCGATAACGTGATCGTTACCGTTTTGAGGCTCTACGGACAGGCGTGCACCCGAGTGCACCGCGTTACTTGAGCCGAAATCCTGGGGAATATGGTCTGAACTACCAAATCCTTGCGAGAACTTTGATATGGTAATTTATTAGACTTTTATTGGTATTCATGGCACGGGTAGTGCGAAGGACTTCAATTTGGCGTTCAGCCGCGCTGCAACTCGTTTTACAGCGAAAGCTGTTATGAGATCACAACAAGGGCCGATTCTGGCGCCGCCGATGTCTGTATAACCACTATCGCGCGAAGCAAGAAAAAAGAACTAACTAAATAATCGCGCGAAGCAAGAAAAAAAAACTAACTAAATAAACGCTGACGAGAGAATGGGAATCGAACCCGGACCCTCTGCGCGGCAGCCCAGTACTCTACCACTGAGGGACGGCGGTGCTTGAAACTCCGTTTCAAACTGACCCTATGCAGGCTACATGTCGGTTAAAGAATCGCGTTAACATGCGTTATAAAGTGTTTATCAAACTAACTACCAGGTGTCACACAATGTGAATTTAGTAACGAGTGTCGTCGAATGCTAGCGTTACGAAAGCCTCAAGCATAATTCTTCATCGTCGTCAGCCATAATATCAACAGAGTGCACGTAATGTCTTACAAATGTGTAGCCGGTACCACGCTTTTTTTATGAATGATTGATTGATTGATATGTGGGGTTTAACGTCCCAAAACCACTATATAATTATGAGAGACGCCGTAGGGAAGGGCTCCGGAAATTTAGACCACCTGGGGTTCTTTAACGTGCACCCAAATCTGAGCACACGGGCCTACAACATTCCCGCCTCCATCGGAAATGCAGCCGCCGCAGCCGGGATTCGAACCCGCGCCCTGCGGGTCAGCAGCCGAGTACCTTAGCCACTAGACCACCGCGACGGGGCTTTTTAAGAATGAGGAATACTGGCATAGTGGACGCTTTCCCGATACACACAACTTATGATTATTTATGGAATAGTGGGTACCATGCAAGTGTGCTTGTAGTATAGTTGTTCCAAGAGTTAAAAAAAAAAGCTATAGTAAAGCCGCTTTTCCACCTTTTGCTGTGATTGTGTAGCGCGTTCCGCGCAGGTGTGGTGGTTTTTCTTCAACTTTCGTTTTTTTTTAATTACTATATTTCGACTCTCCGATGTATTTTGGGGATTTATTGTCCATTTCGCCTCTCGCATCACTTGTTGCTGGTTCCGTCTAAATAAACCACGATTGAATGCCCTTAGGCTAGCTGGCGGAGATATACGTCTCGGGATTTGCAGCTATAAGTTGTTTATTCATTCTGGAATTTCTCGTGCGAGAGCAGATGCAATCTGCTGCCATTACACTTTTGAACTTGTTCGCGAAAACTAAATTTGTATGGCGGCTCGTAGCGTATACGCTCGCTGTCGAGTCTACGCCACAACGATCTATCACGTGACATTATGCCTCGGACTGCAGCTGCAATGTCGTAGCCGTGCGGTCGCCCCTCATCGTGTCGTCCTATTTACGTCGCTTTGCATGTGCAATTCAGCAGAGCTGCAATGACATTCCAGTTCTTCGCGAACGGGTGGGTATTCCTCGTCGTGCTTTTGCGGGTATATAAAACATACGCATACGGCCTCGCCATATGCTATGTTGTATGAGTCAGTGTGGCATCGTGTCCCGTGCATACCATCATACATACATGACGCCATGCATAAAGCAAGTGTTTCACGAGGGAAAAAAAAGGGAAACTAATGAACTTCCGCGCTTTGATTTATAACGACACTTGCAGGTGAATGCGATACGTGCACGCTTTCTCTGTTGGCATAGCAGGCACATCGGATTCCTTTTCGTCGCTTTCACATACCAGGGTCAGTGATAGACGAAGTGCGAGTGATTTATTGCATTGCACCCTATATGTACAGTGTAAATTTTTTATGAAAAGGGAACGTGGAGCGCGTGGCCTGCGCGCTCCGGTGGCTGCTGGTAGCGCGTTCAAGCGGGAGCGAGATCAACCACACTATCTTGTCGCGTCATCTGGCGGTGAGGCAAACAACCGTTCGTTGCTGATCTGGAACCAGCGACACCCTCCCCCTTCAAGGCGATTTCGCGAGAGCCGGTAATCGCCTTGAAGGGGGAGGGGTTGCAAGCTTGCCGTTCTATATCAGCAACGAATGGTTGTTTTGCTCGCCGTGAGATGACGCGACAAGATAGTGCGGTTGCTCTCGCTCCCGCTGCAACGCGCTGCCAGCAGCCGCCGGAACGCGCATTCCACGCGCTCCCGTGTTCCCTTTCATAAAAATTGACACTGTACTTACACAGGCGTTGCGGGCCTGTCATGCGACGCGTGGTTACACGTTGTTTACAGATGCAGGCTTTCCTGCATGCTCGTACATAGGCGGGGCTGTTATTGCTACGCGTAAATTGCGCGCGAATCGCGCGTCAATTTGGCTTATGTTAGATGACGACGTGTGCCATACTAATTTGGAACTGCTGACCCAAAGGTCGTGGACTCGAATCCCCGTGGCCGTGGCGGCCACACTTCGGTGGAGGCGAACTGCCAGACCCACATGTTCTTATAAATTTAGGTGCGTAATCGCAGAAAGTCAGTTATTTTGTGAACTCGCGCGTTTGCATTGCTGATTGTTGCATCAGTAACATAATAATAGCACGTTGATGGCCAATTTGCAATGCAACCAACCCATTGAACGCCGGCCGAACAGAACTTGAGCGTACTTAAGTGCTTTTGCAATCGATGATAACTTTTTTTCAGTGGTTTAGTGTAGTGCTAATTTGCGTATTGTTGCGTTGTGAGTGAATGTAAAACGTACCGGGCAAAGTCACAAGAGAAAAGAACCGTACGACACAAACGCTGATGTTTTTTTGTTTTGTTTTATGATAGTCTACGCACGCCTTTTCTTTCGTAATTAACTATTTTATACTCGGTAGCTCATCATTTTCTCATTTTATTGCATTGTTTCTGTCGATCTGACTGGTCGTGTACCGTAACGTTGCTTTTACCGATTGGTGCAGTAGATATTGTGTGAAAGTTGATCGGAATCTTAGGAGGAGCATGTGAGAACATGGCGTGGCATTCTGCGTAACGAGCAGCCTAAAGTGGTGGGTTGTGCTCAATGCAGCAACTATTATTAACTCGGCGAATAAAGGGAAAAAAGCGCGGAAAAAAATAACAATAACGCAGCGTTTGCGTTTCGTCGTTGTGTCGAGCCGTTTGGCGGATGTAATTCGTTGACGCTTGAAGGCCTGACCACAAGTACCCGTCGTAGTGCGTCGGTGCGTAGCATTCTGACGCGGCGTCGCGTCCTTTCCAGATGGCGCACAGTTTTCGCATCTACGCATCTTCTCTTTCTACAAGGAGAGGGCGTGGCGCCGCGTCAGAAAGCCACGCGCTGACGCGCTGCGACGGGTACGTGTGGTCAGGCCTTTATGCATGAAAGCACGAAAACGGCTTTGCTCCTGCAGGAATGGCCGTATTCGCTTAAACCAGCGTTTCGACGAATTACGTGAGATCGGATTCAATCCAAAAGAGTTAGCTGCATGCTTGCCTTACTCTGATGCATTCGTACTGCACGGGACCGTAAAAAAGAAATGTCCGAATTAACAGAAGGCGAATCATCGCAGGTATCAAGAAAATAATAAATAAATGTTTATTACGTCACTGAACACGTGGCATGCGCGAATTTCGCATAGATACAATGCGAAAGCCGCAAATTTCGTCACTTGCGAATTCGCTCACAACGCAGAGATGGGTCAATACCGCGTTTCTCAATCGGAAACGTGCGCTGAATCGATACGTCATTACGTACCGATGCCGGGATCGCGGACCGCAACCACGCTTTACTGTAGGTCTGTGGCCGTTTTGTCTGTGCGCGTACGCCGTTTTTGCACTTTTGTGTTGCCCGTTTGGGGCGCTCGGTGTGCTATGAAGATCGTCCGAGTTAACCTGGTTGAAGGCAAGTATAACCGAATTAACGAGGGGGGTTTATAGCGATCAAGCCCGGAACTAAAGAACAAAACCGAACTATACGGTTTTTCAAATTGATGAGTGTCGAATTAACAAGCTTCTACTGCATAACTTTACAATTCTCACCATCGTATTCGTTGGTCCGCCTTTGCTGTGAAAATATTTTTTTTTCCACCCCGTTTTCGCATTCGACTTTCCCTTGCATATTTCTGTGCGGCCGTATATGTATAAGTTAATTGACCCGTTGTATTTCTTTCTTTTTCTTTCAGAGCGCTGTACGTAAACATTCCGGGTGTGATGATAAACATCAGCTTGGGTTGCGTCGCCGGCCTCGTGATCTATGCAAACTATCCCAACTGTGATCCCCTCAAGTCGGGCAAGATATCCAAACAGGACCAGGTGCGTGCGTGTCATACGTGCATAGTATTTGATCGTTGGCAACACGGTAGGATGTCGCGCCGCTTATGGTGTGCGCTACCGACAAAATGTGCGGGGCCGGAGAGGGCAACCACTTACGATGATATTGTATTCTGTGAAGAAATGGGAGAATACTAGAATTTAGTATCCTCATGTTGACGAGCCGTTTATGTCTAACTGTTATTGCCAACATGCAATGGCCATATCATGCAATGAAACCTGAGTGTTGTAGGAATGTCTCTTTTGGAACTTTCGCTGGTAAAAAATAGTCCAACGCGCACTCCCGTCCATTTTCGTTTTCATTTCAGCTTATCCCGTTTTTTGTTATGGAGACGCTGAGTGTAGTGCCTGGCCTTCCTGGCCTCTTCGTGGCCTGCGTATTCAGCGGAGCGCTGAGGTAAGTCGACAGCAGCGCCTGCTGCGTGGTCTCAAGCTTTTTGATGAGTGAAAGGCGAAGCTGTTACGATGTCTTCCGCTTTCAATTTTTCGTTTACGGAATAACCAATCACCTTATTCTCCCACTCATCACCGAGAGCCGGTATTTGTGGCAGGTGTTCTCCAATGGCCCAATGAAGAGAGCACCTGAAGGGTTTAGACAGCTATGCAACTCGTTATATGTTCTGTATTTGTTCTATAAGAGCAGAGGAGGTTGAAATGTTAAGTACAGACATTACTTAAGACTGATTTTTTTTTTAAAGGAAAGGTCACTTTTCGTGTTTCAGGTGGCCTGAATCTGATCTGGGGATCTTGCAGAGCGTTAGCGCGTTCGGGACCCTTCGGTATCATAGAGTTTGCAAAATTAATGGTTACCCTGCACTTAATGAGATGACGTATATACGAACACACTAGTTGAAATTCGCGCCGTCGCCGTGATGTCTCGCGTAAGATTGAAGTGCGATGAGAATGTTCCCATTGTAAGTGAACACTAACTTGATGTGCACAACGTCTCCACTGCACCCTAAGACGGAGGTCACGTACCCCACCACACGCACTGGAGAAGGAGGGCGGCCGCCTCTTGCTTAGCCTAGTCCTGGCGGCGCATGTCTATACATTTCCGCATGACTGAGCTTACGCGCGGACCGTGCGCGCCTCATCTTGGTGTTTAAACACTCGCACTTAGTATGATGTGTGTCGGATATGAGCGGCTGGTTCGTTCGTGCGCGACTTTTGCGAAATCGCGTAATAGAATTTTTTTAAAACACCGATTTACATCTTATAAAGACACTAAACAAGCGGTGCCGGGAGTTTCAAGATTCAGTGGGCTTTTTACTTTCGCGTACTCTTTCAGCACTCTGAAGAAAGGTGACACCGTCCGTAATGTATTTGCCAAATGCTGCTGGAAGGCGTGAGCCATTGTATTCTTTTTTCTTCTCAGTCGGTTGCGGGTAGTTGTAGCAAGAGGCTGCCCCCCCCCCCCCTCAGTCTCTCAAGGGGGGAGGGGGTGCAATGTCTAACCCATACGTTAACTTAACAGCAAGGATGGGGGCCCTGCTATGAACCTTCGTCGCCTCCACCCCGCCCCCCTCCCGCCTGAAGGGGAACCCTGCCTTCTGCACTTCACGTGGTTTGGCAACAACACTGGGATGGGCCCGCCTGTGACCAAGCGACAATGTCATACATATCCTGATGTCATGTCATCACGTGATGTCATAATTACGCCGTGATAGCGTCACAAATTATGACGACCTGTGACATCATGATGACGCCATAAGGTGACGTCGACATATTAGGACGCTTTTCGCCAACGATGACACGCACGCCACTGCAAATATCCCACTGGTGGAATATTTTGGCAGCCGACACGCTACTTAATGCTTTGCCTGTTTGCTTGCGTGATTCACGAAGAAGCCAACTTGCGATGCAAAGTATTTCACTGATCGGTCGACCTGTTCTGCAAAGCAGCCAACTTATGAAGTCCGCATCAGCACCACGCATGAGTGGCGGCACCCTTGTATCGGTTTACATATCTGATATGGTCGAGCTCTCATAGTAAACTTGCCTTACTCGAACCAACCACTTTCAAGTTTCCATGAAGACGGGGCGCACATCGTATCTTTGTCAGTGGTCGACATAAATAAAGCACCTTTTTACACTGCATAGTACAAGCGTATTCCGCTTGGCATTCGCGCTGCCTCTACTAAGGATCTTGCACGCGTGTACTTTCAGTACGCTATCATCGGGCTTCAATTCGCTGGCGGCGGTTACGTGGGAAGACTTCATAAAGAAGTGGTGGCACGCCAGTGAGAAGAAAGCGGCCTACGTCACCAAGGCCGTCGGTAAGTACGGCGTACCTGTAATCGGAGGCCACCCGAATTCTTCGTTTTCTAATATGCCGTGACAATAATAATCAAAAAACGAATGAATGAATGAATGAATTTTCGTTTAAATGATTACGCTACCACATTAGTTCATATTGTGAATTATGAAAGCTTGCAATCGTAAAAAAAATAAATTCACACTCGCCGTGCAAACCATAAGGAACAGCGAAACAGGTCTATCTTAGGAGCTTACCGCGGCTATCAGACTGCCGTATCGCAAACGGCTGATCGTCGACAGGCCCACAGTTGATAGAGCGTTACTTTTTCTTTTTTTTTGGAAAAGGGTTCACGCAATCATGCATTCGACGGGTGGGTGCATTGTCGAGGGCCGCATTTGTGTGCAGCCGAATTTCTGTACACTCACTGACAGCGGGTTTTACCCACCCGTACCATATATGGTAGGGGTGGGTAAGGCAATGAGCCGGTATCGAGCCAACTCACAATTGTGCATACACGATATGCATTTTCTGAAGCTGTTCTTTTGGGCGAGTTACGTCATATTCGTAGTAAAACAGCGCCCGAAAAGACAACAGATCAGATGAGCACTAGAACACGGTACAAAAGGCGCCTTTTGTGCGCGTTCTTGTCCTTGTCTGGTCTGTTGTCTTATTCGGCGTTGTTTTATTGTGCCACAGTAGTTACAGCGCCTCAAAAGGCGCTGTAACTACTGTGGCGCTCACAATTTTTGTGCTCTCATTTTTTTCTTCTTCTTTCAGCTTCTGCTTACGGGCTCCTCACAATCGGGCTGGCGTTCCTGGCTGGAAGCATTGGTTCTATACTCAAGGTTAGCCTTACAGCACTATTTCTGTTCGATAGCGCCACACCGCATTTTCCCATGGCGTTCTGCTAGACTAAACTCGCTTAATAATAAAGTTGTCTTCTCCAAAGCTTACTTGATATAATGCACTTACGTTACATGACTGAGTGCACTTATGTTACTTGGCCGAAGACTCTTGAGTTACCATATAAACCAGCGCCCGACACTTCTCTACATAGCGTGTTACCTTAAGGCATCCAGCTAGCAGACATCGAAAAGTAAGGTTGAATTTTCTACGTTTGGTAAACGGGAGTGTTGATTCCATTATGAGCGCATTCACAGCTCATGCATACAGAGCGCCTACTGACGAGAATGTGTGGGCTGTACACACATCTAGTTTGATTAGAAAGTTCCAGTGTTCTAGTGGTACCGCTGTAGGTGATTGCCATTTCATTTGATTTAATAATAATATCTGGGCTGTTACGCTTCAAAAACAGGATATGATGATGGTGGTCACCGTAGAATAAGGCTCCGAAAATCCCGACCATCTCATGTTTCTTTTTTTTAACGGGCAATGACGTCGCATTGTACACGGGCCTCTATAGTTTTGCCTCCAACGAAATGCCACAAATGCTGCTGAGGTCGAGCCCATCGGGTGAGTAGCTGAGAACCGTAAGACTGTTGCACCGTGAAGGGCTGATTTAGAAGCGAGGAAACGACAACAGAGAAGCCATTTCCAACAACACCGAAACTGTTCTGAAAGGTATACCGGTTGGGCATTCATATAAGCTTACGGACAAGCACATATGCCTGCCCCGATCGTCTCGCAGTCTCTGGCTGATCGTGGGCACTGCTATTGCATTCGTACTTCGGCGACTCGCTGACGCTTTCTTGTTGACCTACCAAAGTCTCAGCGCCAAGTCTCGAGTCGCTTGAACCCCAGAAAATCAATTTTGGCATCGAGTGTTAGTGTTTTTTTTTTCGTTTTAGGCTACGCAAACGTTGACACCAGGCCGGTATTCGTATTAGAGTCTTTTAGCATATTGCGAAAATACGCTACGCAAATACGGTAGGCAGTATGGTATAGCGCTCCTCCTTTTCCGCGTGTTGTGATTTGGTCACTATAAGCTTCAGTAATAGGACGTCCGTCGAGGTACAGATGTCTTATTAGTAACGCGTACAGGCTAACTGGCAACAACGAGGCGTGACAACCCCGCCGTAAATTTGTAGAAAAAAAAACTTTTGTGGTGTTGGTGTGGGGGATGCCTTCACCGGCAAAAGGTCGACGACCAGGAAAGGAGGAGCGCTGCCGTCTTAAGGCATTGTATTTCCACAGCTTGTTAAAAGACTATTTCTGGTTTTCCCATGCTTTCGTCGTCGGTTAATTCAATTAAGTTCAGTTTGCCGGAGTGGCTGTGCATGAAGCTGAAAGATTTGATTGATTGATTGATTGATTTATACGTGGAGTTAAATGTCCCAAGACTACCATATGATTATGAATAATGAGAGACGTCTTAGTGGAGGGTTCCGAAAATTTCGACCACCTGGGATTCTTTAACGTGCAGGCAAATCTGAGAACACGGGCCTACAAAATTTCCGCCTCCGTCGGAAATGCAGCCACCGCATGTATTCGATCCCGCGACCTGTGCGTCAGCAGCCGAGTACCTTAGCCACTAGACCACCGTGGCGGGGCGTGAGGCTGAGAGTTCGAGAGCCAATTCCGGTGACCGCATTTCCAATGCGGTATAAAATGCGTGTATGACAACGCGTGTGTCGATTTCAGTGCAGGAAGCAGACCATTATCAACTCTTTGTTGCCCAAAATTTTTGGCACATCGGAGGAAACGGCTAGTACCAACTAGCCGGAACCCACACCTTGTTAGGCAGAGCTTTAAGTGGACGTAAATAAATCAAACATCCCAACCAAGATGCGGCCGCAAATTCCTTGTGTCTCGTCTCGTTTTTTTACAGGCTGCCTTCGCTATGTCTGGAGCCCTGTCGGGACCGCTCCTGGGTGTCTTCCTGCTTGGTATGGTGCTGCCCTCCTGCAATGGGAAAGTAAGTGCGGAGCTCGTAGTTTCGCAGTGTGAAGCGTAATGTTTCTTACGTTGCAGCTGTTTGTGCCTGTTAAATAAAACAGGAATCATCTTACCGACGCACGTTTTCGTTGTACGCAGTGATTTCAAACTTACAGGGGCCCTTCAACATGTTTGAGCATGGTCAGAACACGCTGCCGACTGGTAGTCGATGCTCCGGAGAACACGCGAGCCAAATATCATAGCGCAATACGCGGCTGAAAAATTTATAATAAATTCTAAATTTCGGCCGAAAATCGCTCTTGTATGGACAAATAGTGCTATTTACTGAAAAAAATCCTTGCGTCACACGCTCAAGTGCCACGCCGTTAGCTGATTTGAGCAAGGCGTGGTCGGTGGTTGCTGAGACCGCCGCGGGAGGCCGTGGCGTGTCCGCGATGGAAAACCTCGCGTTCAGACAAAAAATAATAATAAAAAGAAAAAAATTCTCAAGGTCACAAGGCGTGCACAACTTAACGTACCTTCTTCTCCCACGCCATCTCGGGTCTAGTGGCTAAGGTACGCGGCTGCCGACCCGCAGGTCGCGGGTTCAAAACCCGGCTGCGGTGGCTGCATTTTCGACGGAGGCGAAAATGCTTTAGGCCCGTGTGCTTAGATATGGGTGCTCGTTAAAGGTCGATATTTCCGGAGCCCTCCACTACGGCGCTTCTGATAATCATATGGTGGCTTTGGGACGTTAAACCCCACATATCAGTCAATCAATAAATCAATTCCCACGCCATCTCTCCTTTCTTAGCTTCCAGCGCTTTTCTCGGATCGAGAGTAAAGAGAAAACAGTTGCAGTGTGCGACAGATCTTCGTAACCCCGCTCGTACTGGACGGATCCTAAAAATTCTTGCCGCGGTCAATTATTGAATCCGCTCCACGGCTACATTGAAGAGTGTTGCAGAGCCTCCTCAAGCGAATTCTCAAAGGCTACAAGTTGCGTGTTGCGGCGGCCGCCTTTGAGAGGTTATATACTCGTATCATTATGTGCGCTGACCGCAAGCCAGACATCAGAACGGTGAAGCGTTATCTGACAGCTAAGTAAACGGTAGTTTGCTGCTAACTTGGGAGCGATCTTTGTTGGTTTGAACCTGCGGGTCAGCAGCCGACTACCTTAGCCGCTAGACCACCGCAGCGAGGCCTTTGAAAGGTGTGGGCTGTTTGTTTTCACTACTTTGTGCCAATAACTACAATACGAACTTAGTTCTCAGAAATCAGGCAAAATCGAAATGATTGTCAACGTAGCGACGGCAGCGGCGGCGGGATGGGGCAGAACGAATGTGAATAACATCGACGCGCGCGGTCGTGATTTTCCGGCCGCTCTGGCGTTTTCGTTTTCTCTTCACTTCCCAAGTGTTTGCAGTAGGCACTAGGAACAGGTTATCGCTATCGCGTTCAACTCTTACAAACGAAGCTTAAGGGGACCCCAATTTTTTGGGGGCGCGAAGCTTCTTATAGCGGCACCCGTTCGTCCCTCGTAGTCGTAGTCGTAGTGGTAGTGTGTAACCAGTCTTAGATTTTGACCAAAGAGTGGTGCCGGTGGGATATTTCTTCTGTGCGTTGTTGAACAATAAAAAAATCGCTGCGTGCGCGTTAACTAAGCGCCAAATTCTCCTGTCTCTCATTACCCCTTAGCAGCCATTGGCATGTACATTTAGCACTATCTGACAAGAAAAGGTTGCTACGTTATACTCGCTGGGCGTAACCTCCTTGGTTTTAGAAAGGTTTAGCGAGCGTTGGGCCGCAGTGCCATGAATACAGTGAACTAGTAAATACTATGAACTTGAGGTGCTTAAAGGTGGGAAGTAGACACGAAGCGCAAGCCGTAAGAAAGTGTGCGTGTCCCACCTCTCGTTTAGTCCTTGGAATGTCCGCTGAATGGCGGTGCTTCTATGTGAGGAATATATGATGAAAAGATGTGAGATGGTAGTACTTGGAGTGTTGAATAGGTGGACGAACGGACAAACAGATGTGTAGACGGACGCACGGATGGTTGCACGGACGGATGGACGCATGGACGGACGCATGAGCGTATCCATGGACGAACGCAGGGACGGGCCGATGGACGCACGGGCGGCCACACAGACGCACGCATGGACGGACGGAAGCAAGAACAAATGGATG
Source organism: Rhipicephalus microplus (assembly GCF_043290135.1). Lineage (NCBI taxonomy): Eukaryota > Metazoa > Arthropoda > Arachnida > Ixodida > Ixodidae > Rhipicephalus > Rhipicephalus microplus. Next base: position 74,547,650 of record NC_134703.1, read on the forward strand.
GACGGATGCTTCGCCCCACTCTTCATTATTCACTCCGTGGATATGCTGCCATTTTTTTTGTGTGTGTAATTCGGCTAATCTTCATTGCGATGGCACCAAAAATCTCTCGTATTTTACATCGTTTGTGTTGAAGTACTTTCTTCATTTTTTTGTGCAGTGTTCGCGTGCTTTTGTTTCGTTTGTAGGAGTACGGTCACATTACCTCTAGAACCATTCGAAATTCAAGAAAGTAAAACGAGCTTTGCACACAAGGCAGGCGTGCACATAACTTAACCTTGTTGCCCCGCCGCGGTGGTCTAGTGGCTATGGTACTCGGCTGCTGACCCGCAGGTCGCGGGTTCGAATCCCGGCTGCGGCGGCTGCATTTCCGATGGAGGCGGAAACGTTGTAGGCCCGTGGGCTCAGATTTGGGTGCACGTTAAAGAACCCCAGGTGGTCGAAATTTCCGGAGCTCTCCACTATACGGCGTCTCTCATAATAATATGGTGGTTTTGGGACGTTAAACCCCACATATCGATCAATCAACTTGACCTTGTTTTGCCCTGTCGTCCTTGATGCGAGTGTAGTCTGATGTTATTCGCGTGTCAGTGCAACAGCGCTGTTATCTGGACAACACGCGCGTGGAGTTTCTCTTATCGCTCTCCTCCATGGTGTACCGGCTGTGTGTTTACTCGCACAGCACGCGTGATACGTCGTGTTTGGTGGTGATAGTGAAACTTTATTACCCAAAAGGGGTCCTGAAGGACGCTCGGCTAGACGCCAGGTGTAGGGGGCATCTCCCACGTCGGGACAGGGAGCCCGGAGCTCTTCGCCGCTTTGCGGGCCTCGTGGTCTGCTATAGTGAAGCACTTTTTTGCACTTTGGCCCGCCGTTCTTTTTTCTGGGCGTAAGTGTCACTTGAGGCACAACCACAGAACATATGGTTCAAATCTACACGTTCACGACACTGTTCTCACATTTTTATCTGACGTAGGTCGATGTGCTTAATACGCGAGGGGCTGGGGTATGAGTTGGTCTGAAGCAAGCGTAACATTGAAGTGTAGCAGCTTGGGCTAGTTAGTATGGCATAACGATAGTTATAGCGCGAGAACAGAACGACGACACAGAGTGTCCTTCGTGTCCTTCTTGTCTCTGTGTCGTCGTTCTGTTGCCCCGTCGCGGTGGTCTAGTGGCTAAGGTACTCGGCTGCTGACCCGCAGGTCGCGGGTTCGATTCCCGGCTGCGGCGGCTGCATTTCCGATGGAGGCGGAAATGTTGTAGGCCCCTGTACTCAGATTTGGGTGCACGTTAAAGAACCCCAGGTGGTCGAAATTTCCGGAGCCCTCCACTACGGCGTCTCTCATAATCATATGGTGGTTTTGAAACGTTAAATTCCACAAATCAATCAATCAATCGTCGTTCTGTTCTCGCGCTATAACTATTGTCTGAAGCAAGCGTAACGTGACCGACTGGCTGCGCGTTAACTTCTTTTTTTTGGAAGGGAGTAGCTCTCGCTGGCTTAGATAAAAGCGCATCATGATTTCGTCAAAAGTCAATGACTGATCCCTGTACACCACGTGCAGCGTAGAGTAGGAAACCGGAGGGACGCGGTCGATGAGTCTTCGCGCCGCCTCCTGTGTTGTGTGGTCTCGTTGAGGTTCCGCATGTTGCCCCCTCGGCTGCCCACGTGTGCCGGGGACCATACGGTGGAGTGATCGGTTATGTCCACCTAGTATTCGCAGTGTCGTCTTGTCTATTCTGCCCTCAGCGGAAAGCTCGAGTGGCTGCTCTAGAGAGTCACACGTTTTGAATATTTAGGGAGGTGACAGAGTTGCTTAAACGCATCAGTGGTATGAGTAACCCCCCCTTCCTCCCCCCGCTTTTTTTTTCACTCGTGTCAACTGATTTCTTACTTTGCGTGTAAGCGCGGGGGCTGACTGACTGTCGTTAAAGCTCTGCCTATATTCCCGTCACAGCTTAAAAGGACGAGCTATGTCGTCCGCCTTGCTGGAACACTGGTCGGTTCGATCCCAGCTGTGGCTGCAGTCGCATTTCGATGAAATGCTAGAGGCCGGTGTGCTGTGCGATGGCAGCGCACCTTCAGAAACAACAGATAGTCGACATTTCTGCAGCCTTCCACCACGGTGCCTTCCATAATCGTATCGTGGTTTTGGGACGTAAAACCTCAGATAATATTATTTTCATATAGAGTGTATTGACGTCACTTAAGCCGTCATTTTGTTTTTATTTACTAGAGTGGTCAAACACTGTTCGTTACCTCAGTAGTCTGCTTCAAGCGGGGTCGCGTAAGCTGCGGAACCCCCAAAGACAAAATTCGGCAGATCCTACGTACCTTAGGAATCGACGTTGTGTGGAGCATGTGGATGGCATTCAGTTGACTCTGTTGTATTTATTTTTATTGAGCGGACGTTCACGTTTTCCTGGTGCCTTCTCGTGCGTTTTCAGATGTGGTGCGGGATGGCGGACACGATGACTGCGATAATTTTTTTACCAAAGCCAGTGTTTCGGGCGGATGTTTTTTGGAGCTATATATACCGTTTTTAGCCGCATAATACTAGGGCGGCTAAAGCTCTCTATTTGCCAATATAATATCCACGTTGTCTTCATTTAAAGGGGCACAGAAGGTAGATAACAATTTATGTCAGAGGGAAAACCGAAAGTATGACAACGTCAAAAAACGGAAATATTATCAACAGCACTGTCCTACTTACCGAGAAATCAAGATAAATGCACTAAACCACGTGCGCCACTAGTGGGACATTTTGGAAATCATCCCGATGAATTGAGATCGCCCGACTACAATTGATCACTAGTGATTAAACTAGCTTCAATGCAAAAAAAAAGAACCTTCTGCGCATCAAGAGACGTAATAAAATGATGCTTTCCTGTTCCTGTTTGATTTATAGAAAAAAGGATCGCCTGGCGTTACTATAGGCGATGGTGCGATGGGTTCAAAGGTTCAGTTTTTGCCTGGTTATACTAGATAGGTGGTGTCATCTAGCAGGGCCGAGTTGAACAAAGCAAGCAGAAAATTGTTAAATGGCTGTTGTTGCTGCTGTGGCTCCCGCTACTTTCGGTCTGCTGCCACTAGTGCTGGCAACCGTGCAGTAAAGGCTGCCAACGTTGGACATTGCAACAGTGACGTGAGAAAGACTTCTTCCAGGCAGGTGATCTGATGTACGCTAACGCGATGCGGACCGTTAAAACGTGATTTTGTTTCAAAATAAACACTTCCTTGGTGCAAAAGTGGCTCTACGAGGTTTCTGATCCCCTATTTCAACAATCAATGTTGAGCTGATATTTTCTTGTAGTGTCCCTGTAAGGTCACTCAAGTTCCTCGCCCGGCCCCTGTTTTTTTTTTCACCTTCTCTGCATTTGTATTTTCCTTTTGTCGGCAACTCCAGGGTGCCCTGTGTGGCCTGCTGCTCGGTCAGATGCTCTGCTTGTGGGTGGTCGTGGGTTCGCTGTCCAGCGTGCCCTTGAACGAGGACCTGCCTACGTCGACCTCCGGCTGTGAGCAATACGACAACACTACGATGCACGACTTCTACAGCGACGAATCTTCCGTGGGCAGCGTCGCGTCGGATCGCCCAAAGTGAGCCTACCAATTGAGCGCGCCTGATGCCACGAAATAAATGAGTGGGCCCTAGACGCAGCCTTTCTTAGCTATGATCGCCAAACGCTGGCGAAGGGTGGGTGAAGCTCCCGAGTACAGGCAAGCCAAGCATTATAGCGCAGCACGCGGCATGGAATTTCAATGTAATTCTCAAAATCAGCTAGAACTTTTTCTCTCTTCTTTCTCCAAATGATGCCATATACCCAAGTTTATGAATGGACATTGTCTGATATGAGCATCGCAGTGAGCTGCACAGTTACTGTGGTCACCACGGGATGTCGCCATGTGCGATGACACTGAAAGTAAGCCGTGCACTGTGTCCTACGTAGCTTCTAATCGATGAAATTCAAGTACATTGTAATTTGTGGGTGCCATAGACTTAGCATACGAAATCTTAGAAAATTTCATCGAGCTAATGTCGCGAAAATGCAAAAATATACAGTGTGGAGTGTCTTGTGTCAAGGCGCGAAATTGAAAAATTAAAAATTTTCATTTTAACCTTGATTTTCTCTGCTAATAATGAACTTATGACAGTGAAACTTATGACATTAGAGCTCTTAAAGTGCAGTTTATGAATCCAAAACGACTCATTGTTTCTTTTTAGTGTCCCTTTAAGCAGCTCCTTTCACGAGTTCTGTGAACAATCCTATCGTGCACTGATAAACAATGAATTCACTTGGAAATTCCAGTCCCTAACTGCTGATGCAAATGGTATATCGATGTGGGCGCGAATAGTAACGATGGGTGCGTAAATCGCAAGTTTCGAAATAGAAAGGGTCGATCACAGTACGTAGATCAGTTTTGCCAAACTGTCGACCCGCAAAGGCTAAGTAAGCAATCAACCGCGTGGGTCCTTTTCGGTAGAACGGCGGCCACGAGGTTTGGCTGCTGACCCGAAAATAGCGGGTTCGATTTTGACCGCGGCGGTAACATTTCGATGGAGGCGAAATGTCGGACGTCCGTGTACTGTAGGATATCAGTGCACGTTAAGGTACGGCAGATGGTCGAAATATGCAGATACCTTCACTATACAGCGTGAAGGGCTCCGCAAAAACCCAGGTATTATTAATATTAATGATCTGCGTGCTCAAGCAACAAAAGCGCTTGACCTTCAGGGCCGACGTGTCAGTTCCTACAGAAGCTCGAAAGATCGATGAAGGCTCGAGGAAGCTGAAGCTCATTTTTAACATGAAGCAATGATTGGGTCGATACGAATTTTAGAGAAACGAATTTTTCTCTACTACGCCTTACCGCCTTGCCACCTACACCTTACCGCGGGGATCATTTTACCAAATAAGCTAACCAAGATGCTGTAGCATGTGACTCACTGCAATGGCTGATCGAATTACAACTCGGAGAAGGCAGTGAACATGCAGCTGCGCGCCGAAAATGGATGAATGAATAATTTTTTTTACCAGTTGTTTCGGTGACCCTTCATGCTACGTCGCTCATTGAATGGATGTCGCTTTAGACTTCTGAGGACGCATCTAACGCCCAAACGATTGTCTTTCTCTGTCTTTTGTTTTTTTCCCAGGGGTATCCAGCTTTTCTACCGACTATCGCATCTGCTGGTGCCCGTGCTGGGGTTCGTGGTGACCGTCTTCACGAGCACCGTCGTCAGCCTATTCACAGGTGCTGCTTCCCTCGCGGTGGACCTTGGATCTGCGATGCTGTCATTTGCGAATCTTTATTGTCTCTATTTCGTACGTGCGTGGTCATTTTCGGACGTACAATATAAAAAAAACGTAGTAGTTTAGTACAAAATGTGAATGATTCAGAGTACCTATCGTGCTATGCTATACGGGATAGAAGTAGGCCCTCATGGTGTGTCAGGTCATTATGTTTGAATTGAATTATGGATGTTTTAGAGTACGATACAATACGCACTCTACTAGGGGAGAGCAGCTGTACCGATAGGGGAGGGGGGTATAAAAGTGGTGCTCTACTATGGGAGAGCATAGGGCCGTCCTGTGGACCCCACACTTAATGAGGCAAAGAAGGTGTCAGACGTACGGTAACCCACTAGCGTCACTTGCCGTTGTCAGATCGGAAGGAAACGCGGTGCCCGAAGGCGCTTTGTCTCGCGTAACTCATCAATCCAACATCATCCATACGTCTGCCCCCCCCCCCAGGGTTGTGTAAGAGGGAGGATTTGTTTTGGGCAGACGGCCATACTATAGTGAACGAGATTCTAGAGCACTGTAGCCATACCCAGGCAACAGGGCCGCCGCAAGGTGGGACTGTGTTTAGATAAAATTGTTAGTGAATCTGAGTACTAGGTACTCTACTATGGGGGAGAGAGAGGGGAAACTTTATTGAAGTGTCCCTGCTGGGGTCAAAGGTGGCGGGGGGTCGGGAGACGGGCCCCTCTGTAACCCCCTTCCTCAGACGGCGGCCAGGCCTTGAATCCTGGCGGCGTCTTCGGCCAGCCGGACAGCCCAGAGCTGGTCCTCTGGGCACGTGCTGAGCATCAAAGCCTCTTACTGCTCGGCCGTGGTGATTGTGAATGTAGGGCTTGTGCTGTGTTTAACTGAGTGAGTAGCTGCGGGGCAGGCCCATATAATATGGTCGAGCTTGGTGTTAGGTGCACCGCACGCTTTGCATTGTGGCGTGTGATCAGCGGGGTAAATACGGCTGTACAGTGACGGACAGGGGGAAGTGCGTGTCTGTAATAGACGCCTGGTAGTGGACTGCTGCTTACTAAGGCAGCAGTCCACTGCCTGGGTCTGTGGAAGAGCTTAAAGCCGTCCTGGGGGCCTCCTTTTCTAAAACCAAGTAGGTGTGTTTAGGTAAAGTAGTTAACGATTTAGAACACTTGGTGCTCTACTATGGGACAGCTATGTGCCGTCCCTTGCGGGTTGTAGCAACACTCATAGTTACAAGTGCTTGTTACCGCCAAAGTGTATTAGCAGTTAGCAATGGCAACAGTATCACTCTCTTATCTGGTACCAGTGGGCATCGTTGTTTTAGGATGAATAATTATGAATATTCTTGCATAACTCTGTACTCTGTTACATGATTATGTGTGCCCTAGGACGTTGCACAAGAATGTTAACCAACCGCAGTGAAAAAAAAAGCTGTCATGTCTATTTTCTGTAAAAGTAGCACCGCAAGACATATCTGACGGCGGAGACAAGATGTGCGACTACGGTTTATCGCCCCGCCGCGGTGGTCTAGTGGCTAAGCACAGAGGAAGGAATGAGAGGAGAGAGCGTGCCCAGCCGGCGCACTATATACGTGAAAAAGTGAGAAGGAAATGACGTCATGGCGTCCATGTTCACTGGGCACAATGGCGACGCTCTTATAGTCACGTGTTGTGCAGTGTAGCTGGTCTCGCAGTTAGCGGCGACATGTGCGCCTCCGTAGGTCTCGTACCGAGTGCTGGCGACAATATCTGTGCTTTGTGCCGCGTTGTTAGCTACGCAGAGTTCTCCCGGCAGTTATTGCACTCCTAGCAACGTTTACAGAACCTTTTTTCCGCCACGGGGCCTTAACAGTGCGTAGAACGAGCGCATATCCGTGTTCCGTGTGGCGAATCACGCAGATGAAGTATTTGAAGCGTTCCGCGAAATCGCGTTCGGGCACCATGACAAAACGGAACCATGACAGATGCCTTGCTGGTCAGTCACGGTAGTGCAGTGTTCGCACTTGTGACAACGGATGAAACTTTTGGCCAGCAAGACGCAATGAGGACCATGTGCACATACGTATAGTTTCGTGTTCGGTATGTGTACAGTAACAACTTGCGTGTGCGTATTTTAAAACACCTTTTCTGTTTCACTTGCTATACTCGCCTCCAGCATTGTTCTCCCGGCGTTAGAGTAACCGCGTTCAAGTTTCCCAAAGGCACCGCGGTTGCACAACGCTGACGCCGGTGAGTGGGCACGGTGACCGGGCCTGTGAGATACAGAATGCAACCGTAGGAGGCGGCGCACGGCCTATCGTGTAGTCTTACAGTGGGTGGACTAATGAAGTGAAAACACTGACACCACACTCGCTGTTGTCAGTGCATCTAGCGCGCGTTCTCTTGTGTTTGCTTCGTTGTCGGCGAGCTGTTACTTGCTGTTAATACTCGGATGAAATGATTTCACCAATGGTTCTGCTCCGATGGTTTCGGTTCGCCACGACGCGTGTGCTGTGCAATACACGTGGTTTTCGCGCCGGAGAGAGAGAGTCGCGCCTTCAGCTGCGCACTTGGGTGTGAACAAGAGAGGAAATTTGCCCAGTCAATATGGCCGACTTTCGTCTTCACCACGGCTTCACAACGAGTGACGTCGGGGCCTCTCCTCAGTCGTTTTCTTCCTCCACATGGCTAATGCACTCGGTTGCGGACCCGCAGGTCGTGGGATCGATTCCCGGCTGCATATTTGATGGAGGCGAAAATGCTGTGTGCCCGTGTGCTCAGATTTGGGTGCGCGTTAAAGAATCCCAGGTGAACTAAATTTCGGGAAGCCCTCCACTACGGGGGCTCTCAAATTCATATGATGGTTTTAGAACGTTAAACACCGCATATCAATCAACTATGGTTTTTCGCTTGAATAATTAACATTTACTTTGCTTGTTCTCGCTTAAAAGTGAGCGATATGTTGAGACGATTCTGGTTGTAACTTCGCACACCAGGTACCAACTATGACTGCAGAATAAATATTTAATGGTAGAGTATAAAAAGGTTATAATGGTCCAAAAACCTAGTAACCGCCGCAGTTGCTGCTTATTAGATGCGAAGCAGCTCTTTGATTTCACGTCTGTGAAGCGGTACTGGCGTCCGTACGAACGCGCCTCAACGCGTTCTCCTCGCCGCAAGTGTTGGAGCGATGCCAAGTAAGTTACGCCGCATTCGCGCGTTGACGTCATGCTCCCGCGCACGCTTCCCTCGCAGGGGCGCGCTGACGTCACTCTCTCTCACCCGCAGCACGCTCGCCGCAGCGCCTGAAGCTGCCGGCTCCTCCGGCCGCTCGCGACACACTTCTGTCTCGCTCCACCCTGTCCACCGCCCGCAACGCTCGACCGCACGTCTAGTGGACTCTTTCGGCTCGTTTATACTGCCATGAAACTCGTACGAAACCTAACCCGCCTCGCGTGTCTTTGCGTTTCAAACGAACGTTTACTCGATAAACGCTACACCGAGTTTCGCTTCAAACATTTTGTCTTCCACCCGCGCCGACGCCCGTTTGAACCGGGTCAACGCCGTGCGCACCGCTTAAGCTTTGCATCCCATCAGGATTCTGTTCGGGAACATGGCTCATATTCTTTTTGTGTGCAGTTACCAACTTAACTTAGTTACGAAAAGTAGAATAAAGTTAGTAACGGTTGCAGCTACAGACTGTCAGGTGATGTGTGTAGTAAGTGGGCTGCGAAAGGTGAGTAGCAGTCCAAGTAAGGTAGTAAGCGCTGAGTTACTACCCATTTGCATGCAGTTACTAACATTGTACCGACTTAGTAGAAAGGTAGCAAAACGCTATTAGTGGTAGAATATGGTAACCACTGCAGTTACTACCTGTTTGCTTGTGGTTACTACCGTTTTACCAACCTTTTAAGTGTTCAAATTTCGCAGTACCCGCATAATGCATATTGAGGTAGCCGCTTGCTTCTGAATACTTTTTGGGCAGCGCATGACTGCATTGAAACCATGTTAGGGCTGATAGTGTACAAGTTTTTGCAGTAAGCGTGAAAAAGATGTTTAATGAACCTACTTCAGCGTTACTGTCGCTCTGTGTAAGTGTGTTTGAATCATGAGTATTTGATGATTGATCGATGAGCGAACCTTATCAGTAGTCACCCAGTCAGTTGGTGAATGCAACGCAGGAAAATATGTAGGGGAAGGTCTCAAGGTTACAATCATCTTGCTGTTATTTATATGCTAATACGCCAAAACGGTAATACAGTGCACAGATGAATGAACTTTATTGGGTCCTTCAGAACGCGCTTTACACGTTGATAGCGCGCATAGGAAGAAGTAAAATAAATGTAAGCTCCAATAAAGTACGAAACATTAATGTGATTATCTTGAAAATCGCGAACCATAGGAATCTCACAAAGCTGAATGCGCCATTTACACGATGGATAAGACCGTTTTTAGCTTTCGCCAAAGTACCTAAATATGCATTGTTTTTTTGCCTTGGGTGGAAGTGCATTCTCTGTGAAACTGGTGGGCAAACAATGCTACTCCACCTCCCCGTAATTGGCACGTATTTTAGGCTGCAGAATGTTGAGCTAGTTTTATTGATATGGATGCTTCGTTGGCTTTGGCGAAGGGCTCTGACATCCTAGTGACTCCCATTCTTGCTCTTCCATTCTCGCAGGAATGAATGAAGGAAAAATGCAAGACCCGGAGCTTTTCGCACAATGCGTGGCGAAGCGCTTCATCCCACCTGATGACAAAGAGGCTGCAAAAGTATGTTGTTCGATGACTGAGCGTGTTTCTACACTAGTCCATATAGTATGTACACTGCTATAGAAATACATGGGGTAGTGGCCTGGGAACCTTTGACGGCCCCTGCACATGGTGCAGGGTGATTCTTCTAGAGCTGACTTATTTATTTGGGCTGTCGTTTTCTTATAAATAGCCTGATTTATTAGGGTTGTTGGCAAAACGTTCAGGAAAAATATTATCTAAAGCCCCGTTCTACTTTTTTTGTATGCAGCATTGGAAATGAACAATAAACAAGAAATAACGAAGACCGTGAAGTGCTGTACAAAACGGGGCTGGATTGTGCCTGTAGAAGAATAAAAATTTTGATTGTCATGTGGTACAAAAACCGGGACTAGCAAAGGTATACAAAGGTTATAAAAAGTTGATCACTTACCATTCAGCAGGCATTCGACTTCAGGTTGTTGTGACTTCAGCAGTATGCAAGTCCCTCTGTATTCGCAGCATGGGGTGGTATTGGCTATTTTTGAATATTTATTTTTTGGCATTGGGCGTTAAAAAATAAGGGAAAGGCCAATACATTTTCATCATTTCTGAATATTTAGCTGCACACCTCACTAAAACTGGAATACTTGCAAAAAAAACTACAGGCCAATGAAATAGGTCATTTCTTGATTAATCACCCTTTATACAGACAACTTAGCGGAGGGGCTAGCAGATTTTGTACCTGAAAGTTTTCTGTTACTTCTTTTCTTGAAACAAGTACAAGAAGCCATGGTAAAGTAGTACACTACGTCTCTCAAACTGCGAATAATTCACTCTGCATTTTTGTTCTGATATGCAAAAAGGGCTACGGTAAAGTAAATGGTATGATGGTATGGCAAAATGTATGAGGCAATGATTACTGCGTGGGAATGCTCATGTCTGAGTACTATCAACAGTTGTACTGTTTTTTTAACACAATATTTTCATGTGGCTCTTACACCCATTTTCTACATTATTCTTCTTTTTCGTGATTTTGTTCATTATGGAGCTAGGAAGCATCATAAACACTTTGTAGGGCAGGAAAAACAGACACAAAGAAAAAGACAAGAAAAAGGGGAGACGGGAGAGTTACCAACGAGGTTCGCTTGAACCTTAACTGGAAATAAAAAATGAACACCAAAAGCATATACTGCTTTGACGTCACGTGACCTACCGGAAGTGACATACGCGAAGTTTGGTATGACCCTGAAGTCAGGTGACGGAAATGCAAATGTATTGTCAAAGGAAAGATCGTGCGTGACGGTAAATTTAGCACCCTTTTCATACAGCCTCAGTGAAGTGATTGAACTGCTAATTTTTTTTTTGATATTGATAAGACATTCTTCATCTTCTTTGCATCTCTTTTACAGTCGATGGTCGCCGTGGACGGGCGGAACGACCTGAGCATCCGGGACCAACCGGAAATCAGCATATCGCACGCGTCCAAAGATCGCATCAGCACTAACTTGTAACGATTGCCTTTTCGCGTAGCTTATACAGTAGTGCCAAGACATATTTCATTCCTTCTTCACATACGCGCGGGCATTTCTGTCGGAGGAGCGAACGATTCTCATCGCTCTGTGTAAACAGTGCAGGCTGCCACTGGTGCGACTCCTCTGGACCAAGCTGTGATTTTCATAGCGAGACTTTCTTATCGATATTTTTTTGTTCTTCCTCGTTGGCTGCTGTACTTTTCGCGTATTATGGACCGATATATAGTTTCTCAATTCAACAAGCCATCTACTCATCACTGCTGTGCAGTTGCTATGGGAAATTACGATGTGCTGAGTCTTTGTGAGATGTTTGTTCCTTAGAGCACGTTCGGGATGTCAATGTGCGCAGTACGACTGCGATTTCGGCAGTTTCTCGCTCCCCTGTGTCCGTTTTTTTTTTCTAAGTTTCTTTTATGTGATGCAGTAACTCATCTTGTGATTAACGTGACCCCCACGAAAGAAAAACAAAACAAGAAAAAAAAACCCAACATGGTTGATCTCTCCGTCACATGAAATGGTATAACACGAACGCAAAACGTATCTTACAGAAGTGGCTGAATGTTTATTGCACTTTGATGTTAGAGAGCTTGCTAAGTGTCTATTGGCGTTATATCACCGTTTAACCTGGATGAATTCATGTCGATGTTTGGTGGTGCATCTCCATCTCAACGGCTGACATCTGTGGTCAATTATTAAACAAACCTTTGGAGTAGCTGTAGCAGTTAACGGTAGAGCGTAATCAGAGGAAGCGGTGCATCATCCAGAATGTCTCTGGCCGCCATACCATGGCATTTCAAAGAGTTTTCGAACACAATGAGTGGAGTAAAAGAAAACGCAGCGTGCGTCACGTTCTAGCCCGGGCGCGATTGTTCGCGTTGCGAGCGTTAGCGGAGAACGTGGTATTACAGCAAGGCAGGCGTGTGTCGCAGACCTTTCTTTAATATGCATGACTGTTATCAGTGAGGCTGAAGCTTGGGCTAATTTTGTAAACTCGCTGAAGGCGACGCACGCGTAGCGACGACGCTTTGCAGGAACTAATTGCGGAAGCCACATTAATGATTCATTACTTCTCTTAACCGCTCCCAGATGGTGACACCGACCTGCCCACCAGAAGCACTATGAGAAAAAAACTGTGGCGTATAAAAGGCACTTTTCTAAAGCTACCAGAGAGTTTAACCGTGACGCAGTGGATAGCAGGCCCAGCGTCTGTTGTCGCAGACCGAGAGGTCGATGGTTCTATTCCCGATAACAGAATTTTTTTTACTAAGTTTTTTTGTAGTCTTATAATGTGCATCTTACGTCATTTCCGTGACGGAAATACATCACTGAAGTCTTGGTGGACCCAGGCACTAAATATTTTCTTGTTAAAAAGGACGACAGAGCAAACAAAGTGGACAGGACAAGCCCAAACATTGATTCTTCTAATAACAGATGTTCGCTACATAGTGTCAATGCTAGTACTCAGCGCTTCGTTTTCTGTGATGCATTTTTTTCCGGTTCTGTGCGAATCACAAGATGAATACATGGTAACTCGCTCAGTTATCTGGGCTAATGCAACTGCCAGTGCCTAGCATTAAACACATTTCGCAGCTATTTTTCTCCTTACCTCCCTCCATTGGGTACTTACGATCGTTCTTGAATGGCATTAAGGAACTCTCAAGTTTTCTCATACACATGCGCAATCAGCATATCGCGGCACACGAATGAAAAAAAAAAGAATATTGTGGTTTCATAGCAGAACGTTAGGCGAGCATTGAGTGCTTGACTTTGTATCATAGAAAGCCATGGTATTGCGGCGACAAAGATGAAGTGGGTTGGTTGAGTCTACAACTTGCAGATTCAGCGATCATCGAGTGACGCTCTACGCGGCCCGTACGGCGCAAACTGCCGGAAATTGACTACACGATGTTTGTCATTCTATTGTTTTGGGTGAATCTGAGATGCGCAGCCTATGCAAAGGGCGAATCTGTTCAGGCAGAGAGGAATGCTTAAGGTTGCGTTATATTGGTTCAAAATTAGTTACAGGCTGCTATACGTTGGACTAGAGGAATCAGGTTGAGTTAGTTCAGAGCCTTATTTTTGGCATTGATTAGGTTGACTTATCGCGGGTGTACAGTGGAAAGTCATAACGCATAGATAGTCGTCAACAGACTTGGTAGGTCTGTACACCCAGATTGCAGCAAAATGCGCAACATCATAGACTCAGAGATCGGACATCGTGGGCAAGAGGTCATGGAGTCTACGGTAAAATGCATTCTGTAATGGTCGACTGTTATGTTTGGTCCACCTGCACATATGCGGAAGCGAGTAATTGTCGGACAGGGGCTTTTATTTTTTTTGTAGTTTGTAGTTCAACACACAAAAAAAGTTGCTGTTTATATGGCAGTGGCGAGATTTTCTAGTGCCAGGAATGCTGTTCTCAAATGCCTGTTCATGTACTGTTACTGCAGTACACGCAATAGTGCGTTAGCACACTTTGATGAACCTCAAATGTGTTGCCTCTCTTGATGATGTGGTTTGCAATGGACATGTACTGCGCATGTCAGTGCCTGCCAGCGATTCGCGTAGACTGCGCTACAAGGGACATGTTCATGTATTTCGTTCCTCTTTTTGTTTAAGTGCAGACGTATATCTTTCAAATATTTCATCGCTACTGTAGCAGTGCTTTGACACTTTCTGTGGTGTTCTTACAGCTGCGGTAAACCAACGGGCGTGAACTTTTCGCGCACCATTATTGTAGCTGTGTTGTACATACTATTTTTCTATGCGGCGACCAACTCACATACTTAATGAAAAATAAGTATAAGCATAAATTGTTTGCCTACATCATTTACATTGCTCTTTACGCAACATCTATTTCACATTTTCACGCTACTCACTGAGTGTTTACGAAAGAAGGGAAGATGCAACATTCTGTTTTTTTTTGTTGTTGTTGTTACGATTGTGGCGTTTGTTCGATTAACAAGTGAAAGTGATTCGCACACCGAACTTGTATACAACTTGAACTGCGCTGTGGGGTGAAAAAGCCCCGCATGATCACGAAAGACTCTGGAAACGTTTGCCACTTTTCGCCCACCTGCTGCCCTAAAAAAATGAATAAATTCTCACCCTTTCGTCGCTTATCGCTGACTGATTTCTTGCTGTGTCTTCAGGTCTGTATGCATGTGTGTGTAGTGTGTGTGTACACAAGGGTGGGGTAGAGGAAGAGGGGGATGGTTCACTTGGTAGCGATTCGGACATTGGAAATTTTCGATGGTTACATTTTCTAATCTATAACATGATTGAACGCAGCCGAAGGGTAAGTAACGTGTTTGTTACATCTTACGAGCAGAGTAAGTAACGTGGTGTTGTGGAATGATACACAAGAAATCAGCTTGTCATGAAGTATCATTTATTGACGATATCGGTATCTTGTTGAAAAATACGCAGTTCATTGCCGTGTTGACTTCATATTTTGATTTTAGTATATGCTTTCGAATTAACAAGCTTGCTGCCTCGTGCGCATAGTCAAACCTGAAACTGTCAACTGTCAAGCAAAGTTTCTTTTAACCATTCTATCATTCTGGATGCCGAGGGCTGGGGTCAGAAAGCCGCCGAACCGGTTTGACTAGGACCACGACTCCTTACAAAATGGTGGGGATAGGAAAATTTACGGCGCAATAAAGCTGCACGGAGTGAAAAGCAATGTTGCTTACTCAGTTTCGTGCAAACGTCGTACAGCCTAAACTAAAATACCTGTCCAATCGCCCATTTGAAGAGGCCTTGCGTGAAGTCGCAAAAACGGCATAGCGAACAATGCAGTCCGAAGTGACCGAACGAAGCTGAAAATTTCTCCTCGCTTCAACGCATCTAAAACATTGAGGTAACTCAACTCCAAAAAAATACGTGCGTAGGTAAGAGCACTGGAAGCCAACATTCATCTTTGCTTGCTTTGCTTTTGTACTTACCGTGCCTACATTACCTGCAAGGTAGGACGCTTGGACGGAGGGGAAAACAAAAACTTCATTAGAGAATAAAAATAATCAATTCGGACAATTATAAAGTTATTTCGTTCATCCATTCATCCATCTATCCAGGCAGTTATGGTCGGGCTGTCAGTATACACAGGGCTCCGCTGGCACGAGCGGCTAGCTGAGCCTGTTCAACAAAGCTATTTGGCACTGCTTTTTGCTTAACTTCATACTATACCATACTGCTTTTGCCCTTCCCCAAGCCACGCCTCCCACTGCCTGCGAAGCATGCGCGGTGTCTTAGTAGTAATGCGTAACACCACGGACAGGTATATCTAAATGTCGTGGGACATATTTTACTTAGCTTGTGCAAATTCGGAAAGCTATTGCTTTGTATGCGTCACCAATCCCCGATTTGTTGGCTATCCAAGTATTTATGTGGAAGGCCGCATCTATTTCGTTGCTCATTTTGTCGTCGACTGTATATATGCGCAAATAAGTCACGCGGAGAGTTAGCACAGTTGCACTCGGGTCACCTTTCCGGCCCTTTCTGCTGCATTCGCAAAAGTTTCACCTTTGATTACACCGCTGGCTAATCCGGATTGTGAGTGCAGCTGTTTAGGTGTTTTGATTTTGCGACAAGTTGAAAGAGACTTATATGTATGTACAGCCGCATACCACACTGTGAGTGTGACTGGCGCGGAAAATTTAGTGCAGGCTATTTCGTTATATCAACCGCCGACGCCTCGCTGACCGGTAAACTGCACTAGGCGGCGCGTGTGTGCGTTCCAAAGCAGCTAACGCACCACGGTGCACACTGGGGTATACCTATATGCGCTCGTTCATCTCCGGGGACGCTTGCATCGTATCCATCCAGTGTACACTGGAGTAACTGTAGTTGTTCCCTTCAGTACAACTGACAAACACGTGATATACGTCATCCGAGGTTCCGGGAACGTCGATCGCCACTTGCTAAGCCTACAGCATCACTTATTACACTGATGTAAAGAGAGAGAGAGAAACGAGAAAAAAAAGGAAAGCAGGGAGGTTAACCAGATGCTAGTATCCGGTATGCTAACCTACACTGGCATTGGGGAATAGGGGGTTGAAAGAGAAAGGGAGAGTTAAAAAATAAATAAGAGAAAAACACCGACACACATCTACACTCATGTAATAATACACTGATGTAAACGAACAGAGCGAAAGCTGTTCATGGCTAGGAGAAACAAGTAAAAATCACAGCATATCCGCGGAGTAAATGATGATGAGTGGGGCGAAGCGTCCGTCCGTCCGTGCATCTATCCATCTGTGCTTTTCCATCCGCCTGTCTGTGCGTCAGACAGACAATGGGTGGACGCGGCCAGCGGATGATTCATGGTTTGCCGATAAAAACCTTCGAGGTTTCGCCCCACTCATCATCATTCACTCAGTGGATATGCTGTGAGGTTGTTACTGTATACATGCATACATAAATGCGACGCAACTGTATTTCACGGGTTCGCGGAGACATGTAGAAAAGAGCCCGTTGAACTAGAAATGTAGTCGACTAAGGTTGCACGGCGGGCTTGTTGGTTATTCATGTCCTTAAACACCTTAAGGAGCTTCGCCCCTAAAATGTGGTTGGTCTCTATGACATAAGAATCGGTATAACACACGAAAGTGAAACTTGCCTTTACCGAAAAAGTTCAATCTTTATTACCCATTGATATATAATGCCCCAGAAACCTCGTCGGAGCAGGTTGCGGAGGCAACGCTACACTTTCTGTCAAGCAGGACGAACGCCATCTAGGCGGGGTTGCGAAGCCGCTCTGATTATATAGCTCGAAGGCTAGCGTTCGTTCGAATGCTAACATCCGGGTGCCAAAGGGCTGAAGAACCAGGTGATGAAGGACATGCGTCGATGGTTCAGTAGGCTAAAAGCGCGTTTTTTATTGCCGCGAAACAAGAGGTCGTGAGTTTGACTCCCGAGTCTCCAAAACTGTGAAATTTCTTCTTGTGGTTTATTTATTTATGTGATGTTCATGTAAAGTTTAACAATGTCATATCCGTGACGGAAATACATCAGTAAATCTTGGTGTACCCCGGCATCAAACACTTTCGCGTTAAAAAACCGTTTGAAATCGGTCCCACGAGCGGTCTCCATTGGCTGCGCTATTAGTTACGTCGTTCTCAGAGTCGTACCCAAGTACGCTTGCCATTGGCTGCGCTGTGAGTGACATCGTATCCTGTCGCAGTTGTGGCGCCAAGCACGCGTGCATCAGTTTCTACTGAGAACTTCCACATGGGTAAGCCACGGACAACTCTAGAAGAGAGCCGAGAGTGGAAAACGTGGGAGGGCTGGCATTCGCCGAGCTGATGGTGCAGTCCGGGCACGAAAACAGACCCGGGAGGCCGAGTGCCGACAGGAACGGCGTTCCGATAATCCGGCAGCCTTTCAAGCCACGCCAAATCGCGAACGGAAATGCAAGTGCCGGTGGCGGGCGAATCCTGTGAACCACGCTGGTGAGTTAACTCGCGTTATCAAACGCTCGCAACAACGCCGCGCCGAACTGGTGCCGTTGCTCGCACGACAGCGCCAACGTAACGATTTCGGGAGCGCCTTCGTCGGGGCGAAAGCCCGCTTTCGGCGGAAGTTTCTGCAGTGGCACCTGGGCTATGGCAGCGACGTCTGTGATCGCCTGTGGTTCAAGAACAACCACTGTGATTAACGTTTTGCGAACACATTACACTTCTCTGTGACCGTGATCGTGCGAGGTACAATGATCGGCTTGTGAAATAAACACTGGTAAACCCAAGCCAAACGTGGAAGGCTTCACTGCAGTGGCGGGTTGAACCCACTGCCAAATATTGGGGCTGCACGTTTCAGCTTTAGCTGCATGGTTAAATATCTGTATACGGAGTGATTGGGCGGTGATCCTTTTCTTCTAAAACGGTGCAGAGTCTGCGTAAATACTTTGCTATCGAAGATTAAGGACGTGAATCTAAGGCAAATAAAGCTTTAGTTTGTAGCTATGGAGCGCACGACGGTGACTCGATAGATTCTAGGTGGACGACAACAGCTTTCAGCGGCGCAGCCATGTTTTCTTGACGCAGCCTGTGAATTAGCTTCTCCGCAGTGCATAGTTGCTGATGGCGTTTGGAAAACAGATGCGCAACTCTGCTACTTAAAGGTACAGCGTATACAGTAACCTGGCACTATACTGCAAATGAGTTCTGCGCAAACACGCAAGGTAGCGGAAAGGTTAAGAAAGGGTCGATTGGCAGAGCGACCGCCCCGGAAAGGCATTGGTCCCGGGTTCTAACCCCGACGAATGTTTCGGCAACTGTGAACATTTTCTTTCTGAGAAATTTGTACGGATTTCCCTGTGACTTCGTGCTACAAACGGGTGGTTGTGTTTCTTTTGCTATACAATATACTGTGGCGCTATATACGAGTGGGTGCCGCAGAACCTCGTCACTGTGGTCATGGCCTCCGAGATGGCGGGTGCGCGGCGGGTTTCTCGCCGCGTTCCCGCCATCTCGGAGGCTATGCCTCAGTTCGATCTTTGTGCTCCCTTCGCTATGGCCATCTTTCTTTCTCCGCTGAACTCAGCGTTTTCTGTGTTTTGTCCTCGTTCACTCCACCGGATATGCTTACGGCGCTCAACGCAGGAATGGGTGAGAGGAGCTGTGCTCTAAGGATGCACTTTCCATGTAGGGGCAACGCCAACTGTGTTTAAAGTGTCGGTTATGCGTAGTTGTAGCAGCGTAACATTCTTCACATAATGCCACAGGAACTGCCAGCGCTCGAGTGCTACAAGCGCTGAGAGTTTTTGTGGCAATATGCTATGGAGGCGCCGCGAACCAGGTGAAACGCCGACAGCCAAGTCAAAACAAGCTAAGACATGACAGTCATGACGAGGTAAGCCAGCCGCTGTGCACATGTCAGCTCTGCATGCGCACGAGCTCTGGCCGAGGGGTTAGCACGCTTGCCGGAAGATAGCGAACTTGTGGCTCGGGATATCGACACACTTCGCGTTCGCTGTTTTAGGGATGAAGCTCCTCAAAGCAGCACCCGTTCATCCCTCGTAGTAGTCGCAGTCGTAGTGTGTAACCAGTCTTACGTTTTGACCTGCAAGGTGGTGCTGGTGGGAGATTTCTCCTGTGCGTTGTTGAACAACAAAAAATTCGTAGCGTGCGCGTTAACTAAAAGCCGAGTTCTCCTGTCTATCATTCCCCATTAGCAGTCATTGGCATGTACATTGAGCACTATCTGACAAGAAAGGGTTCCTACGTTATACTCGCTGGGCGTAACCTCCTTGGTTTTTTTAAAGGTTTAGCGAGCCATAAATAGAATAAAGGCCACAGTGCTATAAATACAGTGAACTAGTATATACCATGAACGCGGTGGTTAAAGGTGGGAAGTAAACCCGAAGCGCAATACTTAAGAAAGTGTGCGTGTGCCACCTCTCATTTAGTCCTTGGAATGTCCGCTGGATGGCGGTGCTTCTATATGGGGAATATATGATGAAAAGATACGAGATGGTGGTACTTGGAGTGTTGAGTAGGTGGAAGAACGGACACATAGACAGACGCATGGACGGACGCACGGATGGCTGCATGGACAGATGAACGCATGGACGGACGCAGGAGCACATGCATGGACGAACACGGGGACGGACGCATAGATGGACGTGTGGACGCACGAACAGACGGACGCATGGACGGACGGAAGCTTCGCCCCACTCTCCATAATTCACTCCGTGGATATGCTGCCATTTTTTCGTCCTCGTTCGCTCTGTTCGTTACGAAGATGGCGGCGTTTTTCAACGCAGGAACGCATGCCTGAAAGCTGTGCTCTGAAATGTGATAGTTTTAGCGACCGCCCGTCGGAAGGAAGTTCTGTGTTTGTAGTCCGCTCCTCCCTTGTGCATATTGCACATGGCATCGAGTGGCATTCCATGCATATACGGCGGTCGCAATACTTTCCAGACTAGGTGGTGTTGCATCACTATGACGACAATCTATCACGCTCAGGCTACTCCCCCCCCTCCTTTCTCTGAATATCAAGTCCCCTCTTCTCGAGGCCTTTGTGTCTATCTGCCTTTCCTCTCGCTAGCTCACTCAACTGACTCAGGTGCCCTTCTTCCGCCTACCGGGGAGCCTGTTTTTTTTCTTCTTTTTTCAATAGAGCATATGTGTTCGTTGCACTTGAGGCGTGAAGAAGTACTTCTTATCATTCTCGCAATAGCTTTTCAATTTGTGCCCGAAGCACGGTAGACGAGAGTTCTTGCTCGAAATCTACATTGGGATGCGGTAGCCGCTGCCAGGAGCCGAACTCACGACAGTGTTGCCCGCACCAAGCTGTCGCTTGACAGTCAAGTACTAGTGTGGATTCACGGGCTGTGGTGTCGGTAAATGACTTCTTTTCGCGCCTCTGCCAAAGCCCATGCTTATATCTACCCACAACTTGCAGAGCGGTGCAATAAAATAGAACGACCGTAATTTTCTGTCTAACTTACCTGTTTTCTTATTACCTATTAACTCTTGAAAGTCCACCCAGTTTTTGTCTGGTAGTTCGGCACTCATCACATTTGCCGAATGATTGCGAGAACGTTGGCTACCTTTTGTGAAACTACAGTTTTGTGATGATCTTCACGCACACGTGCCGGTGTTTAGATTTTCATGTCTTTTGCGATGATCTCGACAAAGTGTAAAAGCGAACTCATTCAACAGGGTAGTTGCACTCGAAGTGTTGCAGTGTGTTACTACTGAGAATTCATCACTTCACTCTCAGAGTTGCTTCTTTTAATGCCCACGCTGCGGCGCAATAGTTATATTGCTCGGCTGCTGACCCAAAAGTAGCGGGTTTGACTCCAGCCGCGGCGCGGTTTCATTTAGTAGGAGGAAAGATGCCAGAGACTTGAGTACTGCGCGATGTCAGTGCACGCTAAAGAACATAATACGTTCAAAATAACCCGGAGTCTTCCGCTATGTCTCAAAAACGGGCCACAGTGGTTCACGGGCCGCATGTTGCCCGTGATCCTACTCGCTCGCGGCGCGCGGCTCGCGCGTGACTGTGTCAAACCCCTATGCATCTATTTTGTTAATAAGTATGTTCGTGAGCTATGCAGGCACGACTTGTCTAAGGCACATTTCTCGCAAGGCACTCTATGGTCACTACATGTTGAAACAATACAGTGATTGATTGATATGTGGAGTTTAACGTCCCAAAACCACCATATGATTATGAGAGACGCCGTAGTGGAGGGCTCCGGAAATGTCGACCACCTGGGGTTCTTAACGTGCACCCAAATCTGAGCACACGGGCCTGCAACATTTCTGCCTCCACCGGAAATGCAGCTGCCGCAGCTGGGATGCGAACCCGCGACCTGGGGGGCCAGCAGCCGAGTACCATAGCCACTAGACTACCATGGTGGGGCAACAATACAGTGAAACAAAAATTATATTTCAGAATGGACATCCAGATTTTAGCGATTTCGAAGTTGGTTATCGAGGTACAGTTGGAATACAGGCACCAAGTCTACTTCATAAGTGGCCTGTATATGAGACATGAGAAAGGTTCGCTTTTCAAACCTTGAAATTGCAACGTTTGCGGACAATCTACCGACCCCCCCTCCCCCGTCCTCCCCCACGCTCTTACCTTTTTCATTACTCCGGCCCGCGTGGGACTATATTAATTACCTCACTGAAGTCCGTTGGCTGAGGCGAGCTTGAGATATCTGGACCATACAGAGTCTTTCCTAGCGTGAATCGATTTGGTACGTTGAAGCAGATAAACTAAGCCAGGTAAAACAAATCTTTTTGCACTTATGTCATACGTACACATCGTTTCAACGAAATCCGATTTTGTTTTGGTGCAATGGTGTACCGACAAACGTGCACCTAAGTGGCGCGTGTCTATATATAGTCAGCTTATGTTAAAGTAGTAGTTCAATCTCTCACTGTGACGCACCTTCATAACAACGGCTGACCCCGTATTTGCTTCCTTTTACTGACCACCCAGCGTGACTGAGGAACAACAAATGTGTGCGAACAGGCACTCTCGTACGTACAACTGACACGACTGTTGAAACAATGAGAACTGGCCGAATGCCGAAATTCCATTACCGGACTTTCAGAAAAGACCATCGTAAGCTGTGTTGCACGTATGAGTTTTCACTTGTACAAACACACACACACACAAAAGCGAAAACTACGCCTGTCGTTCTAACTTCTCTCATACCGAAATACACTGCAGTTACTGCATAGTTAGAATGTTAGAAGATACGGGCTTACCCGCTTGCGAGTCTGTTGGCGGCAACATCAGCAAGACAATAAGGTGTTGCACTTCGCCTGCTTGTGGTTGCATCGTTGTACCACTAATCCAATTAGACAAAAAGCTGTATACCAGTCCAAGTATAGTGGCCGAATGAACACCTAGTAATCTTATGCTCACCGCTCGCGTAAGCCGGCTGGATTGAAGTCCCACTTATGTGGAGCGTCGTTAGAGCGCGCCACCACGTTACAGATTCAGCTCACACGTCTCGCTTCATTCTAAAGCTTAGCAGAATACGAGACACCGGGAAACCGGCCAACCCCTCGTGTCGCAACAGCGACGGAGACAATGAGCGGCGTACGTACGCGCATTATCGGTGTGTGAAGACTGATCGGCTGGGTTTTGTCGCTATCGGCAGAGCAGATCCGGGGGGCTGCCCCTTACGTCACTCTGTAGAAACTTGGCCGACCTCCGTGCTCCTCCCATTTCTTCCTAATAGCCATCCCCGTGTCACAACTTCGGAGACGTCCATTCAAACGCCATATGCTGCGTTTGCACGTCGTAGCGTTAGAAGTGCAACGAGGAAAATCCCTTCGCGTCGTTTGCTCGCTGATAGTGCTCGCTACGACAACGTCCGGCTTCTTGTACTTGGCACCGATACCGATGTGAAAACACGCAGCGTATTTTTTCGCCGAGAGGAGTGGACGCGACCCGCAGCTGCCAAGAGGTGAACCGGCTTTGCCGCACGTGCCGAAACGGACCCTTGTTGTTACCCTTGTCACTCGGCGGGATCCACATATAGCGCCTCATTTCACCTATATTTTCCAGTGTCGCCAGCCATCGTACACACCGAAGAAGAGCTGCGATTGTGGTGGGCTGACTTCGTTGCCAAAGTTTGGACAGCAGGTGGGATTGCTGCGATCCATACGAGCTCCGTACAGTGCAAGTTCCGTTCTGTGTGTGAGTTGGGCGTTTTCTCTGTGTTCGGAACTCACGTGTGACGCCAGCGATGGACGGCACGCCCAAGTTCGGAGGGGTCGACTACGCCGTGTTAGCAGCGATGTTGTCCGTGTCGTCGGGCATCGGACTGTTCTTCGCGTGGCGCGACCGACGCGATCAGTCGAACCAGTCGTTCCTGTTGGGCAACCGGCAGCTGGGCCTCGTGCCCGTCTCACTGTCCATGATGGCCAGCCTACAGTCGGCGACAACGGTGCTCGGATACCCCTCCGAGATGTACTACAGGGGCACGCAGTTCTGGGTAGCCATCTTCGGACTGGCCATCTCCAACGTCATAGCGGCCGAGGTCTTTCTCCCCGTGTTCTACAGGCTCAAGCTGACCAGCGTCAACTCGGTCAGTGACCGTTGTTCGGTTCTCTCTATTTCTCCGTCTGTGTTCTTATCGGTCACGATTAGAGAGCTCGTCGAACTGCGCATCGGCTGCCTTTACCGTGCCGCTGATAATATTTGCCTTGTGGCATGTTTTATCAGGCGGAACTATTAGCAGAGAGGTGTGTGTGCGTTGGGGTTGGGGGGACGCAGATCGTGCGTACCTTACAGATATTGTGGCAGTATGTGCCGAGAATCTGACGTGGCCTTTGATAGATATGTAAGGTTTAACGTCCCAAAACCATCATATGATTATGAGAGACGCCGTAGTGGAGGGCTACGGAAATTTCGACCACCTGGGGTTCTTTCACGTGCACCAAAATCTGAGCACACGGGCCTACAACATGTCCGCCTACATCGGAAATGCAGCCGCCGTAGCCGGGATTTGATCCCGTGAGCGGCGGGTCAGCAGCCGAGTACTTTAGCCACTAGACCACAGCGGCGGGGCAACTCTGACGGGCCCTCCCAATACTGGAAGAAACGTTTCCTGGCAAGGTCCTGAATTCATTAGATTGTTACATGAATTACAGTAAGCTGCGTTAAGCCTCGGTATTGGCATCGCTTAAAGAGCCGAACACGGACACTACATGGCCTACAACAAAGCGTCAAATGCGCTCTTCCAAATCCTGCGGACAAGAATAACTTTTCCATGACATACCTTGTGATATCTGTAAATTGGGTACATGTTTCTGTTCGGCGAATGAATATTTAGATGTATATTGTTCCAATAGAATGCGAGGTCACTCTTCTGGCCAAAATGTATCGTTCTACTCAAAGTTTAAGCTCAGCGCTACGATCCAGCTGTCTTTTTAAATACCCGTTTGCGTATTTTTCGTGATTAGTGGCTAAGTCTTCAGGTTCAACGAACCCAAGGGTGACGTGCGTCGCTATGGCTAAACATTGGTTTCACGCTGTTATTCAGATGCCTATAAGCGCACATCTGTTGAGGCTTTGTGCGCAGAACTCCGCGTCCAATCGCACGCAGACTTTGTGTGCCTAATATGGCATGCGATAACGCATGCCATATTAGGCCCAGATTCTTTGTCACATATAAAAATCGTTCTAGAAACGTGTACTGCAGCCCCTTAAAAAGTCAGCTTTGTGTAAGTATCTTCTCTTCGCAAGCATACAGTAATCATCATTTGCATTAGCGTCGCCCTGATTGGAGATGAGCCAGCTGATGATTATCGGCGCCTAAGGCTTTCTTGGCATGGTGCAATATATTCTGAACCAGTCTTAGCCCTTCACCAGGAAACCGATATATCCGTTACGGTAGGCCTGAGGCGACGACGTTGCGAAATTGAACTCAATGTCGGCGGGTTCTATAGCGGCTGCGTTTCCGCGAGAGGTGAAAGGCCAGGGTATAAATTTATTCACTCCTTAAAAACACACAGCGGGGACAAAATTTATTGTCTTCTTAGTTAGGGCGAGCCTCATAATCACGTTATGGAGTCGGCACAAAAAAAATAAATAAACTTAGGAATTTATATCTTCTAAGAAAGTGTTTTTTTTTCGGAAATGCTGTAGCTTTGTGGGCTCAGATTTGGGCGCACGTTAAAGAACCCCACGGGGTCGAAATTTCCGGAGACCACCACTACGGCGTCTTTCATAATAATATGGTGGTTTTGGGACGTTAAACCCTACATATCAATCAATTTTTTGCTTTTTCTTGCTCAGGCGTAATTATCATTGTAGCCTGTTTCGAGTTTATTCACTCTATGACGTGCTTTTCTCCACTCACGCGAAATAAAAAAAAGGCTGCTTATATTGGCGACAATACGGTACGTGCAAGTGGTTTAGAAAACTTATGTGCCGTTCTATCCTTACATATCTCACTCTAGATAATTTGCGCGCGTGCTTGTGTCTGTGTGTGTGTGTGTGTGTGTGTGTGTGTGTGTGTGTGTGTGTGTGTGTGTGTGTGTGTGTGTGTGTGTGTGTGTGTGTGTGTGTGTGTGTGTGTGATAGGTTTTACACCAAACTACCAGAACGAAAATTACGAATTCACGAATTCAATTACGGTCGTCGATTCCGACGATGTACGTTTCACGCCCAATGAAAGCTTAATAATACAACCCTTATTTACTTAAGAAAAAAACAATCTGCACAGCACAATGTTGCTACATATCACTAAGAATCGGCTCTTATAAGCCGCAGTGCTATCTCTCGCACTGCTCTATCGGATATTGCCTTCTTATTTTTTATGTTGGGAGTACTTCTCTTTTTTCTTCTTGTTCACCCTCGTTGAATTTATTGATATATTTTTGAGTAATTGTTGCCGTTGGTATATACTACCCTGCTGCAATAATGAAGATTTTGCAGACAAAGAAATCCCACTTTGATTAATGCAACGCACTCGGCCACTTATCAGTTTAGAGTAACAATACAATGTAGACCCAGAAATTATAAAGACTGATGAAGCCGGCTGGTGTTGACAAAAATTGTGCAATACACTCTCCATGGGCATGAAAAGGTAATGGAAAGGGCAACGCACTCCTCCCCTCCTCCCTGGAATCGCTATTTAGTCACAATATGCCCCTCCTACCCTTTATAGTACCAATAAGCTGTACGGCTTGATTAGCACTCAGGGGTCCCGCATATCTGTGCACAACGACCTTCAGGATTGCCAACCAACTTTGCAAGTTGCGTACTAATGACTAATTTCGGCGGTCGTTTTGCAGCAGTAAACGAAAAGGCGACTTAGCATGATGATAGCACCCTCCCCCTGTGAAGGCACCCTTATACAAAAAGTTCTGGCACGGCCTTGGCATGCTCCGATTCATTCAATAACCAAGGGGTAGCCGGCGTCTCATACGTGCACCAACATCTATCATGGCAATGATAACTTTAATTACTTTGATTGCTTGCTTGCTCAACGTGTTTCTTTCTCAGAGTTCACGCCAATGAAAGAGAAATCGGGTAATGTGTAGGGGTGGAAGGTGTGCCGCACATGCCAGTAAATCGATAACCAGTCATATCTACGAATTCTGCAGCATGGTGTATTTACCACAATGTAGGATCTCACGCCGTGGTATATCGACGGAAATGCGAGCATTGTGATGTGATGGCTGCGGTTTTTCTTTCAACGGCATACATTGCAGTATGGGACATAACCAACACTTACTGTCGCATCTTGCGTTCGCAGTATTTGGAAAGGAGGTTCAACTCGACCGCTGTGCGGCTCCTCGGTTCGCTGTCATTCATCGTCAACACAGTAAGCGCTCATGTGCATTGCTCTTAAATGTTTTATGTTGGTGTTCTTAGCAAATTGCTGTAAAATATTGCTATAGTAAATGTTGGGGCTTAACGTCCTATAGAAGCCCGACATGCATGATTATCAGGGGCGCCGTACTGGAGGGGATTCCGGCAATTTCGACACTTTGGTGTTCCTTAACGTGTACGTTCGTCTAAATGCACGGGGCTGTAACATTTTCGCCTTCGTAAAAAATGCGGCCACCGCTGCCGGGTTTCAATCCCGCAATCTTCGGGCCTGCTGTCGAGTGCCGTACCCACTAGTGCACCGTGTCGGGCGCAAATGTTTGTACGTGTTTGTGCTAACTTATGCGTGTTTAATTAGTATGTATTTAGTTGCATATTTTATGCGTACCACGACTTGCTAACGTAAGCGATCGAACGTTAAAGAACCCCAGGTGGTCAAAATTTTTGGAGCGCTCTACTACACAGCGTGCCTTAAAATCATATCGTGGTTTTAAGATGTAAAATTCCAGAAATTATGGACTCGAGCGCGTTTGTGTAAGTGAAAAGTTTCGTGCACAATTTTCGCAAGTATTGTAGAGCTAAGTGGACACTAACAATGGTAACTGCATAAGGTAATAGTTAGGTGCTCACCGGCAATTGAAGAAAAGAACTCGATATTTGGCGTATGATACTTGGAGTGTGAAAATGGTGCATGTTTTGCACGGGAGATAAGAAGTAAAAATTTTTGAAAGACTGCTTGCCATGCCTCATCAGCTTGCCGGGCTGTTTTTTTGGAAATCTTGCACAGCTTGCTGAAAACGTTTTAGATTTTGAAAGTTAGAAATGTGCTACAACGTGTCGGAGTCACTTAATTTCTTATTCACAATAGTTGTATTTCAAAAGTAGCTAAAAATATTCAGAAGATTCCACGAATCTTGGGAATCGGCCTTAGCCGACGTATTTGGAGGCTAAGTGACTGTGTTGTAATTTTATTACTGAGCGACATGTTATGAAATGACGCTAAATTTAAGTACAAATGTTGCACGCACAGACATATGTTCAACAGTTGCAAATGTTTATAATAAAACTAGTTGTTTGCGCTTGCGAAATGATGCCAACAGGAACATGAGTATTTGCCACACCACACGCGAGAAGCTGGTATGAAGCGCTAGTGCTCTGCTCCTGAAGGTGGTAGCCCTGGACACTGCTACATAAGTGAACTTCAGCCGATGGCACCTAACTACAATCTACGTTAACCCGACGTAACGGCTGCATAAAAAGGGTACATATGTAGTGTTTCTAAAACTGAATTGCCAGCACTGCAGCCCCAATTGACGTTTCACAAAAATTATATGGGGTCTACTTGAAAAGTAGTTCTGAGACCTGGCGTGGCTTTGTGAAAGAATACTTGATTGCCACGCAGAGTGCTGGGGTTCGATTCCTGTTGGGACGCTGACATTGATTCTTTGCATTCGTCGGGTCAACGCTGTCGATGGCAGCTTCTTTTCTTAACGCTCACCCGTTAAAATTCGGTTCTCACTCTTGCTGGGTATCCGCATAACAGTGGCACATACCCGTCCGAGGATAAGTTCCACTGTCTGGCGGAAAGTCTTTGACGACGTACGCGACGGCATTGGGATGTTATTCATGTCTGGACCAGTGAGTCGTATTCATCAAATCATTTTGCCCTCCCATACTATGTTTGGTTCGCGCCAAGTTATGGGGGTGATCACAAAAGCACCCAGACATAAGCAGCTAGATAGATAGATAGATAGATAGATAGATAGATAGATAGATAGATAGATAGATAGATAGATAGATAGATAGATAGATAGATAGATAGATAGATAGATAGATAGATAGATAGATAGATAGATAGATAGATAGATAGATAGATAGATAGATATGTGGGTAGGTAGGTAGACGCCAAATGTGCATGAAGTACGCAAAGAAATGCTTCGCATTTAATAATGAACCTATCGAGCTGTAAGCTCTCTTATGTTAACTATAAAACTGCCTGACAACAAGAAAAAAAGCTATTGCTAGACATTATTGACGCCAATAGGACATATGATCACTCGAGTGCAGAAAAGCAAAAAAAAAGAAACTACCTCATCCGTTCTAACCATTACCATGTATGGCGAAATCAACGAAGATAGTGTACAGGAAGGATACATTGCCACTATAATCTGTGCAAATGCCTCGACATGCTGCCCACAGGACGTGTCTGGGTGTCGAACATCAGCTCGCACAATTACACACATTACAGATATGCAGAATTACACATTGTGCGATGCACATACCGATGCCTACGGCTGGTGCATGGTCACGCGATCAATGTTCTGCGGAAACGAGTATAGCGTATATTATCAGTGCTCACTGCGCCACATGATGAGGGCGGCGATGCTGTGGTTGCACATCAGGTGTAGTAGTGAAGTGCGCAGCAGAAACAAGGCACTTTGAACAAGGACGTAAGAAGACATAAGAAGTGGTTGCGTCTGTAGTCCATTCTTCCTTATGCCC
The DNA here is from genome assembly GCF_043290135.1 of Rhipicephalus microplus. Lineage (NCBI taxonomy): Eukaryota > Metazoa > Arthropoda > Arachnida > Ixodida > Ixodidae > Rhipicephalus > Rhipicephalus microplus. Next base: position 74,577,465 of record NC_134703.1, read on the forward strand.
TTCTTCCTGGTTCGCTTCACCTCACTACGGGACCGTAGCGCTGATAGTCGCATTTTGCAATAACAATACGGCTAAAATAACCGTTGAGTTCCCGAAGTTTGTTTGTTTACGTTTTTTTTGTTTTCTTTGGTGGCAACTTCTGTCTCGTTTTCTAGATGCTGTATATGGGAGTAGTCCTGTATGGTCCATCGTTGGCCTTGGAGTCAGGTAAGCTTTCGCCTTTACTATTACTATTTACTAGTACTTTTTCTGAGCATCGTAGAACACGTAATACATGCGCAGATATTAAGTGCGTTTATTTTTTTAATCAAGGAGCACTCCTAGCCAGCCGGCTTGGTAGTGAAAGGAATGTTTGACATTCGTTGTAATAAAACAGATTTGTTTGTTAATACAACATTCGCTAGTTTTGTACGTTGTGAACTGACAAGCTCAGTGTGTAGCCTTCAGCCATTAACGATGCAGTCTGCAAAGTACCGAAGCCGCCTAAAGATTTGGTGGATACGTTAAAACGACGGTCATAAAATGCATGTAGCACAACGGATACGAGCAGTCTCACTGTATCTAATGAGATACAATTATGTTGCCGAATTCCTGTGCGAGCACAATTTTGGGCAAATAATGTGAGTGTATATAATGTATGATGTATAGCATGTATAAGTGTCTTGCGCGAGCGTGCAACACAATGTTTTAATCTATTAACGATACCATTTCGCTTTTTTTTCTTCTTTTGTCTTTCCTCAAGTGACTGGGCTTCCTGTGTGGTCGTCAATCATGGTCATCGGTTTGATCTGCACATTGTACACTTCGCTGGTAAGATATTCTTGAGTATATGTGCTGCGCTATGAGATAAAAAAAAATGCTGGAAGGAGAGAATACACACACACTCATCCAAATATCACTTGGTTCTTCCTATTGAAAATACAAATTTGACACACTTGCATGTACTTCGAGAATTTCACGTGTATTACTTGTTTGGTGGTGCCGCTAAGGCGTCTCTCATAATCATATGGTGGTTTTGGGACGTTAAGTCCCACAAATCAATCAATCATGGTTGGTGGTGATCGTTGGAGTGACATTCGTGTGAGGTAAGAAAAAAACAAAAATAAATAAAAAGGACTTGTTGGCAAAATATAGCTAGCAGGTACACACAAACGCATGCACGCAAAGCACTCCACATTTTTCGTGACCTGCCTTTCCAAACAGTTTTGCATAGTCTGTTCCACACATACAATATTCGCCACAAAAGTTTAGAACACGTATAGAGTTCACGTTTTAGGGAATGACCATGCCAAGAAATAAATTTATGCACTTTTCTGAAAGTAACCTTCATGGATTATTGTGTGAAAGCGTCCAGGTAACAGCAGTGCGTTTAATGCATTCTTGGCTCCAAATGTGTAGTCATTACCTCCATTTTATCATCGATTATTTACATTATATAACGGGCTTTGCTTATGTGCACGTTATGGACCACTCATAAAGAATGTTGTGTGTTCCGGACCATTAGTAATTGTCTGTGTGTGTTGTGAGTGACGTTAGCCGCGCTGTCTGCGTAGGGTGGCATGAAGGCTGTGGTGTGGACGGACACCTTCCAGATGACGGTCATGCTGCTAGGCATGCTCGGCGTCGTCATGTGGGTGAGTGCTGCCGGAGTCCTATTCAGAAAAGTGCACATACTGCGCCGTGATAATGTATGTACGTACTTAGCAGCTAGTTGAGTTGTGCAACTTGGAGCTGTCGCCACATGAAATGGATAGGAAATGTGCTTTGCTGTGTAGCTCGTATAAGATCCGATCTTCTATTGGTGCAGGAGACTTATACTCACATTCGTGAAAAGTTTCGTTGGAACTAAATTGAAAAGAAAAAGTGAAAGAACGAAACTTGCGCACAAATGTGTGTACACGGGATGGTGTCCGAACGCATGGCACGCACGACGCCCTATTGGCTCAGATCCCCAGCCAAGATTTTCTCAGTGCCGAGTGCGTATTTGGTCGAACGTTCAGTCGCAGAAATGGCGGTGGTGAAACACGCAAACGCAATTAACGAGCAGGAAATTAACGATCGTGCACTCGAATGTCGGTTCACTTCGAAACTCATCAAGCATCGTCGACTGAAGTGTCGTTCAAAGCTGTAACAACATTTAAAAGCCAGGGCTATACTTTTTCGGCCTTGGACGTTTGATATATAGAATTTTCTAAATGGTAGTGCTGAGGAAGCTGGTCTTACGGAGTATATGATCAATGTAAATGTGGGCTCTTACGCATGCGACGACAGATTAGGACCCCCAACGTGCATTTATCTACACGTTCATGTGCCGGATGCCACCAAGTTTAGAATGAACCATTGCCACAATGTACCGATACATGTATGTGCCTCTCGTATCCAGCGACCCAGCTAGAAACTTTTTCGGGGAGGTAAGGGGGCTTCAGGATCCACCTTTTGCATGTTCCTACATGCGTTTGTATGCACGCGTATGCACATGAAATTTGTTGAGGGGATTTCGAACCCTCTCCCCGCCCACCTGAGCACACTTGTGCTTCTATCGTTAGGTTCGTGCGTGTTGACCGTTACAGTATATAGACTAACATATTGCTTAACATATTCTGTTAAGGTTTAATCAATTTTATTACCCTTGTTACGCAGGTAACCTAAACCGTGGTCAACGTAATCGCGGCTACGTGTAACCGGAGGTTGGCTTATGTTACGCGGTACGCGAAACCGTGGTTACGCCACTAACCGCGGTGGGAAACTGAGCTTTCAAACTTCGGCTGGGTGATTAACCGATTAAATGGAGACGTTAACCGCGATTTATACGGTTAACATGTGGTTGGTCGTAAGGATGGTTACATTCCAATTTAACAAAAGTATATTTGATACGAGCAGCGAACCTTTCCTTGACATGGGTAACTTCTTTTTCAATTTTTGAGTACTTGAGTACTTTTCAACTGCTGTAACATTCTGAGATCCCAGTAAATGAATAACCAAGAAATGTCACTATCACCTGCAGGGTGCAGCGAAGGCCGGTGGTTTCGGCGAAGTTTGGGCAACGGCCGTCAACGGAGGTCGCGTGCAGTTCTTGAAGTAAGTTTGCGTATTTTATTCCGCACGCCTTGCCGTATCCCTCTTGGCAGGACTGTCACGTGGCGCAAGCATATCTTGGGTAATTAGAATATTGGAGGGGAGACGCTACGTGCTGGAAAGTATAGCATGTTCTCTTCAGTGCTGCCATATTTCAGCATACTAATTTTTTCCGGTCTTGCACTCCCAAGTACTCTATAGATATGTCAAAGCGTTTTGCAATAAGTCTATTCCTTGTAAGGGTACCTGCTTGGGCGAGTTGGTAGCTCTTGATTGTGACGTCATTGCGCACCGCTTAAGAGGCGAAGAACTACACGAACACAAGCGCGAACTTTCAACTGAGTTTATTGACGGACACGTTTATACAATCGCGTTTCATGGTTACAAAAAGGTTCACAAAAAATGATTTACAAAAACCTCAGTCAACAAACTCAGTTGAAATTTCGCACTTGTGTTCGTCTAGTTATACGTCTCCTACGTCTTCGTCTTTTAAGCGGTGCGCAATAACCTCACAATGTAGTTTGTTCAAACAGAAAAAAAAATGACTCGGAGGGTTCACCCTGGATATTAAAGGAGATGGACATCAATGACGATTATTATAACTTCATTTCTCTCAGAAGAGAGGAATTGATACAGAGGTAAGTTGCGCTGATTAAAGGAAAAAAGCAGCGATCCCTTGGGATGCCGCAGCCTCCGATGAACGTGAGAGTACCCGGCGTTGCGCAGAACTGCTGGAAAAGCGTATGCGCAATTAAATGCAGGCAGAATGCAAAAATGCGATGGCACCCCCTGCGGTGGCCTAGTGGTTATAGTGCTCGACTGCTGAACCGCAGGTCGCGGGATCGAATGCCAGCCACGGCTGCCGCATTTTCGATGGAGGCGAAAATGCTCGATGCTTGTGGTTTAGGCGCGTGTTAAAAAACACCGGGTGGTTGATATTTGCGGAGCCCTCATCTACAGCGTCTCTCATATTCACGTGGTATAGCGTTATGAAATTCAACCGCAACAATTAATAAGCGAACCGTTGCTGCTTCTAGCACAACGGTTCTACCAAAGCTCAATGGAACAATCTAATGAAAACTGCCCGTATCGCATTTCAGCACGCAGCTGGACATCCACCATTCGGGCTCCCTTTGGACCGTGTTGTTCGGCACCACTTTTGTCTGGCTCGCCTCGTACGGCACCAGCCAGACGCAAGTACAGCGCTTCTGCAGCGTCTCGAGTCTCAAGAAAGCCAAGGCGTGAGTCACGGATGCATGAATGTTGGCCTTCGTGAATATTGGGCTTGCTGTTATTGCATGTATAAGCAAGTGCAGCATAGCTCGGTGTTTAGTCAAGGGTTAGTGAAATATTTTCGTTCACACAAAAGTACTTAGGATGACGCAGTGCGTTGATCGTCAGTGAATATATACAGACGAAAGCAATGACACTTTCACCCTAAAGAAGACGCACTGAAAACACTAAGGCTAATCAAACTACGTTGTGTAACACGCGGTGGTTGCTTTTTTGATGGTGCATGATGGTGGCTAGCCATCCATCTCATCATGGTGACTAGCCAATCACTAACTTAAGTTATCTATGCTAAATGAGGGTAGAAAAGAGTGTCATATGTAGTTGAAGTTCGCTATAGGAGACATCCTTAATGGGGGAGAGAAAAAATATACAGGAAAGGTAGGGAGTTTACCTAGACTACGTCCAGTTTTCTGCCCTGCACATGGGTAGGGGAATAAAAGAGAAATAGAGGCAACGCACAGTGCATGGTTTCACAGACAGTCGCTGTGTAATGTTGCCTTCAAGTACTGCAGGAGGCCTCGTGTGGCTTTCTGTACTGATGTACCGTGAGACCGTGCATGCCGCCAGAATATTTTCTGATTTAAAAAGTTCTCATAGCATGTTAACACGTTAAAGTCAGGCCACATTCTTAATTGCAACCAAGGGTATCACCAGCGGCCAACTTTTTTGCGATCACGCCTTACGCTGGAGTCAGCGAGGCAGTGACGCATACAAAACCACGAAGGTTAGCAAAATATGCTGCCAAGGTGATTTGTAACCGAGATACTGTGGACCATGTCTGTGCAATTACAAATAAAAACACATTACAATGCTAAGGTGTAGTTGATGCATATGTTGTACTGTATTAACATAATTATTTTGTTACATATAATACAATACGAGAAACTCAATATACTGAGGAGTGCATGGTCGGAAACCTGGTAATTATTGATCACCATGTGGCTTGGCTGAGGATGGGCATCATTGTTTTTTATTCAATTATATGAACACTCTCGGCGAATTTTCGTCGTCACCGTTGCCGTCGCCATCATGTCCCGTATTGTATTTTTTTCTTCTTTATGTTGCAGGGCTATATACATAAACATCCCAGGTGTCATGATTAACATCAGCCTAAGCTGCCTGGCGGGCTTGGTGATCTACGCCCATTACGTCGACTGCGACCCTCTCAAGGCAGGCAAGATATCCAACCCTGACCAGGTGTGTATGCGTACAGGATAATGGCATAGGTCGCCAAAATATACGAAAGTCCCAGAGCGTGGTGCTACGAAAATTCGTTAGTGCTGACGCAGTTAGTTTTGGTGTATCAAAATTATAGTGGCATACAGTGGTCCTCGGAAGGTGCGCGAGAATTCAGACGTATTTGACGGTGATTTGGTCACATGCACGCATAGGCGTAATGATTGGCCAATTATGCGCAAATGACTGATAACCGTGTCGTCCTAAGTTTTATTGCTTCCTTTTTTTCTTTATTTAAGACATGCCACAGGTTTTGGTTGAGAAACAATTTTTGTATATATGTGGGCGTGACCCCCCTCCTTTCTATTACCTTGGTAATGAACATCTGAAGAAAGGGAAGCGCATGATAAATAATTTCAATGTTCTGTAATCAAAGCCGTGTCCCGAAGCAATCCCAAGGGAAAAAAATACTCTTTCTTCTACTGTGGATTTCTCCTCAACAAAGTTTTGTCGCTGGAAATTTGCTGGACGTGTTTGGGTGCCTGTTGCTTTGCCTGTTTGCCATCACGCAGCGGTGCCAGGTGAAAACGTAGCACTTGCACGAGTAGCAAGACTTCAGGGCGCACTTTTCAGTGTTGGCTTTTCCAACAACGTTGGTGTACGCCATGGTGTGCGCGCTCGCGAGCTTTTAAAAAAACTGAAAGCTTCCCAAATGTCTCAGTTGACTTCTAATTGTCTTACGTGAGCTCTGACGAGGTATTTGTGTTTTTACTTTCGAAAACCGCCAGTGTTTCTTAATCTAGAGCTGTCATGGGAATACACTAGATGAATGAAAAGTGTCATTTTTAAGTTTTTCTTTCATTTTTGAAGGCTGCAGCCTTTGATGTTTCGTCAAACGCAACAAGAACCATCATGACGTCATCATGACGTCACTTGACGATGCCAACACATGACATATTCACCTGGCGAAAGGTGTGACCATCCCGGAGGCGTTACAAAAGTTGTGTAGAAAGCGTCCTGAGCATCCGATCCAGCAATGCAAAGTTCCGTTAGGTGCGAGGAACCTTCGGAAGGGAACTGGGTTTAATGCCATCAATACAATCGAGCGAGAAGAAAAAGAAAAAGGAAGCTTAACTATCCGCGTAATCTTTCCGAAGCAACGAGGCTAGTAGAGCTCAGGGGCTCAACGTGGCCTTTTTTGCTTATGCTAGCTCGTTCCTTGGCATTGTTATGCCAGCGAGTCCTCGTCAAACGGCCGTGCCTCTGAAAAAGGCAATCTGGGTCAAGGCCTGCCCGCAGTCTGCCTGGCGCGAACGGCGTAAACACGCGCGGCGCGTCTCTGGCCCACGTGCATTGAGTCATCTGCGCACGTGACAGCGAGCCGGCGGTCTCGTGTCTGGTGGTCTGACGCATGGCGCGGCGACCCCCCATTGGAGGAATCTGCCCTGACGACAAAGCGGCGCTTCTGATTGGACATTTTGGTTGGACCCGGTGTAAATAAAAGAAGCCCTGCGGCGCGTCGCGATCGGCAGTCCTATGCGAGCGAGAGGAGGCCCCGTGTCGGAGAGCCGGCATGTGTGTGAGTCGGCGGTCTTAGGCGAAGGGCTGACCTATGTGTTAGAGAGGAGAGCTCGGCTCTTCGAGTCTCTGTCGGCCCCAGTGCCGAAGTTGTAACGCCTCTGTATATATGCTGTACATAAACCTTGTTTAACTCACCGTCGTCTCGTCCGCTCGTCTTATCAGCTCTGCGCAGAAGCAGTCGCGAGCTGATAAACATACGCTACGCAACAGTGGTGGCTTCGGCGGGATCGGCCCGTCGTTCGCAACAGTGGTGGCTTCGGCGGGATCGGCCCGTCGTTCGCAACAGTGGTGGCTTCGGCGGGATCGGCCCGTCGTTCGCAACAGTGGTTGGCAGCTGCGGGATCGGCCGGCGTCAGCGACATCGATACGGTGAGTGCCTGATGTTTTCCCCTCAGTTCACCAGACTACTCTAGCTCAGGTTGTAGTAGTTTAGAGAAGGGCTGTGTGAAGCATTGTAGTGAGCTTTGATCGTTTCAAGCAAAGTCGAAGTGCTTTGAAACCAAAGTTAATGCGGAGGGGGTAAACACGGGAGTGTGAAAAATTGCTTGCGCGTCTTGCTAGTTGAGTTATAGTGGGTACGGCAGGTAGATTCTTAACAGGGGCAAACAGCAAGAGGCTAGTGTGAACGATGGAGAACCTTAAAGTGAAGGAACTCATCGAAATTTGTGAGGAACTCGGCATTACTTTAGGCCGTGCGAAACGAAAGCAAGCGATCCTTGAGATCATGAAGGATGAGGGAGTGTCGGCTGAGGAAGTCGATGAGGCCTGGATGGATATTAAAGCACGCCGTGAGGAGGCTGAAAGGCGAGAAGTAGAAGCTCGCGAAGAAGCTGAAAGGCGCGAAGCTCGCGAAGAAGCTGAAAGGCGCGAACGTCGCGAGGAGGCCGAGAGACAGGAACGCCTTGAGATGAAACGACTAGAATTGGCAATCCTACAGTGTTCGCAGGCGCCTAGCGTAGCTTCTCCGACGATTCAGGTCAGCGGTTTTAGAATTCGTGACCAACTGCCACCGTTCGTAGTAGGCGAGGACATGGCGAAGTATCTCGTCAAGTTTGAACACGTCTGTGAGCGAAATGCTTTGGAGCAGTCTCTTTGGGCGCGTAACCTGCTAGCTCTTCTTCCCGGCGAAGTGTCCGACGCGATAACTTGCTTGTCGAGGGAAGCGTTTGAGAGCTATGACGAGGTTAAAGAAGTGCTCTTGAGACGTTATAAGTTGTCACCCGAGGCTTTCAGGCAAAGGTTCCGGTATGCTAAAAAGGGGAATGAGTCACACGTTGACTTCGCGTTTCGTCTTAAAGCCGATTTGATTGAATGGCTCAAGGGCGAAGGTGTTTATGACGACCGCGATAAAGTGGTGGAATGCGTTGCATTGGAGCAATTCTACCGCTGCATCGAGGAGGATGTCAAACTTTGGCTGCAGGACAGACTTGGGGAAGTACAGTTAAACAAGGCAGCTGAGTTAGCTGAGGAGTATTATACTCGCCGAAAGTTGCATAGCAGGGCAGTGCGCGTTGAAAAGGATGAAAGGAAAGAGGGCTTTTCAAGGAAACCTGATCAACGGAAACCCGATCCGCACCGTAATTTCAAAAAGGACCCGTCTCTTACGAAGGACACTGTAGAGGAAGGGAAAACAGAAGCGGAAAAATCGAGTGAGGTTTCTAAACAACGCACTGATACCACACGGGCGTTTGAATCACGGAAGCCACTAATCTGCTACAACTGCAAAAAGGAAGGGCACATCGCGAGAAACTGTCAGGAAAAATTTGCCTTCGCAACAATCCGAGAATCAGAAAAAAACATGCGGTTGTTGGAGCCGTATCTCCAAGAAATTAAAGTAAATAAGAAAACGTGCCGAGCGCTTAGAGACTCAGCGGCAACCATGGATGTTGTCCATCCTTCATTGGTGTCTCCGGATGATTTCACAGGAGAATGCGCGTGGATCAGGCAAGTCGCCGAGGAGCAGAGTGTTCGCTTACCAATCGCCACCGTTGTCATTGAAGGCCCGTTCGGTAAACTTCGCACCGAAGCGGCTGTGTCTGCCGCGCTAAATGATCGTTTTTCTTATCTTTTCTCCAACAACTCGGAGCAGCTTCTCAAAGAGCAGGGCAAATCATTCTTCCCCAACTTAGCGTGCATGGCTCTCACGCGATCGCAAGCGCGAAGGCTTTCGCGGAAGCTGGACCTGGTTCCATGCGGTGAACTCTCAAGTGACCTTGTCGGCGGGTCGACGGAACCCCAGAAAGGAAAGTTTCCGCATGAGTCATGTGAGCAGTCACGCGAGCGGCGCGTCGCCGACACGGCCGGCGCGGTATGCGCTGGGGGAGACGACGTGGCGCCATTGAGTCAGAGCGAGAGGGTTGCAACGCTCTCGCCTGTAGCGGAAAGTTGGAGCGAGCTGCCGAGAGTTGATCGAGAGACGCTCATTCGAGAGCAGCGTGAGGACCTCTCGATTGAAGCGCCAGTGGAAAGCCAAATTGAAGCGCTAGTGGAAAGCCACAAAAACGCGGCACAAGTGCTGTCGAAGGAGCACTGCGAGAAATCGGTGAAGAAGCGTGCTTTTGAAGTTGATAATCAGGTAATGCTGCTGCAGCCGTCCAAAAGGAACAAGCTTGAGGTTGATTGGGTAGGGCCCGCAAAAGTAGTATCGAAGCTTTCCGATACCAATTGTGAAGAGAAATTAGGAAGGCGGCCGAACAAAATTTATCACAGTAACTTGAAAGCAGTCGTAAATTTACTTTTAAGTGCTTCAGAGGAAGAGGAAGCAGAAATTTTGAGTTCGAGTGAGGTAATCGAAGGGGGATCGAAAGTAATCCGGGAGCAGATAAACCTAGAGCCTATATTAAGTGAAGTCCGGAAAGAGGACCTGAGAAAGATTGTTTTGGTGTTTGAAGATGTGTTTTCGGACCGTCCCGGAAACACGAAGGTGATCGAACACGATAACGAGCTAAGTGGTGAGGAGTCAATCCGTAGCAAGCCGTATCGTTGTTCCCCTGTGCAACGTCGAAGGTGTGAGCCGCTCTTGGTGCCGCGTAGGTATCGTCGCCTAAAAGTGGCCGGTTACTGAGATGGAGCATGTTGCTCCACAGCGCAACTTTGACGTTCGCTAAAAAAAAAAATAAAGGCTAAACGCTAATGCAGGTGCATTGATCAGTGCGTTCTAGCTAGTACTTTCTCAACCTTTCGGTTTCTGGCTGGCGATTCGGGGCAAAATTTTCACTTCATCACGACCTGGGCTGAGCGCTCTCGTTCAGAGTGATCTCAAGGGGCCAATTTTATGTGGTATTCTAATTCGTTGCGTTGTTGTAATTGTGAAAAATTCAAGTTCTTACTTTAAGAGTCTTGTGTCCCACATGTGCCTCTTGATGTAGAGGGAACAAAATTTCGATAGACACGTAGATAGGTATATGTTGTACTATACTTTGTCTGGTGTTCTGTCGGGTGACCGAGGGCACTTGCTTGTGTCGTGTGTTGTTTGTTGCCGAACCGTTCTTAGCAAGTTGCAGAACCATCGACAAGTGCTGAAGCCGAAGATGGTCAGAAGAGACGAGGGAAGCTGGTCGACAAGTTGTGGAGACAAGCCAGTGGAGCTGGGATCCGTCGTCAAGAATGGGCTGTATTCCCGGAACAGTTCGGAGCTGTATTCTCCCTATGGCCCTGGAGGCGAACCTGGAGGGACCTGGCGAACGAGCGCACCTGACATCCGAGCCCCGTGGAAGCAGCTCGTCTTTCCGGTGCATTGTCTGGCGGCGGGGGTGCTGTTATGCCAGCGAGTCCTCGTCAAACGGCCGTGCCTCTGAAAAAGGCAATCTGGGTCAAGGCCTGCCCGCAGTCTGCCTGGCGCGAACGGCGTAAACACGCGCGGCGCGTCTCTGGCCCACGTGCATTGAGTCATCTGCGCACGTGACAGCGAGCCGGCGGTCTCGTGTCTGGTGGTCTGACGCATGGCGCGGCGACCCCCCATTGGAGGAATCTGCCCTGACGACAAAGCGGCGCTTCTGATTGGACATTTTGGTTGGACCCGGTGTAAATAAAAGAAGCCCTGCGGCGCGTCGCGATCGGCAGTCCTATGCGAGCGAGAGGAGGCCCCGTGTCGGAGAGCCGGCATGTGTGTGAGTCGGCGGTCTTAGGCGAAGGGCTGACCTATGTGTTAGAGAGGAGAGCTCGGCTCTTCGAGTCTCTGTCGGCCCCAGTGCCGAAGTTGTAACGCCTCTGTATATATGCTGTACATAAACCTTGTTTAACTCACCGTCGTCTCGTCCGCTCGTCTTATCAGCTCTGCGCAGAAGCAGTCGCGAGCTGATAAACATACGCTACGCAACAGTGGTGGCTTCGGCGGGATCGGCCCGTCGTTCGCAACAGTGGTGGCTTCGGCGGGATCGGCCCGTCGTTCGCAACAGTGGTGGCTTCGGCGGGATCGGCCCGTCGTTCGCAACAGCATAGACAAAGTCGAGTCTAACCGCAGTATATCACAAACCATGCAAAAATGTCCCAGCTCCTTAAGTTAACGCGCAAACCTGACTGCGGCACCACCGGTAGAAGTGCAGATGGTCCTTTTGTCGCTCGTTCTCGGCTTGCGCCACGCCGGGCAAACTCGCTGCAACGGCTGCGCGGACTGCCTCCGTTTGTAGGTGTGGCTTGGAGGTGGCTGTTCCTCGGCATATGCGTGGCTAGGTGAGGATAAACCCCGGTGGTGCGCAGCTGTCGCTTGGTTATTGATAAGCAACGGTGCGGACCGAGGACGAGGAGCGAAAAATCCACGCATATCCATGAAGTGAATGCTGATGATGAAGCGAAGCATTAGATCATGAATTGTGGCCTTCTATTTTGTTCCGGTTAACAGCCTTTTATGTTGCCATTCTCAACTTCTGTCGAAGGTCTGGAAGGTGGGCCAGCTGGTGAGAGTACTTGAACAGCTGTTGGAGAGAGAGAGAGAGAGAGATAAATAGAGAGGAAAGGCAGGGAGGTTAATCAAGCTGTTGGAGAGTACACGTGTGGTGTATCGGTGTTTTTTTGTGTGCGTGCGTGCGTGCGTGCGTGTGTGTGTGTGTGTGTGTGTGTGTGTGTGTGTGTTCAGAATGTCAGCTGGCCTACCGTTTACTTGCTCTAGTGGAGTCACATGGATGTGAAGGTTGAAGTGTTCTTTTTTTTCTTTTTTTTTCACTAAATATGCAGTTGCGATACAGCGCTGTGGTTTGTCCCTTCTTCTCTTGTGTCCGCGTAGTCGTGCGCTGTGTTAATATGCATGTTCAACTATTGTTCTCGTATACGCTTTGAATGACGGGTGGTTAAAAGTCAGTGTTTCTCAAATGTTGTGGCTCTTTATTTTGTTTCTTCTTGATGACAGCCTTTTGGTAACATTTTTTTTTTGTTCACAGATGTTTCGGTTTCTACATCTGCTGTAGACACCAAGCGGCGGTTTATCAATGGAGGGACATTGTGCGGCCTTAAAGAGGTACTGACACAAAATTTCGGGGCCGAGATAGCCTGCGGGATCAATTCTTCTGAACATTCGTATATCATCTGCAAGATATCAACAGCGAATATAGCTTGGAAAGTATTTTAAATTAATTTTGAAGTTTGCGTGAGCGACCGACGCCATAGCGCTATAGACACCCTCGGAGGTGACCCCGAGGTGACCCCCTACTTCCCTCACGTCACCACGCTGTGGTTAACCAAACAAGTTATCATGACGTCATAGCGGCCTTTTTTCTTTTGCCGCGTTAGTTCCCGAAGTCCATATTTCTCGGTGGCTGGTTGCGAGTGCGTGGCTGTGGCGCACGCTTAGAAAGTTTTGTGTTAGGCGACATTCCAGTGCCGTTTCCTATTCGAAAGTAATTCTTGATGCGGACTGTGCGGAAGTGCGTCACAGCTCTGTGGGCTGACGTATAGTCAAGAGTTGCACACCCTAGGCGGCGACAGTTGCACCCAGTTTTTGAAACTCTGTCAAACCGAAACTGATAGATAATGAGGGGCCTGTAATTAGTTATCTATGGCGCGATGCAGCAAACAATTTGTCGTGTCATGACTAACAGCCCTACAGCAACGCATTGCAGCGGAAAAATGCGATGCCAAACATTTTGTGTCAGTACCCTTTTAAGGTACTTTGCCCCTAAATATTTATTCAAGATGAAGAGTTTGGAGCACGGAAGGCTTTTGCGGACACCCGACGTTTCACTGCGAGCTTTAAGAGCTTCGCTGTTTAAAAAAAAAGAAAGATGACTTTTACTTTGGAATTGTCATAAAAAAATGCGTAAGAGAGCGTGTAATTTTTGTTTAGCTTTTGTGCCCGTGTTCAAATAATATAAATGTGACTAAAGTGGGCGTGTGTAAGCGTGACGTAGCGAAGAATTAGTTGCGAAATATGGTTGGATCCTCGCGTCAACACCGACGTTTCATGCAGCTGGTGCCCTACTTCGTGATGAAGACTATGAACGCGGTGCCTGGTCTTCCTGGCCTGTTCGTGGCGTGCGTCTTCAGCAGCGCTCTCAGGTACACGAACTATAAATGGTCCTTGAGTCGCGTGAGTTCTTAAGATTACTCTATTTGGTAGTTGTGCTTCAGCGTTGAAACATGCGGTGCTCTTCAACTGAAAGAGAAATCGTGCAAGGTATACGTCTATTAATATGATGCACGTACCTTCAAACGCTGCTCCTCGTGAAGGCGATGGTGTGAGCTTACATGAACGTTTTCGTAAGCGTGTGATGATGCCTATTCGTCTTTTTATTTTTGACTTTTAACGGAAAGTTTTCAATAAGCCTAAAGCAATTTCAATGAGACAAAAAAAGCTGTGAACCACGTCATGATAGCACGAGCCCGTAGAAAAAAAAACGTGTCTGAGCAGATTTCTGCATGAATGAGTGGCCATATGATATGTTTGTGTGCTATATGGTTGTCTACTTATTCGACTTTTTTTTTCTGTGGTACGGTGGTCTAATGATGAGGCAATGTGGCGATGTAGCAAGGAGAAGCGTACCACAAGCTTTTCGTTGCGCGAAGGTTGCGGCTCTCTTCATATCTGCCTCTTATTTTTTTTTAACCCACAGCACGCTGTCTTCAGGTTTCAACTCACTGGCCGCCGTCACGTGGGAGGATTTCCTCGTTCGCCACCTTCGCCTCACCTCCCGACAGGAGGCTTTCGTCACCAAGCTCGTAGGTAAGTGTCGTATCCCAAGTTATACTGTGTATGAGGATTAAACTACAAATGAATTGTCAACGGCTATCGGACATACAGGTTGGGTCCGATCGTCGATAGCTTTGTTGCTGGGTGGTTAAGTATATATATATTAGGGGTATTCTGAATTAAAAATTCGGAATACCCCTAAGGGCTCTCTCACAAGAGGGTATTACATGGTGGGGGGGGGCTATAACACATACAAGTACACGAAATGATTAATAGGGCCAGAAAACACGCAAACTAAACACTATACAGCTGCTAAATAGATTAGAGTACATATAAGGTCAATATTGTAACCGCATAGTCTTAAATAATCAGAATAAATAATATGAGTCAAAGAATAATGAAACTATAAAAATATTTTAAAATTGATCTAAACAAGGGAGGAAATAGAGTCACAAGAGTACAATAAAACACAATCTAGCTTACTACAAGCACACGCGCCATTAAAGCATAAAGGAATGATAACATCACCAACAGCACGTGTGAAATGCTGTTATGCCAGCGAGTCCTCAGCAAACGTCCGTGCCTCTGAAAAAGGCAATCTGGGTCAAGGCCAGCCCGCAGTCCGCCTGACGCGAACAACTCAACGGCGTAAACACGCGCGGCGCCAGAGCACGTGCAGTGAGTCAGCAGCGCACGTGACAACGAGCCCCGTCGAGTAAACAACGGGCGTCTTCATGTCTGGGGGTCTGACGTGGCCCAGCGGCGACCCCATTGGAGGAGTGTGCCCTGACGACCAGCGGCGCTTCTAATTGGACATTTTGGTTCGACCCGGTGCCTATAAAAGAAGCCCTGCGGTGCGTCGCGATCGGCGGTCTTAGGCGAAAAGCTGACCTATGTGTTAGAGAGGAGAGCTCGGCTCTTCGAGTCTCTGTCGGCCCCAGTGCCGAAATTGTAACGCCTCTGTATATATGCTGTACATAAACCTTGTTTAACTCACCGTCGTCTCGTCCGCTCGTCTTATCAGCTCTGCGCAGAAGCAGTCGCGAGCTGAGAAACATACGCTACCAAACGGCTGGTGACCTTCCCGGCGGAGTTGAAAGCAGTGGCGCCTTCGGGACTGTGTTGGCGTCGCCGTCTTTCGCAACAGTGGAGGTCAGCGGTGGGATTTCGGAGGTGGCTTCGCAACAGTGGTGGCAGCGGCGGGATCGGCCCGCGTCGCAACAGTGGTTGGCAGCTGCGGGATCGGCCGGCGTCAGCGACATCGATGCGGTGAGTGCCTGATGTTTTCCCCTCAGTTCACCAGACTACTCTAGCTCAGGTTGTATTAGTTTAGAGAAGGGCTGTGTGAAGCATTGAAGTGAGCTTTGATCGTTTCAAGCCAAGTCGAAGCGCTTTGAAACCAAAGTTAATGCGGAGGGAGTAAACACGGGAGTGTAAAAAATTGCTTGCGCGTCCTGCTAGTAGGCTTATAGTGGGTACGGCAAGTAGATTCTTAACAGGGGCAAACAGCAAGAGGCTAGTGTGAACGATGGAGAACCTTAAAGTGAAGGAACTCATCGAAATTTGTGAGGAACTCGGCATTACTTTAGGCCGTGCGAAACGAAAACAAGCGATCCTTGAGATCATGAAGGATGAGGGAGTGTCGGCTGAGGAAGTCGATGAGGCCTGGGTGGATATTAAAGCACGCCGTGAGGAAGCTGAAAGGCGTGAACGTCGCGAGCGCGAGGAGGCCGAGAGACAAGAGCGCCTAGAGTTGAAACGACTAGAATTGGCCATCCTACAGTGTTCGCAGGCGCCTAGCGTAGCTTCTCCGACGACTCAAGTCAGCGGTTTTAGAATTCGGGACCAACTGCCACCGTTCGTAGTAGGCGAGGACATGGCGAAATATCTCGTCAAGTTTGAATACGTCTGTGAGCGAAACGCTTTGGAGCGGTCTCTTTGGGCGCGGAACCTGTTAGCTCTTCTTCCCGGCGAAGTGTCCGACGCGATAACTTGCTTGTCGAGAGAAGCGTTTGAGAGCTATGACGAGGTTAAAGAAGTGCTCTTGAGACGCTATAAGTTGTCACCCGAGGCTTTCAGGCAAAGGTTCCGGTATGCTGAAAAGGGGAATGAGTCACACGTTGACTTCGCGTTTCGTCTTAAAGCCGATTTAATCGAATGGCTCAAGGGCGAAGGTGTTTATGACGACCGCGATAAAGTGGTGGAATGCGTTGCATTGGAGCAATTCTACCGCTGCATCGAGGATAATGTCAGACTTTGGCTGCAGGACAGACTTGGGGAAGTACAGCTAAACAAGGCAGCAGAGTTAGCTGAGGAGTATTATACTCGCCGAAAGTTGCACAGCAGGGCAGTGCGCGTTGAAAAGGATGAGAGAAAAGGGGGCTTTTCAAAGAAACCTGATCAACGGAGACCCGCTCCGCACCGTAATTTCAAGAAGGACCCGTCTCTTACGAAGGATAGTGTAGGGGAAGGGCAAACAGAAGCGGAGAAATCGAGTGAGGTTTCTACCACACAGGCATTTGAATCGGAAAACAAACGGAAGCCGCTAATCTGCTACAACTGTAAAAAGGAAGGGCACATCGCGAGAAACTGTCATGAAAAGTTTGCCTTCGCAACGATCCGAGAATCAGAAAAAAACATGCGGTTGTTGGAGCCGTATCTTCAAGAAATTAGGGTGAATGAGAAAACGTGCCGAGCACTTAGAGACTCAGCGGCAACTATGGACGTTGTCCATCCTTCATTGGTGTCTCCGGATGACTTTACAGGAGAATGCGCGTGGATCAGGCAAGTCGCCGAGGAGCAGAGTGTTTCCTTACCAATCACCACGGTTGTCATTGAAGGCCCGTTCGGTAAGCTTCGCACCGAAGCGGCTGTGTCTGCAGCGCTAAATGATCGTTTTCCTTATCTCTTCTCCAACAACTCGGAGCAGCTTCTCAAAGAGCAGGGCAAATCGTTCTTCCCCAACTTAGCGTGCATGGCCCTCACGCGATCGCAAGCGCGGAAGCTATCGCGGCAGCTTGATCTGGTTCAATGCGGTGAACTCTCAAGTGACCTTGTCGGCGGGTCGAGGGAACCCCAGAAAGGAAAGTTTCCGCATGAGTCATGTGAGCAGTCACGCGAGCGGCCCGTCGCCGAACCGACCGGCGCGGTTTCCGTAGAAAGGGGAGACGACATGGCGCCATTGGATCAGAGCGAGAGGGTTGCAACGCTCTCGCCTGTAGCGGAAAGTTGGAGCGAGCTGCCGAGAGTTGATCGAGAGACGCTCATTCGAGAGCAGCGTGAGGACCTCTCGATTGAAGCGCCAGTGGAAAGCCAAATTGAAGCGCTAGTGGAAAGCCACAAAAACGCGGCACAAGTGCTGTCGAAGGAGCACTGCGAGAAATCGGTGAAGAAGCGTGCTTTTGAAGTTGATAATCAGGTAATGCTGCTGCAGCCGTCCAAAAGGAACAAGCTTGAGGTTGATTGGGTAGGGCCCGCAAAAGTAGTATCGAAGCTTTCCGATACCAATTGTGAAGAGAAATTAGGAAGGCGGCCGAACAAAATTTATCACAGTAACTTGAAAGCAGTCGTAAATTTACTTTTAAGTGCTTCAGAGGAAGAGGAAGCAGAAATTTTGAGTTCGAGTGAGGTAATCGAAGGGGGATCGAAAGTAATCCGGGAGCAGATAAACCTAGAGCCTATATTAAGTGAAGTCCGGAAAGAGGACCTGAGAAAGATTGTTTTGGTGTTTGAAGATGTGTTTTCGGACCGTCCCGGAAACACGAAGGTGATCGAACACGATAACGAGCTAAGTGGTGAGGAGTCAATCCGTAGCAAGCCGTATCGTTGTTCCCCTGTGCAACGTCGAAGGTGTGAGCCGCTCTTGGTGCCGCGTAGGTATCGTCGCCTAAAAGTGGCCGGTTACTGAGATGGAGCATGTTGCTCCACAGCGCAACTTTGACGTTCGCTAAAAAAAAAAATAAAGGCTAAACGCTAATGCAGGTGCATTGATCAGTGCGTTCTAGCTAGTACTTTCTCAACCTTTCGGTTTCTGGCTGGCGATTCGGGGCAAAATTTTCACTTCATCACGACCTGGGCTGAGCGCTCTCGTTCAGAGTGATCTCAAGGGGCCAATTTTATGTGGTATTCTAATTCGTTGCGTTGTTGTAATTGTGAAAAATTCAAGTTCTTACTTTAAGAGTCTTGTGTCCCACATGTGCCTCTTGATGTAGAGGGAACAAAATTTCGATAGACACGTAGATAGGTATATGTTGTACTATACTTTGTCTGGTGTTCTGTCGGGTGACCGAGGGCACTTGCTTGTGTCGTGTGTTGTTTGTTGCCGAACCGTTCTTAGCAAGTTGCAGAACCATCGACAAGTGCTGAAGCCGAAGATGGTCAGAAGAGACGAGGGAAGCTGGTCGACAAGTTGTGGAGACAAGCCAGTGGAGCTGGGATCCGTCGTCAAGAATGGGCTGTATTCCCGGAACAGTTCGGAGCTGTATTCTCCCTATGGCCCTGGAGGCGAACCTGGAGGGACCTGGCGAACGAGCGCACCTGACATCCGAGCCCCGTGGAAGCAGCTCGTCTTTCCGGTGCATTGTCTGGCGGCGGGGGTGCTGTTATGCCAGCGAGTCCTCGTCAAACGGCCGTGCCTCTGAAAAAGGCAATCTGGGTCAAGGCCTGCCCGCAGTCTGCCTGGCGCGAACGGCGTAAACACGCGCGGCGCGTCTCTGGCCCACGTGCATTGAGTCATCTGCGCACGTGACAGCGAGCCGGCGGTCTCGTGTCTGGTGGTCTGACGCATGGCGCGGCGACCCCCCATTGGAGGAATCTGCCCTGACGACAAAGCGGCGCTTCTGATTGGACATTTTGGTTGGACCCGGTGTAAATAAAAGAAGCCCTGCGGCGCGTCGCGATCGGCAGTCCTATGCGAGCGAGAGGAGGCCCCGTGTCGGAGAGCCGGCATGTGTGTGAGTCGGCGGTCTTAGGCGAAGGGCTGACCTATGTGTTAGAGAGGAGAGCTCGGCTCTTCGAGTCTCTGTCGGCCCCAGTGCCGAAGTTGTAACGCCTCTGTATATATGCTGTACATAAACCTTGTTTAACTCACCGTCGTCTCGTCCGCTCGTCTTATCAGCTCTGCGCAGAAGCAGTCGCGAGCTGATAAACATACGCTACGCAACAGTGGTGGCTTCGGCGGGATCGGCCCGTCGTTCGCAACAGTGGTGGCTTCGGCGGGATCGGCCCGTCGTTCGCAACAGTGGTGGCTTCGGCGGGATCGGCCCGTCGTTCGCAACAGCATAGACAAAGTCGAGTCTAACCGCAGTATATCACAAACCATGCAAAAATGTCCCAGCTCCTTAAGTTAACGCGCAAACCTGACTGCGGCACCACCGGTAGAAGTGCAGATGGTCCTTTTGTCGCTCGTTCTCGGCTTGCGCCACGCCGGGCAAACTCGCTGCAACGGCTGCGCGGACTGCCTCCGTTTGTAGGTGTGGCTTGGAGGTGGCTGTTCCTCGGCATATGCGTGGCTAGGTGAGGATAAACCCCGGTGGTGCGCAGCTGTCGCTTGGTTATTGATAAGCAACGGTGCGGACCGAGGACGAGGAGCGAAAAATCCACGCATATCCATGAAGTGAATGCTGATGATGAAGCGAAGCATTAGATCATGAATTGTGGCCTTCTATTTTGTTCCGGTTAACAGCCTTTTATGTTGCCATTCTCAACTTCTGTCGAAGGTCTGGAAGGTGGGCCAGCTGGTGAGAGTACTTGAACAGCTGTTGGAGAGAGAGAGAGAGAGAGATAAATAGAGAGGAAAGGCAGGGAGGTTAATCAAGCTGTTGGAGAGTACACGTGTGGTGTATCGGTGTTTTTTTGTGTGCGTGCGTGCGTGCGTGCGTGTGTGTGTGTGTGTGTGTGTGTGTGTGTGTGTGTTCAGAATGTCAGCTGGCCTACCGTTTACTTGCTCTAGTGGAGTCACATGGATGTGAAGGTTGAAGTGTTCTTTTTTTTCTTTTTTTTTCACTAAATATGCAGTTGCGATACAGCGCTGTGGTTTGTCCCTTCTTCTCTTGTGTCCGCGTAGTCGTGCGCTGTGTTAATATGCATGTTCAACTATTGTTCTCGTATACGCTTTGAATGACGGGTGGTTAAAAGTCAGTGTTTCTCAAATGTTGTGGCTCTTTATTTTGTTTCTTCTTGATGACAGCCTTTTGGTAACATTTTTTTTTTGTTCACAGATGTTTCGGTTTCTACATCTGCTGTAGACACCAAGCGGCGGTTTATCAATGGAGGGACATTGTGCGGCCTTAAAGAGGTACTGACACAAAATTTCGGGGCCGAGATAGCCTGCGGGATCAATTCTTCTGAACATTCGTATATCATCTGCAAGATATCAACAGCGAATATAGCTTGGAAAGTATTTTAAATTAATTTTGAAGTTTGCGTGAGCGACCGACGCCATAGCGCTATAGACACCCTCGGAGGTGACCCCGAGGTGACCCCCTACTTCCCTCACGTCACCACGCTGTGGTTAACCAAACAAGTTATCATGACGTCATAGCGGCCTTTTTTCTTTTGCCGCGTTAGTTCCCGAAGTCCATATTTCTCGGTGGCTGGTTGCGAGTGCGTGGCTGTGGCGCACGCTTAGAAAGTTTTGTGTTAGGCGACATTCCAGTGCCGTTTCCTATTCGAAAGTAATTCTTGATGCGGACTGTGCGGAAGTGCGTCACAGCTCTGTGGGCTGACGTATAGTCAAGAGTTGCACACCCTAGGCGGCGACAGTTGCACCCAGTTTTTGAAACTCTGTCAAACCGAAACTGATAGATAATGAGGGGCCTGTAATTAGTTATCTATGGCGCGATGCAGCAAACAATTTGTCGTGTCATGACTAACAGCCCTACAGCAACGCATTGCAGCGGAAAAATGCGATGCCAAACATTTTGTGTCAGTACCCTTTTAAGGTACTTTGCCCCTAAATATTTATTCAAGATGAAGAGTTTGGAGCACGGAAGGCTTTTGCGGACACCCGACGTTTCACTGCGAGCTTTAAGAGCTTCGCTGTTTAAAAAAAAAGAAAGATGACTTTTACTTTGGAATTGTCATAAAAAAATGCGTAAGAGAGCGTGTAATTTTTGTTTAGCTTTTGTGCCCGTGTTCAAATAATATAAATGTGACTAAAGTGGGCGTGTGTAAGCGTGACGTAGCGAAGAATTAGTTGCGAAATATGGTTGGATCCTCGCGTCAACACCGACGTTTCATGCAGCTGGTGCCCTACTTCGTGATGAAGACTATGAACGCGGTGCCTGGTCTTCCTGGCCTGTTCGTGGCGTGCGTCTTCAGCAGCGCTCTCAGGTACACGAACTATAAATGGTCCTTGAGTCGCGTGAGTTCTTAAGATTACTCTATTTGGTAGTTGTGCTTCAGCGTTGAAACATGCGGTGCTCTTCAACTGAAAGAGAAATCGTGCAAGGTATACGTCTATTAATATGATGCACGTACCTTCAAACGCTGCTCCTCGTGAAGGCGATGGTGTGAGCTTACATGAACGTTTTCGTAAGCGTGTGATGATGCCTATTCGTCTTTTTATTTTTGACTTTTAACGGAAAGTTTTCAATAAGCCTAAAGCAATTTCAATGAGACAAAAAAAGCTGTGAACCACGTCATGATAGCACGAGCCCGTAGAAAAAAAAACGTGTCTGAGCAGATTTCTGCATGAATGAGTGGCCATATGATATGTTTGTGTGCTATATGGTTGTCTACTTATTCGACTTTTTTTTTCTGTGGTACGGTGGTCTAATGATGAGGCAATGTGGCGATGTAGCAAGGAGAAGCGTACCACAAGCTTTTCGTTGCGCGAAGGTTGCGGCTCTCTTCATATCTGCCTCTTATTTTTTTTTAACCCACAGCACGCTGTCTTCAGGTTTCAACTCACTGGCCGCCGTCACGTGGGAGGATTTCCTCGTTCGCCACCTTCGCCTCACCTCCCGACAGGAGGCTTTCGTCACCAAGCTCGTAGGTAAGTGTCGTATCCCAAGTTATACTGTGTATGAGGATTAAACTACAAATGAATTGTCAACGGCTATCGGACATACAGGTTGGGTCCGATCGTCGATAGCTTTGTTGCTGGGTGGTTAAGTATATATATATTAGGGGTATTCTGAATTAAAAATTCGGAATACCCCTAAGGGCTCTCTCACAAGAGGGTATTACATGGTGGGGGGGGGCTATAACACATACAAGTACACGAAATGATTAATAGGGCCAGAAAACACGCAAACTAAACACTATACAGCTGCTAAATAGATTAGAGTACATATAAGGTCAATATTGTAACCGCATAGTCTTAAATAATCAGAATAAATAATATGAGTCAAAGAATAATGAAACTATAAAAATATTTTAAAATTGATCTAAACAAGGGAGGAAATAGAGTCACAAGAGTACAATAAAACACAATCTAGCTTACTACAAGCACACGCGCCATTAAAGCATAAAGGAATGATAACATCACCAACAGCACGTGTGAAATGCTGTTATGCCAGCGAGTCCTCAGCAAACGTCCGTGCCTCTGAAAAAGGCAATCTGGGTCAAGGCCAGCCCGCAGTCCGCCTGACGCGAACAACTCAACGGCGTAAACACGCGCGGCGCCAGAGCACGTGCAGTGAGTCAGCAGCGCACGTGACAACGAGCCCCGTCGAGTAAACAACGGGCGTCTTCATGTCTGGGGGTCTGACGTGGCCCAGCGGCGACCCCATTGGAGGAGTGTGCCCTGACGACCAGCGGCGCTTCTAATTGGACATTTTGGTTCGACCCGGTGCCTATAAAAGAAGCCCTGCGGTGCGTCGCGATCGGCGGTCTTAGGCGAAAAGCTGACCTATGTGTTAGAGAGGAGAGCTCGGCTCTTCGAGTCTCTGTCGGCCCCAGTGCCGAAATTGTAACGCCTCTGTATATATGCTGTACATAAACCTTGTTTAACTCACCGTCGTCTCGTCCGCTCGTCTTATCAGCTCTGCGCAGAAGCAGTCGCGAGCTGAGAAACATACGCTACCAAACGGCTGGTGACCTTCCCGGCGGAGTTGAAAGCAGTGGCGCCTTCGGGACTGTGTTGGCGTCGCCGTCTTTCGCAACAGTGGAGGTCAGCGGTGGGATTTCGGAGGTGGCTTCGCAACAGTGGTGGCAGCGGCGGGATCGGCCCGCGTCGCAACAGTGGTTGGCAGCTGCGGGATCGGCCGGCGTCAGCGACATCGATGCGGTGAGTGCCTGATGTTTTCCCCTCAGTTCACCAGACTACTCTAGCTCAGGTTGTATTAGTTTAGAGAAGGGCTGTGTGAAGCATTGAAGTGAGCTTTGATCGTTTCAAGCCAAGTCGAAGCGCTTTGAAACCAAAGTTAATGCGGAGGGAGTAAACACGGGAGTGTAAAAAATTGCTTGCGCGTCCTGCTAGTAGGCTTATAGTGGGTACGGCAAGTAGATTCTTAACAGGGGCAAACAGCAAGAGGCTAGTGTGAACGATGGAGAACCTTAAAGTGAAGGAACTCATCGAAATTTGTGAGGAACTCGGCATTACTTTAGGCCGTGCGAAACGAAAACAAGCGATCCTTGAGATCATGAAGGATGAGGGAGTGTCGGCTGAGGAAGTCGATGAGGCCTGGGTGGATATTAAAGCACGCCGTGAGGAAGCTGAAAGGCGTGAACGTCGCGAGCGCGAGGAGGCCGAGAGACAAGAGCGCCTAGAGTTGAAACGACTAGAATTGGCCATCCTACAGTGTTCGCAGGCGCCTAGCGTAGCTTCTCCGACGACTCAAGTCAGCGGTTTTAGAATTCGGGACCAACTGCCACCGTTCGTAGTAGGCGAGGACATGGCGAAATATCTCGTCAAGTTTGAATACGTCTGTGAGCGAAACGCTTTGGAGCGGTCTCTTTGGGCGCGGAACCTGTTAGCTCTTCTTCCCGGCGAAGTGTCCGACGCGATAACTTGCTTGTCGAGAGAAGCGTTTGAGAGCTATGACGAGGTTAAAGAAGTGCTCTTGAGACGCTATAAGTTGTCACCCGAGGCTTTCAGGCAAAGGTTCCGGTATGCTGAAAAGGGGAATGAGTCACACGTTGACTTCGCGTTTCGTCTTAAAGCCGATTTAATCGAATGGCTCAAGGGCGAAGGTGTTTATGACGACCGCGATAAAGTGGTGGAATGCGTTGCATTGGAGCAATTCTACCGCTGCATCGAGGATAATGTCAGACTTTGGCTGCAGGACAGACTTGGGGAAGTACAGCTAAACAAGGCAGCAGAGTTAGCTGAGGAGTATTATACTCGCCGAAAGTTGCACAGCAGGGCAGTGCGCGTTGAAAAGGATGAGAGAAAAGGGGGCTTTTCAAAGAAACCTGATCAACGGAGACCCGCTCCGCACCGTAATTTCAAGAAGGACCCGTCTCTTACGAAGGATAGTGTAGGGGAAGGGCAAACAGAAGCGGAGAAATCGAGTGAGGTTTCTACCACACAGGCATTTGAATCGGAAAACAAACGGAAGCCGCTAATCTGCTACAACTGTAAAAAGGAAGGGCACATCGCGAGAAACTGTCATGAAAAGTTTGCCTTCGCAACGATCCGAGAATCAGAAAAAAACATGCGGTTGTTGGAGCCGTATCTTCAAGAAATTAGGGTGAATGAGAAAACGTGCCGAGCACTTAGAGACTCAGCGGCAACTATGGACGTTGTCCATCCTTCATTGGTGTCTCCGGATGACTTTACAGGAGAATGCGCGTGGATCAGGCAAGTCGCCGAGGAGCAGAGTGTTTCCTTACCAATCACCACGGTTGTCATTGAAGGCCCGTTCGGTAAGCTTCGCACCGAAGCGGCTGTGTCTGCAGCGCTAAATGATCGTTTTCCTTATCTCTTCTCCAACAACTCGGAGCAGCTTCTCAAAGAGCAGGGCAAATCGTTCTTCCCCAACTTAGCGTGCATGGCCCTCACGCGATCGCAAGCGCGGAAGCTATCGCGGCAGCTTGATCTGGTTCAATGCGGTGAACTCTCAAGTGACCTTGTCGGCGGGTCGAGGGAACCCCAGAAAGGAAAGTTTCCGCATGAGTCATGTGAGCAGTCACGCGAGCGGCCCGTCGCCGAACCGACCGGCGCGGTTTCCGTAGAAAGGGGAGACGACATGGCGCCATTGGATCAGAGCGAGAGGGTTGCAACGCTCTCGCCTGTAGCGGAAAGTTGGAGCGAGCTGCCGAGAGTTGATCGAGAGACGCTCATTCGAGAGCAGCGTGAGGATCTCTCGATTGAAGCGCTAGTGGAAAGCCAAATTGAAGCGCTAGCGGAAAGCCAGAAAAACGCGGCAAAAGTGCTGTCGAAGGAGCACTGCGAGGAATCGGTGAAGAAGCGTGCTTTTGAAGTAGGGAGTCAGGTAATGCTGCTGCAGCCGTTCAAAAAGAACAAGCTTGAGGTTGATTGGGAAGGGCCCGCCAAAGTATTATCGAATCCTTGCGATACAAATTATGAAGTGAAATTAGGCAGGCGGCCGGACAAAATTTACAACTTGATGAAACCATACGTTCAACATCAAGCGGTCGTAAATCTGTTGTTGAATGCTTCAGAGGAAGAGGAAGCAGAAATTTTGAGTTCTAGTGAGGTAATTGAAGGGGGATCGAAAGTAATCCGGGAGCAGATAAACCTAGAGCCTAGCTTAAGTGAAGGAGGACCTGAGAAAGAGGACCTGAGAAAGATTGGTTCCGAGTTTGAAGACGTGTTTTCGGACCGCCCCGGAAACACGAGGGTGATCGAACACGATATCGATCTAAGCGGTGAGGAGTCAATCCGTAGCAAGCCGTATCGTTGTTCCCCTGTGCAACGTCGAAAGTGTGAGCCGCTCTTGGTGCCGCATAGGTATCGTCGCCTAAAAGTGGCCGGTTACTGAGATGGAGCATGTTGCTCCACAGCGCAACTTTGACGTTCGCTATCAAAAAAAAGGGAAAGCTAAACGCTAATGCAGGTGCATTGAGCAGTGCGTTCTAGCTAGTACCTTCTCAACCTTTCGGTTTCTGGCTGGCGATTCGGGGCAAAAATTTTGACCTCATCACGACCTGGGCTGAGCGCTCTCGTTTAGAGTGATCTCAAGGGGCCAACTTTATGTGGTATTCTAATTCGTTGCGTTGTTGTAAGTGTGAAAAATTCAAGTTCTTACTTTAAGAGTCTTGTGTCCCACATGTGCCTCTTGATGTAGAGGGAACAAAATTCCGATAGACACGTAGATAGGTATATGTTGTACTATACTTTGTCTGGTGTTCTGTCGGGTGACCGAGGGCACTTGCTTGTGTCGTGTGTTGTCTGTTGTCGAACCGTTCTTAGCAAGTTGCAGAACCATCGACAAGTATTGAAACCGAAGAGGGTGAGAAGAGACGAGTGAAGCTGGTCGACAAGTTGTGGCGACAAGCCAGTGGAGCTGGGATCCATCGTCAAGAATGGGATGTGTTCCCGGAACAGTCTGGAGCTGCATTCTCCCCATGGCCCTGGAGGCGAACCTGGAGAGACCTGGCGAACGAGCGCGCCTGTCATCCGAGCCCCGTGGAAGCAGCTCGTCTTTTCGGCGCATTGTCTGGCGGCGGGGGTGCTGTTATGCCAGCGAGTCCTCAGCAAACGTCCGTGCCTCTGAAAAAGGCAATCTGGGTCAAGGCCAGCCCGCAGTCCGCCTGACGCGAACAACTCAACGGCGTAAACACGCGCGGCGCCAGAGCACGTGCAGTGAGTCAGCAGCGCACGTGACAGCGAGCCCCGTCGAGTAAACAACGGGCGTCTTCATGTCTGGGGGTCTGACGTGGCCCAGCGGCGACCCCATTGGAGGAGTGTGCCCTGACGACCAGCGGCGCTTCTAATTGGACATTTTGGTTCGACCCGGTGCCTATAAAAGAAGCCCTGCGGTGCGTCGCGATCGGCGGTCCTATGGAGAGGAGTCCCCGTGTCGGAGAGCCGACATGTGTGTGAGTCGGCGGTCTTAGGCGAAAAGCTGACCTATGTGTTAGAGAGGAGAGCTCGGCTCTTCGAGTCTCTGTCGGCCCCAGTGCCGAAATTGTAACGCCTCTGTATATATGCTGTACATAAACCTTGTTTAACTCACCGTCGTCTCGTCCGCTCGTCTTATCAGCTCTGCGCAGAAGCAGTCGCGAGCTGAGAAACATACGCTACCAAACGGCTGGTGACATTCCCGGTGGAGTTAAAAGCAGTGGCGCCTTCGGGACTGTGTTGGCGTCGCCGTCTTTCGCAACAGTGGAGGTCAGCGGTGGGATTTCGGAGGTGGCTTCGCAACAATACTGAATTAGGCAAACACAGCAAAAAAAATAGCACGAACTATGAACATACGCAGTTTACACACTTTTATACCCTTAACTACACAGCGTATTCAATCGAACCGGTCTATGCTGCATCGCGTCACCACAGAACGTGGGCCAAATAATCAACATGACTGCAGGGAGCCCGTGTTTTGCAGCATTAAAAATCGTCATTGATTTCTGACAGAGAAACTAGTTATTGGTCGAGACTTTCGTATTTAGGTTTCGTGGTGACGCTTGTGGGCATCATGAACCAATATGTGCCACATACATTGCGTAAACCCGTTCACTTAACACTGATCCACCAATGATAAAGGCAGCGCTTAGCCCAACGAACTGGTACGTATCGCAGAAGACTACGCGGTCTATGACAAAACTATCGTCGTCATAAATGCGCGTGTGCTACAGAAATTGGCTAAATCTCACCACGCGCAACTGCCTTTCTAAATAGGAACAACGCAACGGGAAGGCCCAGCCAAATGGCGTGCGCGTTACCATTATCAGACCACTGTAACTTCATAATCTGTGGCTATAAAACAGGGTGACTATACTATACCACGTCAAAACCTAACAAAATGTACTTAGTAAAGAGGAGTGATACACCATGTCGTAACATCTTAAGCGGAGTCTTCTCTGTAAACCTGTGTGTAATAGTGGTGTAATCAAGATGCAATGAAACCATACCAGCCCTTCAATGCTTGACAAAGAGCGTTTAATTGAGAGCATGCGATACAAGGTGCGTGCAAAGGCTTGCAAAACATCGAAGTGTGTTAGCCTGACAAAGAGAACACGACGAGCTTGATCGTTTGATTGGTGTCCTCGAAGCGGCACTGGTTGAGTTGTTTTTTCTTTAATAGTTTTGCATCGAGATGACAGCAGTGTGAAGGACCCTGAGCCACGTATCCTTTAATCACGAAGAGTAAAACATATTGTTAAAAAGCTAGGTTTATTGTTATCATGCGCGATCTCTGTTCGCGCGCAAGAAAAGTAATAGTGTTTATATTTGTATTAAGTTGTTGCATTTTTACATTATGTTTCAGCTGCCACCTACGGATTGCTGACCATTGGCCTAGCCTTTGTCGCCGGCTCGGTGGGATCAATCCTCAAAGTAAGCGCAGCGTTTACTCTACGGGCGATTCGTTCGCTGAGATACACGTAATTTTTCTTAGCGAATGATGTATGAAAAGTTACTTCTTTTTTCGTTTAAATTTGAACGATAAAGTTTTGCGTGCATGCCCAGACAGCGACCTAATTATCAGGCACATCATGCCTACGGACTGCGGATAAGTTTTGACTACCCTGTGGTTCCTCAATGTGAATATCTGGGGTGTCACGTCCAAGAACCGCGATACGATTACGAGGAACGCTAGTGTGGAGCGCTCCGGAGATTTCGACCATATGATGTTCTTTAACGCGCAATGAAGTCGCACTGTGCATGGGCCTGTATAATTTTACCTCCATCTTGAGAGAGAGAGAGAGATAAAGATACAAGAAAAGGCAGGGAGGTTAACCAGACGCACATCCGGTTTGCTACCCTGCACTGGGGAAGGGATGAAGGGGAGAAAATAGGTTGCAGAGAGATAAGAAGGTACACACAATCACGAGCACACTCGGGGGAGCAGACACAGTCTACAGGCGGTCGCTCAGGTTTGTTGACTTTAAGTAAAGTAGGAGTGCTTTAGTCGCTTTCTGCGCAACTGAGGCAGATGCCCAAGGTCCTAGAATCTTCTGCACGCAAACATCTAAATGTGACAAATACGACCGCCACGGCGGGAATCGAACCCGTGACCTTCGGATCAGCAGCCGAACATCGTAAGCGCTACACCAGCGGGGCGGAGGTTTCCTTAACATGTATGCCTAAATATAAGTGCATGGGTGTGCTTCCGTTTCGTTTCCTTCGAAATGTGGCCGTTGTCGCCGCTAATCGAGAGTGCGACCTCGAGCTCGCCGGCACAACACATTAGCCGCTGATACTACGACAGCGAGCCTTTATTGCTTGTTTTTGTTACTCCTTACGCGTTTCTGATGTCCCTATAAAAACTTCCTGGTGCTAAATGTCGTCACGTGCTTAGTGAAAGTGCACACTTGTGTAAACTTAACAGCAGAAATGCGATTAAGTGCATTTAAACCATTTCATGTATTTACTACAGTGAAAGAAATGTTTGAACTTTTAAAAACTTTACTACTCACTTCTCTTACACCTCCTGATGAGATACAAAACAAGTCGGCTTCAAAGTCGGATTCGAAGCGCCACTGCCGGCATAACCTGCATTATTGTGATCTCATAAAATGGGCGTTGCCGTGGTCCAGTGGTTTTGGTGCGCAGCTGAGTCCGCTCCCTGATTACGTGTTGCGGTCGTCACATTTTGATTCCATCAAAATGCTGCGCAGTCTGTGTACTGTGCAATGTCAGCGCACGTTAATGAATCGCAGGTGGTCAAAATTATCCGGAACCCTCTACTGTGTACGGCGCATCTCAAGGAACGAGTCGCATTGAGACGTTAAATTCTCCAAATTAATCGATGTCACCGCACCGCGAACAGTTTGCTGACTGTGCGTATAACCAGTAAGGCTACAATATACGGCGTGAAGCAACCAGCATTTTTTTTTAATAACCGGCGCATTTGAAATGCCTGCTGTCACTGTTGGTTAGATGATAGCAGACACGAGCAAGATAATAATCTTCAGGATCATTTGGTTTTATTGGTAGTGTGCAATAAAAAATAAAAGAAAAGTTTTTATTGGAACAGAACATTACTGAAACGC
The DNA here is from genome assembly GCF_043290135.1 of Rhipicephalus microplus. NCBI lineage: Eukaryota > Metazoa > Arthropoda > Arachnida > Ixodida > Ixodidae > Rhipicephalus > Rhipicephalus microplus. Next base: position 74,607,775 of record NC_134703.1, read on the forward strand.
TATCAGTCATTTCTTTCCGCAGTGAAAACAAAATATACTTATCGGTTTTCAGTTCGAGGAAAAATTTGGTAATGCGGAACTACCAAGGTAATGCAGCGTGAGCATTAATACACATCTCAAGGGACAGAATTAATGCGTGTCACAGGCAGGTATTCAGAGGTAAAGATGTGTTTAAAGGTTTCGAGAAACTAAAAAGATCGAGTGGCAAATGAAGCTGTTTACATTAACGCAGGCGGATCTTGATGCGCCAGTAGCACAGGTCAGCATGGAGTGGTTATTCCCGGCGCTGAAGTGTACCATAACAGTGGTATCGCATATAGGATATCGCACGCTATGGTGTTCTGCTTCTGAGACCATGCTTACTCCCTTGGCGAAAAGCGTTCAGCCTGCTCGGAGAACTCGCAATTCATTAACAAGAAATGTAAATACGGTGTTTTTTTTTATAATTTGATTAACATCCAAATTTTTCGAACAAAGAAAAACCGTTGAGAACCATTACGGATTTTTTTTTCGGGCAGGAAGGGAACGCTACTTTTTTTTCGGTAGAAGGAAACTGTAACGAAATGGAAAATAAAATCACCAATAATTACGATGATGCCTAATGCAGATTCTGAGCGCAGCTTCATGTTGGGACGACATCAACTGTGTTTCAAGTTCGGGCTGTCCACACTTGTAACAGTGAAACATTCTTCGCATATTGTCACAGAAACTGCCAGCGCCCGAGTGCTACGCACGCCACTCTGCGCACTGCAGGCGTCGCGAACCAAGCAAAACACCGACGGCCTCGTTACAAGCGAAGCTCGCCGCAGTGCATATTCCCGCCCCGCATGCACACGAACATCTGCGCGCGTGACGGAGGAAGACAGCGAGGTTAGAGGCCAGTGGCTGGTGATATCGACAGACTCCGCGTTCTCTCTCCCTTTCGTCCTCGTCCGCTCTATCGTTTACACCGGCGACGACGCTCAACGCACGAACAGATGCCTAAAGGCCTGACCACACGTACCCGTTCCAGTGCGTGACTTTTTTTTTGACCAACTTGTCTTGACGCGTCGCCGCGGCCTCTCCCTATAAAGAGAAAGGGCGCGCAGCACCGCGTAGCAACGCACCCGTCCTCTCCACGGGGAGAGGGTGAGGTACCGCGTCCAAAAACCACGCCCTGACGCGCTGCAACGCGTGCATGTGGTCAGGCCTTGAGAGCTGCGCTCTAAAACGTTTCGTCCCGACACCGTGGATATCGGAGCGATCCTGCGTGGTTCATGTTCTTTGACGCTTTCGTTACAGGCAGCCTTCGCAATGTCCGGTGCTCTGTCTGGCCCTTTACTGGGAGTCTTCACGATGGGACTGCTACTTCCGTTAAGCAATAAAAAGGTACGTTCGTGCTAGATGTTGTGCGGACAACGCGCTATCTGTTGGTATTCTTACCATCGCGGGAATGTTATGGGGCATTTCAGTAGGTAGACCAACGTCAATATTTTCGACGGCGACAAACTTATGCAGTCACGTGCCTGCCCTTAATGCGCAGGTTGCGTAGATAAGCGATGCCTTGTTCACGTGGCTTGTCCATAATTTGCAGACACCAGGATACTTCATTCTTGGCTTAGTCGATGCTTTTCTAACGGGCATGCTTTTTTTATTATTACAAAGATGAAACACACACAGAAATGAAACCTTTTTTTTTTTCGATGAATGTCCTGGTGCTTTTTTTTGACGCAGTGAACACTTCCTTGGGACACTGGGGAGAAAAATGGTGTCAGACCACAATGAGGCAATACGTGCCACGTGTAGTGGGATTATTTCGCGTGGTGCACTGGTGTGTGTGTGTATTAAACCTGTTCTTTTCTGAATGAGCTTGCTGTGAGCGCAGCAATTGTCCGTATCGTTCCGTCGTTGTGTGCTGGTTATGTGCCTTCTTCGCGTGTTATGGTGATTCCATATCATACGCGTTACAACAAACGAGTGCCTTGTTTGAAGAGACACTGCACACAACATGAGCGCTGACTTTCAGCTCAAAATGTTGTGACAGTGCGGGTTGGAATGGATAGTTCTAACTGCACATGTCCATATTAGTCAGTGAACAACTGATTACCATCACTCTTGGTTAGAATTCTCCTTTTTGTTTGTCATTTGTGCGCAGTTAACGGCTTACTTATGCTTCTCATTTCCACTGCTTTCTGTTGATACATTTACCATGAGTTATGTTTGTCGCGAGGGTTTGTCGCGGCTGCTGCTGTTTCTGCTTACGTTTTCTGAAAATTCTCTGCGCATGCGCACATTTTCTAACTACAGCGACGTTGCACTTGTCAGTTAGCGTTTTTTCCTTCTCTCTCACTATTTTTTTCTTCCCTTGTCTGTTGGGTTTGACTTCACCAGATACGCTTATTCCGCATTTTCTCCGATGTACCGCGAATCTTTCAGGGCGCCCTGGTTGGCCTTCTATTAGGCGAGGCCATGTGCTTGTGGGTGGTGATAGGGGGTCTCATCTACGGCTCGCCCAGCGAAGACCTCCCGACCTCCGTCGAAGGGTGTGAAGACGCGGCGTCACTACCTGCCCTCAGCGGTCACTTCAACGCATCCATGCACCGGTCGCCACTGGAGCCCCAGTAAGGATCCACTTACCTTTTCTTAAACTACGAACGAATATCCCACAGGTCGGTGGGATCGAATCCCGGCTGCATTTCTGATGGAGGAGGAAATGCTGTAGGCCCGTGTGCTCAGGTTTGGGTGCACGTTAAAGAACCCCAGGTGGTATAAATTTCCAGAGCCTTCCACTAAGCCTTCTTTCATAATCATATGGTGGTTTTGGGACGTTAAACCCCACATATTGGTCAATCAATCCGAACAAATATGTTTACTTACTTTTGTGGCATTTTTTTTTCTAAGAGCCTTCCGTGGGAGTTTGCGAGATGCCTTGAAAGGTGATTTTGTTTGTGCAATGGCACCATCGCCCGACACCGTCATTAGATCAGAGGCGGGCGAATAACAGAGGCAATGCAGAAACACCAGAGGCAGTGCAGAAACACCTGAGGTACAGAACGTCTTAGGTGAATGTATCAGTAAACATGTGATCTTATTTCATTTATTTATTTGTTTGTTAAAGAAGGAGAGAGATAATTATATCGGTAACATGTAAATCAGAAGGCTTGTAAAACTTTGCTCTAAGTTTACCGACTGGATATTTCTCAAGGAAAAAAAAAAAACACTCGTCACTGCTAAGTTCAGATGGGCTGGCACAGCCTGAATACGCTTTGGATAACATCGACAGCTTGCTTTTTGCGCAGAAGCATGTGTGTTATGTTTGCATATTTGCCTGTCGTTGGGGCCTGTAGCCCTGGTTTCATAACGTCGACGCATACCCAGCATAGAAGCAACTCCCTGTTTCGCTTTTGACTCATCGTTTATTGCTTATTTCTAATTGTTTTGATAACTCTCCCGCAAAATGAACCACCCTAGCTATTACAGGGCTGTTAATACTATTTAGAAACGCCATTGCCTGAATATAGTCGAAAATGCACCGGAAATTCTTTTTAAAGTGCCTGTTTTTTTTAACGAATGAGAAAACTTACCAACAGTGTGTCTAATCACGGAATGCGAGACGAGAAACGCCGTGAAATAGTTATAACCAGAATTTTCTATCTGCGCAATTATAACGTCGTGTACACACAGCATAGCAAGATGGCATGTTCGGCCAGTTGGTTTACGTTCGTTTTTTTTTAAATTTTCGTTAAGGCGCACCGAAACGCACTTTTAGTCTGTGTTTCTCGGTGCGCTTCAACCGAAATTTCAGAAATGAACACACAACGCATGCTGCAAATAGTGGGGAACGCACGCGAGAGTGGTTCGTGTTTATGCGGGAAGGTTCGCTGCCTGCACTCCGCGCGCATGCGCAATGACTCGACATGTTCCGCCAGTTGTCGCGAAGGCAGCGCCGCTTCTCAGCGTGCAAATTTTTAAGGATCGAAGCTGTTAAAGCTGGAGGTAAAACGTCGGGAGTCTGCAAAGAACCGTCCGCGCCCGTTGGTTATTAGCCGCGCTCAGCAACGGAGCCAGTCCGCTGACCCGGGTACGAGTGACGAATGGCGCGCGCTCTGGCCGGGGATTGATTGATTGATTGATTTGTGGGGTTTAACGTCCCAAAACCACCATATGATTATGAGAGACGCCGTTGTGGAGGGCTCCGGAAATTTTGACCACCTGGGGTTCTTTAACGTGCACCCAAATCTGAGCACACGGGCCTACAACATTTCCGCCTCCATCGGAAATGCAGCCGCCATCTGGCCGGGGATGACACAACCAAGTTAGCACGTGAGTTTTTGGCGGTAGAAATTTAGGCATTATTGCAAGTTCTGTGACAGAACGTGGTTCGCTCTACGTTTTCTACGCCTAGGAAAGACCAGACAGAGGCCACGTTAAGTCCCTATTATCTACCAGCTGCGCCTTTTATTACTAAGCTTTACACGGTTAGTGAAAGCTTCCATCTTTTTCCGTCTTGTTTTTTTTCACTTAGTAAGCAACACAAAATAGTCTGTACTACTAATAATGTACAAACTCCTACTGTTTAAGCACTGAATGCGGCGTGCAGGAGAGCGTAAGACTACGTACAGCTAAGTTTACGAAGTGAAGGACTCGATAATCCACTAAGCTGTGCTACATGCAGGTTTCTCACGACTTTTAAACACGATTTAATGATACGAATTCTACTCGGATCGCGAGAAGGATGCTTGAAAGTGTCTTTATAATTCACGGTATTTTTATTTCCACCTGCAAGTAATCGCGTGTTCTGGCCTCTTGTCGCTCCCTATAATAAAACCAACAAGAGCAACGCGACGGTGGACTTCGCTATCAACGAATTAAAAAAATGCGAGCTTGATAGAATTTTTAAAAATTTAATTTATTTTTCGTGTTTCGCAAACACTTATAAAAAAAAAGCTTCTCGCCTTTTCCACCGAAACTATCGTGACTGGTTATTGCTCATCAACCGAAAAAAAAAATCTCTTATAGTTGTAACGATCCTAAAGCCTGGCCCCTCCTGCAACCAGGTTGCTGTGAGTTTATACAGACTTACCCAAATGTTTGCCGTCTCCTTTTTCAATAATTGATTCTCACTTTAGGTCAACTGATCTTGCCGCATGCGCTTATTTTCATATAACCAGCATGTTACACACAAGCGCGTAACCAGAAATATTTTCCCCCGTTTAAAATGGCCACTTTTCGCTCCCTATGTCATGGCGAAAGAAATTTCGGGTGGGGGGGGGGGGGGGGGGGGCACGCGTTTAGTGTGCCACTTCCTGGCTACGCCCTTGGTTACAAATATCACCAATGATTTGCGCAAACCGCGCCCGAGTCTCTAGAAACCTTCCGGATCATTTCAGAATCGTCTGATAAGCTTGAGCCCGCTACGAGAACAACTTCGTTCTGGAAATAACGCTGCCACAGACGATAAATCTGGAAACTTCGATGTCGCGGGCATGAAATGCTGACGCGCCTAACTGCAGATGAGATTATCGTAGCCTCACGGCAGTGCTTGCCGCTGTCAATGTACAGCGGTTATTGTTTGTACTTTACCTTTTGAATTCCTTGCCACGAGGCCACTCGAATAAAAAGTTGAGTATTGAGTACGCCGACTGCTGCTTTCTTCAACGTCACAATATTAAGTCTACTAGTTGTTGGATCATATCAGTGGAAGTTGAGTTGATGGGACAAATTGATTGATTGATTGATATGTGGGGTTTAACGTCCCAAAACCACCATATGATTATGTGAGACGCCGTAGGGGAGGGCTCCGGAAATTTCGACCACCTGGGGTTCTTTAACGTGCACCCAAATCTGAGCACACGGGCCTACAACATTTCCGCCTCCATCGAAAATGCAGCCGCCACAGCCGGGATTTGATCCCGCGACCTGCGGGTCAGCAGCCGAGTACCTTAGCCATTAGACCACCGTGGCGGGGCATTGATGGGACAAATGAAAAATTTATTATGCTGTTATTTATAGTTTTACTTTTTATTTTAATACACACAGCGCCTATACAGGCATTAGAGCGTACAGGGGGGGGGGGGAGAAGGTACAGGAAAAGAACATGAAAATTGCAGGTTCACATAAGTTTGTGTAAAAAAAGAAAAGAAGTAGATTTGCAGGACACAAAACATGCACAGCTGCACCGAGCACAGATGCGTCAGAGAAGTCACGTGTATTGGAAATAGAAAAAAATTCTGAAACCACAAAAAATAATAATTAAAACAAAGTGCGCCATTCGTCCAGCACAAGGGCAAATTAAAAAATCAAAACAAAACAACATAGCTTACAACCAAGATATCGCACACATCATGGCGACTGCCAGGCGCACACACGCAGTCTATAGGGCTTTGCGGTCGAAAGATTCAATCTTTTTATTGCAGAAAAGAACGCATCTGTCGAAGAAATTTCTACAATTGTGCGAGGAAATCGATTGCACTGACTGATAGTTCTCGGGAAAAAAGATTGCTGGCACGTTAAAGAACCCCAGGTGGTCGAAATTTCCGGAGCCCTCCACTACGGGGTCTCTCATAATCATATGGTGGTTTTGGGACGTTAAACCCCACAAATCAATCAAAAAAGATTGCTGAAGGACGATGTATTGCATTTATATTCTCTTATCTTGCGTTCATGATCTTTGCGGACTGAAATGTAGTGAGGCCGGCTTATGTATACTTCACGGGGAATTCTAGTGTGAGAATAAAATATGCTGTGCAATAGCTTTAGTCGAAACGATGACCTTCGGTGCTGCAGAGACTTCCATTTTCATGTCGAGTAGTTATCGAAGATATAGGCACCACTGAAGTCTCGGGTGTCAAGAGCAAAGGTACGCCAACTAGAGGATGCGAGAGAGTCGGCCGGTGACACAGCCATTGCTAAGAATCTTCAAACTCGGCTGTAAGTAAGGCAATTACCTTTATTAAAGTGTATTGGGGTGAATATCTGCGCCATATCTTTTTTCCCAACTTTCTCAGGATTTTACCCTTCCTTTTTTTATAAGACAGGCCGTCGCTCGCGAAACGTTTCATCAGGTGTAGCGCTTCTCCTCGTTTGTCTCCATGTCTATAGTTCTAACCCCCATATTCACAAACGCTCCTCGACTCGACTTTCACCCTTCAGTTGACAGAGTTGAATACTGCGCCGCTGCTCGGCTGAAAGTGACGCTGTGCTACTCAACAATCGCAGCAGATTATTGCTGATATGCAGTGACTTTCCCTGCCTAGAGATGGCGCTCCCATCGGCCTTCTCCAGTGAAGGTGAAGTGTTGAGTGGAGGGACGTTCTAGAATATGGGGGTAAGTTACGGCTATGGAGCAATAATAATGACATACGAACTATTCCAAACCGCCACCCTTCTACATCAGAGTTCTTTCGTGGGACAAGCGACCCTTTTAGGTGTCGCGCCAACACATTTGTCTGAGGATGAACGCTTACAGTCGTCGCACTCTTCTTTGTCTGCAGGGGACTTCTGAAGCTCTACCGGCTGTCACATTTGTTTGTTCCCGTGCTAGGATTCGGCGTCACTATGACGACGGGCATCATTCTCAGCATCTTCACAGGTGAGCATGCATATTTTCACAGGTGGGATCACGTATGCACATCGAGATATCAATCATGAACCCCTCGTCGGCAACCTCTAGCTTACTTTGCGTCTGCTGACGTTCAGCCACACCTGTTCTATGTTATAGTATACCTCCGAATGTTGGGTCACATCTTCATCTACACTGCACCTCTTCTCTTCCTCACTCTGTTTTTTTATAGTTTGAAAGCTTTTCATTAGCGTACTACCATAGGCTGTTTGCCCGAAGGCGCTGCCATGTTGCAATTGCAGCGCCGATTATCATACAGCGCAGAAACGGAACGCAGATGAGACCACATAAACGAGGCGCCGACTTCCAACAGGATTTTATTTCGCGCACGCGAAAGCCATCTATTAACTCCTTCAACAGCCTGCAACGTCTAGCCACTCTTTTTATCGTGCTGATCGCATCTTTTTCTGCCTGCATATTTCGTGTTCGCGCAATAAATCCCTGTTGGAAGTCAGCGCCTGTGCTGTGTGGTCTCATCTGTGTCCCGTTTCTGCGCTGTTTGGAATAACCATCTGTACGTATACGAACATGACTGCTTAACCATCATTTTGAAGTCCGTTTATTACCAATATCGCCGTTGATCAAAGTTCACGGAAACTGGGAACTGTTATCAAAAGGCTATCGCGACAGACGTCAGCAGACGGCTCCTGCTCTTGTCGCACGTTCCGTTCCACGCGCTTCCCGCACAGCCACAACGCACGGATCCCTGCCGCACGCAAGCGGGGAACAAACAAGCCAATTGGCGACGCTCTTTCACCCTCTCATGGGGTGCGGCACGTGCGTTGCGGCTGTGCGGGAAGCGCGTGGAACGGACAATCAGCACAATAACCCCTTCGCTCCCTCGAGCGGCCGCACTACATTGATCATCATTTCATAGAGTTACGCGAGACCGGATCCCTATAGAGCAGGGCATAGCCAGAAATATTTTTTTTCGGGGGGGGGGGGGGTTCAGCTATACTTTATGTTCATGCGTTCGTTTGTCTGTGTATATACAGGCAAGCAAAACTGAAAATTTTCGGGGGTGTGGATGTCAGAATCCTCTCCTGGCTACGCCCTACATTGGCCTTACTTCGTATAGAATTCCAATTTGTTCCTGGCGACGAATACAGCTTCCCGCAAAAGTCCGGAAGCGCTACATAAAAAAAAAAAAACAGTGCACGATGCCGCGGTCTTCTTTGAAAAGCTGATCGTTACTGGCGTTCAGAATAAACGCGAACTGCGAGTGAGTGGCCACCGCGTTTCGTCCAGTTACCGGAAAGTGGCGAAAGGAATTATCACCCAGTGCCTCTCATTTGGACTTTATAAAAAGCGCCATAGTACCGGCGGCCGCAAAAGTTCTCACCCTTAAGCGGGTGTTTTGAAAGACAGTCCTTTTTTTTTTTATCCAAAGGTTATTAGTGAAATAACAGAGTGAAACCGCCTTTTAATTCGCAAAGTACGATGTGACAGTTGCCCAAGAACCACTAATTTTCGTGCGTGCGCTAATGCAGGCGGTAGTGGACGCACGAAAGACTCCGACCTCTACGTCAAATGCGTCGCTAAGCGAATGATGGATTGCGAGGAACACGAACAGCAATTGGACGACCTGAAGGTAAGCTTTCCAATGTGCCCACTAATATTTCGTGATTTTACCGACTCTTTCCACTTTTTACCGAGTTGGTAATCGTCATATCTTGCCAAAGCATCAGCATTATAACTACGATTGAGTCGGTCACAAGTGCACAAACGAACGTGAAAGTAAGCCATACTCACAAATCGTGCGCTATCGATACATACGCCAAATCGGGCCAGTTGACTAGTATTCATCATGAACTTTCTTACAGCGCCACTCTGTCTATGTCAGTGTCGCGATGTAACGACGCTTAAGGTTAATACTTACTACCAGCCGGCAATATCAGGCATCAATTTATTTGATTCCTTAATCATGACAACTGCGGTGCGTTATAAACAATGAAATATATGTTAGGATGCAAGCGTATACAAAGTAGGGCGTAATATGCTCACCGTCACAAGTAACTTCTAGATTTCACAAAAGTTCTTGGCCCTAGACCTTCTCCCTCTTAACACAGTGAATTAAATAAAAAGTTACTTTCACGTTCGCCGATGATATTAAAATTATTGATAAGCGTCGAAGTGCCTTACATCACGACAATAACATGTTCAGTTGCTTATATCATGATTATGTATGTTTTTTCCCTGCTTTTCTGCTCCTTTTTTGGCCCCTATCCCCTTCCACTGTATACAGTATATAGTTGATTTTAAGCACGCCAGCAGAGTTCTCCGTTTTTCAGTAAAGAGGTTTTTCTCTCAGTCGATCGCTCTCTCACGCACTTTTAAACGAGACGCGTTCTATCCAAACCAGGACGGAGCCAGGTAACAGATGCGTGAGATATAAAAAGCGGGGGTGAAAATTGCATGCATTAACGCAACTGTTACGCTTTAACCGCACCTGATAGCTATACTGGTGTTACACTCCTCGCTATAGAGAGGCGGGGAACCTATAGACGCTCTTGTTTTGAACAAGTTTGCTCTTGGGAAAAGGGGGGGGGGGGCGACTCTTTTTTCCCTGAACAAAATTGATGCTTTTTTTAAAGTTGTCTTTCAACTAAAACTAAAATGCTTAGTTAACATCTTATGGCTACATGCATGATCCAGGTGAATTCGTTCGCATTGCAGGTCGTACCTCAGCAGCAAGGCGACGCTGCATAAAGCCTGGCACCAGCGAAAGCAATCGACTGAAGAACGGCCGCTACTGAATTGTGCAGAATTGAATTTCCAGCACGCACTCGCCGCTGCCGCGTCTAACGCGGTCGGCTTGCATTTTCATCATACGAGTTTCGTGACCAACGGCATTTCAATACTTCGACAACTCAAAGACAAAACAAATTTGTAAAACGAAGTGTACACACTATGACGACACTAATATGCGGTGGAGCAGTAGCTGTCGTCTATATTGCCGCAAGGAAAGTTTCATGCTGACGTACATTTCCAACACGAAAGTGTTTTTGCCTGGGTTTACCAGGAGTTCAGTGGCGCATTTCCATCACAGAAAAAAAACGTCAAAAATACGCACGATCACACGACAAAAGTTTCGTCAACGGAGGTCGAACCCATGACCTCTGGGTTTGTGACGACACATGTCGGGCACGCTATCCACTGCGCCATTGCCACATGCTTTGTACGCTTTAGAAAATTACGCCTTTTATACCTTCCACTGTCGTCTCACAGTGTTCTTACTAAAGTTCTGTAATGCATCATGACTATGGAATCCGCGATTAGCTCCTTCAACACATCGTTTCTAAGCGTGCGTCTCATTCGGCACGTTTCTCATAGAAGTGCATTATTGTCAAACCCCTTAAAAAACCCACAGGTGGCGACCTCATTCCAAGTGTCCGCATCGCCCACAGGATCCATCCATACCAAAAATAGCTTGGCGACGCCCGCCAGCCTCACCTGGCTTTAACTCCACGTTCCCCACTTTCTCTCTCTCTCTCTCTCTCTCTCCCAGCGAAAAATCGCGCCCGGCCAGAGGGAAGACATGGCACTACGTGCGTTGCGTTTCCCTCTGTGTTGTAATAACTCCATCGCACCGCCAGTAGACGACCTTAGCCCAAGTTCACCGTCCAATCATTCGCGCTTTTCTGGCTGCCACATCACTTCCTCTGGTTCAGCTCTCACCGTTAACTAGTATATGCAGCTACCAAAAGCGTCTGCCACCGCAAGGGTTTGTTTAATCAGAAACGAATGATGGGCGTTGGTCGTCGGGTTGCAGTTGTACGACTAAGTGCCAACGCGGATGCATCCGCGTTAAGCTGTGCTGTGCTATAGCTGTCAAACACCATCAGGCACTGCGCAAGCTGTCTTATATCAAATGTACAGTAAACATTATAATACTTTTGTAAGGACTTGTTTACTTTTGTGTTTTTGCCTATTCCTATGTCGGAGGGATCAACTGTTTATTTAATTGCCTATCGGGGACACCAACTTCTTTCTGTACGGCAGTGAAGACTTGTGCAAGCGGCCAGCCAATCACGAAAGGGAACTGGCTACAAGCTTTTAAGTAGAAGCTCGCCTATTTTCCGCTGCATTTACGTAACGGTTCTGTTCTGTAGGCGACGTGCTCAAGGTGATCAGAGGCGGACTAAAGGTGATCAGTGTGGCCGCTAGCGCCAATGCGTGTGATAGCTGTGAGTCTATGGTTATCTCTAAACGAACTTTGAGAAAAGGTTGCGTTTCTCTTACACATTTTTTTAGAAATAAAAAAAAATGCTGTTAGTGATCTCAGACAATCGAGAACATAACGCGCAAAGTAGAAAACCGGTTAGAAAAAAAAACGGATAGCTTACTACAAAAAATAAATCCTTGGCGTATAACATGATGGAATTGGTCGTGAACCATTCTTTCAGGCACTCATCAAATGGCCTCGGTATCGCAGTTTCTTTCTTCACAATACCATCGCCGCGAAAATTTTTCAGCGTCCTCGCTTCATTATGTGTTTGTGTACGTGTTTTTATGTGCGCGTGCATATATTTGCACACAAAATGTACAACATTGGATAAGGGCGGGGCGGGCATTCGATATTCAACCACCCAAACCGTTATTCCTGGCTTGGGCAGGGTACGGTCCGAGTCCAGGGCGGGTATGGTCCGGCATCACTTCGTATGTGATGCCGTCTTGTGAGTTTGCTTTGAGAATTCTTCTTTGTGTGGTGAAAGGATTGATTTGATTGATATGATTGATATGTGAGGTTTAACGTCCCAAAACCATCGTATGATTATGAGAGACGCCGTAGTGGTGGGATCTAGAAATTTCAACCACCTGGGGTCCTTTAATGTGCCCCCGAATCTGAGGGCACGGGCCTCAGCATTTTCGCCTCCATCGAGAATGCAGCCGCCGCAGCCGGGATTCGATCCCGCGACCTGCGGGTCAGCAGCCGAGTACCTTAGCGAGTAGACCACCGCGGTGGGGCCGTGGTGAAAGGAGGAAGTAGCAAAAACAACGGCGCACTCGGGACCTTGATAGACTGAAAAATTATCCCCGGAGTTGTGACTCGGAATGTTGCGGGCACAACCGTTCTATATAGCTTCATAAAAATGAACTATATGGCGGTGGTTTAGTGCTACAACGCAACGTGTTGAGTTGCGCACTTCAGCAAGGTTAATTCGAGAGCCAATAAAAAAAAAAAAAACTGTCAGTGACTCTAAGCTAGCAACACGAAGTACCTGTAAAAAAAAAAAAAAACTGCCCGACGTGCTTTTAGACTGAAAGACGTTCAAAACGTTATTTAGGTCAGTTCTGTGGTGATATTTTTATTGAACAATGACAGCACTTTTATACTTCGTTGAATTTCGCGTCTGGACTAAATGCTGACACGTCACTGTGACATCATAGACTTAAAATGTTTTGTTACAGTTCGGCCGCTAACGGCGCACAAAAAGCTTTCTACGCCATGTATGGTTAGTCTTTTGGTCTCCTAAAGTACATTGCAGTCCGTCTTATTGGACAACTTTGCCCAAACAGAAGCTGTCGGAATCTGTGACGTCACAAAGGACTATGGCGCGAACTTCACGGTGGCGTCGCCACCTGATTTTTGTTCGCGAGAAAAAAAAAGAATCTGGGGCTTTACATCCTAAACTTGCAACACGTGATTGCGAGACACGCTGTAGTGACGAACTCTGGGTAAATTTTGACCAAGTAAATTTGCTTGACGTGTACCCATCATGTGTGTAGACTGGTGTTTTTTTAAACTCCGCCCGCATCGAATGCAATCACCACGATCGACAGCCGAACTCGCGGCCTAAATGCCATAACAGCAAAGCTGTACGTATAGCGATCGTCTCGAGGAAAACCGCTATTGCGGTGAAATTTAAGTCGAGGGACAACGAAACGAACTGCGTGATGGAGAGTGTCTTCCACGCAAACCCCTAACATCATGACACAGGCTGTATTGAAAACGTCGCGGAGCTCCATTCGTTACAACGTAGCAACTCGTAGAACGAAGTAGTTTAAATGTCCCGAGCAGTTCTTCGTAAGACGTTTGCATGTACGTGTGCAAATATGTATGTCTGTACGAGCGAAAAACAGAAGAAAATGCCGGCTTAAGAAAGTCACCGTGAGCGTTGTTTAGAGTTGGAGCTTGAAAAACACAGACGGGCTGCGCGATAAACAAAATATGATCAATGTTGACAGAATCGTGACATTTATTAGCACGGTATACCTTCCTCCCTGGAGCAGCCGTACGTCAAACATTGCCGCGCGTTGCAGCAATGATTCATAATTCTTGGGAAACATTTTGCATATTGAAATGGCTCGACCCATTCATGTTAACCTAAAACTTTTAATCACGTTTTGCTATTCATGCACGATGGTTTCCGCACGGTGGAGGAAGAAAGAAACAAGCGGAAAGATAGGGAGGTTCTTAGACCGACTGGCTATCGTGTGCTGGGGCAAGGATGGATAAAAAAGGACAGTAAATGGATGTTACAGGAAAAATAAAGGCGACAAAAGAATAAAAGAAAAACAACATGGCACTGTTCAACGTCTGTTTCTAAGACCAGTTGTCCGCAAGAAGGGCAATAATGATTTAAAGCCTTCTGTGCTGAGAACGGACTCGGCGAATATTCTAGAAACCTTTGTAGCCGTCTGTTGTAATCACCTAAAATTGAATAAATGTCTGAAACAAATACGCATGCATGGCATACCTTCTTACTAAGTAAACAAAAAATTGCACATGAAGTTTTTTTCTCTGCAGTGTAACATGGATAAACCTGACCCGGTCACAAGATAGCTTGATATATTAGGTTAGCAGGGATATAAAAAAGAATCAGCCAGAACAAGATAAGGTTAATTGGAGATCATTGCAAAAATGCTTCCTTCATGCAGACATGAAAACAGGCTGAGAATGATGAAGATGATGATTTATTTCTATTCAAGAGATAAAGGCCCCAGGCAGTACGTTTCACTGCACGACGGCAAGTTTTTGTTAGTCTTCGCCGCGTCACACAACTGCATCGCAGTGAACATTTTTAGGTGAAAACCGGTGATTGAGGATTCGTTTCTGCTCTGAGCAAGAGCAATCGGTGTCCTGAGACACGCATTTGGATCGGTGGCGAGTGTCGTTGTTCATACTCGGGAATCCATTTCAGAGGGTCAGCCAGAACATTGTTATTTCACTATCAAGTGTGCTCAGAACAATGCGTGAAAACGCTAGGAGCCGCACTTGCAGAGGCTTAGTGCTCAGTACATCAAGTATGAAAGTTATACGGGTATAGAGGGAGCTAAAGGTACGCGCACAGGGCTATATTTGTAAACGGAAGTTCTAAGGGAAGGACAATTGTTTGATATATACGTCTGTTTCCATGCGTCTGAGCTCAGTCGTATAAATTGACGCAGGCGCTCACGAGTGCGTGAATATTCGTAAGGCCTATATTTTTTGTTAATAATATCGGGTCTAAAATAATTCAGGAACGGTTAGTTCGAAGGTCCGGAGCGCGATATTTGCAAGCTTGGGCGCCTAGATTAGCGGGGATATTTCACGTGGCCTAAATAACGTACCTGCGCATCCAAAAATAGAGACGGCACATCTGATATTGCGGGCTTGAAATATTCCAGCCCAATTTACAGCGAACTGTTCTTTCGCGCAATTTTCGTTTGCTCATTTGCCCCAGTCACATGTCCTTTCAAGTATGTGACAAGGAATTTTCACGATGATGGCGCGATTCATGTACGCACAATTTGACTTTGCTACAGCACATCAGTCATACTTAAGTCTTCTGTTTATAGTATACATCTGATTTCGCTGTTTGTAGCCAGTGAGTTCAGAAGGACTATCTAAAGAAACAAGTGTACAGCGTTGCCCTTTCCACTCTGATGCCGCGCTACACTTCGCTGGCATCACACGTCCATTCAGAGTGTCTACGAGATCAAGTGCCCTTGAACAGCTGATGCTACACCAGTACAGAGTTGAGATATCATATCGGTGCAAAGCACTGGAGAGAAATTACACCCAATTATGTGGCAAGCTAACGCTGGCCTTTACTACTTTTGTACTCAAATCCCTTAAACAGTGTTTGCTTAGCGAGTGCTTCCAAAATGCAGTTCCCGCAAAATTGCGGAGAAGTCCTCCCTCCCTCCCCGCATCCCGATCACGCACTGCGTCCATGCAACGCCGGCGATCTTGAATCGCATCTAATGCTACTCAATAAACAGAGCTCCGAGCACTTCTAAACTATCGGGGAAAACTTTTAAGAGCCATTGGTCCATGACGGGTGAACAGAAATGATCACTATGAAACGGCTTCGACCTTTTTGCTACACGTGCGCCGATTCGTGCGGTGTGCGACATAGCAACTCTGAAATGAGCGAGAGGATGAGTACAGTGAGAGAGAAAGCGAGAGACAAATTCTCGGCGAGGCGGGATTCCAACCCGCGAGTCCACGGTCATGGCATAGCACAGCATAGTGTAGTATAGTGCGCCAGATGGGAAAGTGCGCGTGAGGAGGAGGCGAGACAGTGAGACATAGCGTAGAAAAAAAATGAGAAAACTGAAATATAGAAAAGTAATGAGAGAGCATCAAAAAAATACAGGTGAGGAAATAAGAGATAAAAAAGATACATAAGGAAGATAGAGAAAATTAGAAAAAAAAAATAGACGGACAGGAACAGAAAACTGAAGGGAGAAACAGCAGGCCGCCCAGCTCTGCATTCCCTTCAGGTTCAGTACCACTAGTGTGAAGCTTATTATTTTATCGCATCTTGACGATTTTCAGAATTCCCCACGGATATGCATGGCTTTTGAGATCTGTATAGCGAAATGGTAGCTGTGACGACAAAGTCGGCAAAATTAAGGATTTCGAGATTGATTTGTTTCTTAAAGCTCCTGCGTCAGCTTATCTACGGTCTCCGAGATCGGGCGCCGGTGCGCAATCCCGGAGGCCATCGTTTATCGGACGTACTTCCGTAAACGCCACCGTAATTTGATCGCGTTGACATGTGACCCTACGCTGTAATGAGCCGTGTCATCAACGGGAGAAGTCTTCCGAGGAAGACCATATCCGTTTTTTTTTTTTTCTCGCTGGTGGGAAAACTTCGCCATCGCCACCTTGAATCATAATTCCATTCCGGGAAAGCACCTATCCTCGACGCTGCGGGTAATTTCGACCAGTTTTAAGCGGTGGGGGTCACCTGTTAGCGATTTTACAGCATGCCAGAAGCTTGACGTGTGCACTTCAAAACAAGCCATCATGATTTGTTGCGAATAGATTTGCCTTGCCTTATATGAATTGTTACACCCTAGAATCTGTTGTCCTCTGACAACATAACTATGCAGAGATAAATTTTATACCATAACTCATGACTAGAATTTAAACCGAAAAGCTATCAAATCAAGCTCGTCCAAGTGAGAGTATACAGAAATCTCTCAAGAGCAACTGATCAATGGAAACTCTAATAAAAACTTGATGCAGTGCAGATTTCTTGGTTGTTCTGCAGAATCGACAGGACTTCATTAAGCAATCTTTGCCATGAAATAATGTCTATTACACGAATACATTTTTGCAAGGGCTAACGAACATTGTCCTCACCTTGTACGTGTAGTCCGTCCATGTATGTTCTATTACACAATGACTCTTGCCAAGCATCCAGGAATCTTACAAATCATTTGACAACTACAAATATTAACAACCGCTACTTCGCAACACAAAGCCCCAAGAAAACCCGAACAAATTTAAAAAAAAAATGCTCTGCTGCGAGGATTACACCCAATATTAACACCTTTCTTGGGTGGTTACTTTACCAAGTGCATTGAAAGAACCAGGAAGCACCAATTGGCAGCACAAGTCTCCTTAAAGGGACACTACAGAGAAACAACTTGGTTTAGATCGACAAACTGCGCTCTGAGAACTACAATGCCACATGTTTCACTATCATAAGTTTATTGTTAATGAACAAAATCAAGGTGGCAGTTTCATTTTGAAATTTCTCACTGCAATCTCCACGCATGACGTCACAAATTTAATTATTTGTCATATTTTTGCGATATTGGCTTGATAAAATTTTTTTCAACTTCGTATGCTAGGTCTACAGCACCCACAGATGACAACATACCTTTATTTTATTGATGCGAACCTATGCAGAACTCACTAGACGCCCTCGAAATTCACGACGTCCCAGTGCGAGTGGTGCAGGAATCTCGAGGAGGAGTCTCCACCCGCATTTCCTTTTCAAGGTTTTTCTTGCTTGCCATGTGTTGTGTCGTGGTAAGAGTGGCGTTTTTAGAATTCAATTGTGAACTGTACTTAGGTTAAGTACCAATGCACATAAAACTGTTTTATTCTGTAGTGTCCCTTTCACCCTTCTGCCACGAAGCTGGTTTCTGCAAAACTGATTTTCAATATGCATGTTAGTTGCATATTGCAAATGACGGTTGTCAGGTACCAATTATTTGCCCGTGCACTGCCGATTGGTACTTCCTGGTTAGTTCGGACTGACAGTGACTGTTCCGGAAACGCGTAGGTCCTGGGTCCGATTCCCAGACCAGGATTAATTTTTCGACAACTAAGCTGTTTTCTTTTGAAAAAGATGTGCACAGATTTCAATGTGACTTCATCCTGGAAACGGACAGCTGTCAATTTCCCTTCCTTATCTAGGCATCTGTTTAATCTGCACCCAAACACTACGGCACAATGAATTGACTTTGTTGTAGTTGGGTCGGGACGCAACTACCAAAGACCGTACACCAGGGTGAATCCACACTAGGGGCAAAGAGAGTTCAACGCTTTTCGTCACATAAAAAAAAAATTTCCTAGGCCACATTTATTCACAGGGTTCAGAATGGCACACAGAGGACCCACTGTTTGCAGGGTGACCCGGGGGGCCACTGCATGCACATTCTTCGTCGGCAGACAACGCTGCAACATTTGGTAGAAAAACAGTTCCAGCACGGCACAACATGCTGGTCTTGCCACCACCCTAGCCAATAATGTGCACAAGACTGAAACAAAAAAGTGAGGAGTACAGATTTCAGAAAAACATGGCATAGCCAAATGCACAACACTTGGCAAAAAAGAATAGGACAAGTTATCTTGACACGTGTACTTACTTCGTTATAAAATTGGTAGTCAACAGTATTCGTATAATGCATAAGTTTCGTTTAGACACCGTCTAGAAACAAAGTTCGGTTTAGTGTAAAGAACAGATACTTCAACAGCATTTGAATTATCAGCTCAATAACAAACACCAATTACAATACGTGGCAGTCATTTCAAAGGGCAGGCAAATAAAAAATACACCCTGCCACGATTATCAATGACATCAGAAGGAACCCTAAAACACACTGATATCAGTTGACACTGACATGTTACCGTAATTACTCGAATCTAACGCGCACCTTTTTTCCGGTCAAGCGAGTTCATAAATCGCATGAGTGTTAGAATTGAGTTCGAAAAAAAAAAAAAAAATGAATACGGTCATTCTATTGCCATTGGCATTCCAAAATGGCCGCCCCCTACGTGCGTTGGCATGGCTCGTCTGCCATTTCTGCCTATGGGTTTCGCATGTATAGCACTTCGTACGTGTGCTGAGGAGTTCATCATCTTGGTGTGCATTAGCATCAAAGCATGGTAGGGCCTACTTCAAAAACTCACCGAGTGCACCACGATGCCACTTTTAAAAGAAAAATCATCACGTGTGCCGAAACGGACGAAAATCGGGCTGCATCGCGGTCGTTCGGAGTTCCCGAAACGTGCATGCGGGACTGGCGGAAACAAAAGCAGAATATTGTCAACAGCAAAGATTCACGCAAAGGCTTCAGCGGACCACAGCAGGGTCGCTTTCCGCAAATTGAAGAGCTGCTCGGCGAGTATGTGATTGAGCAGTGAGCGGCCCGTGACGACAAAACTGCTTCAAGTGCAGGCTATGCAGTTAGCCTTAGAAAAAGGGCTAATGCGGAGCCAGTTTAAAGCGAGCAGGTGCTGGCTAAGTTTATGAAGGGGAAAGGCTTTTCCTTCTGAAGGTGAACGGGCATATGCCAAAAGTTGCCGGAGGAGTACGAAGAAAAGCTTCAGTTTTCAGAGGTTCGTCGTAAACTTGTGGCACAACAACGGCTCCCTGCTTGGACAAACCGGGAATGCGGATCAGACGCCTCTTTACTTCGACATGCCTGGCACCACAACCGTCGAGGAGAAGGGGGCGAAGCAAGTTCGCATGCTGACATCGGGCCACAGTAAAACTAGAGTGACGGCAATGCTCCGTTGCACGTCAGATAGGCACAAGCTTCGCCTGTACCTCATATTTAAACGGAAGACGCTCCCGAAAGGAGTCTTTTTCCCGAGTGGCGTGAATGTGTGGGCCAACAAGAAAAATAGGTGCGCGTTGCAATCGATGTCTTACTTTTTTTTTTCGTCATAGAAACCCGGTGCGCGTTACAATCGAGGGCGCGGTAGAATCGAGTAAATACGGCATTTTGCAAGAAGTTCAGTCTATTTTCCCTATAATAAGCTCATTACTGGAAAATAGTCACGTTACTTTTGACGTTTGCAGAGACACCTCTTGCAACGTCACAGATTCGTTCAACATGATAAAATTCATCTATTGACAAATAATCATGTGGAACCCAAAAGATGTCGCTATCTATGACATTTTGGTGATCTGGTGTGGAACATAAAGGCATTGTAAACACTCTCACTTTCTGGCTCTTCTCAATGCAATAACAGACCGTATTGTGAACGGCTAACCAACTAAGAAAAGAGAAACCATTTTTATGCCCAAAACTGCAGTGCAGGCAGTATGTCCTTTGTCACAGAACAAAGAAAAAGAAAAGAAATTAGAATTGCTAAGGGAACGCAACAAACAGTAACAAATTTGTTTCACGCTCACATTGACCACTCAAGCTTGGGCAGTGATGCTTACAGGCATCAAAATAAACAAGGATGCACAAAAGGTGTGTAGCTGACACGGCAATTGAGCCCAAGAGAATGCTGTTGTCGAGCAAGGTAGACGCAAGTCTGCTGCTCCAAAGGTATGGACCAGTTAATGGCAAAAAAGTGCTCAGCACACGTCCCAGCCACAAATGGTATGAAAACATGATGGAAGATGCGTAAAAGATCAGGGCCAGTGTTACGCCTTGCTTCACCTTACAGCAGAAAGCTGACATTTTAGAGCATCCAGAACATCTTCCCTCCACCTTCCCTAATAATTGCTTGCATCCATTTTGCAAACAGGTTGGAGTTCTTCAGTGCCTCTCGTAGGTTGCGTCCTATAAACCAAATACACAAAATCTAAACTTCCATACTGCAATGCATTTCTATTACTCCTGGTTACGTGAACTGCACACGTATAATGCCCAGTCTTCAGAGCCATCAAACGCAACGTCGGCCCCGGGCCTTCGTCTGTCTTGTCCACACACCATTTGAAAAATAGAACCTGCACTTTTTGCCAATGAAAGGCAGTCGTAACAACAGATCTATTTTGCCCAAACAGCATGCGTAGCCACCGTTGCCTTTTGTGCGTCCTTGGTCTGGCAAAACATTGGGAAGCAGAAAAAAACAGGGCTAGGAGGTGGCAAGTACGGCACAACTGCGGGGCACCCCACACACGGATTTTCCAGCAGCGGGAGGGAAGCCAGTGTTTACGGGGCGCCGACACACCCCCGCGGTGATGTGCAAGCGAGGCCAGTTATCCAAACCGCCTTTACGCCGCAACTCCCTCAGCGTGGACCAGCCGGGCGCTGCTTTCTCGATTTCGCGCGTGTGCGTGTCTCCCAGCGGCATGACACCCAAGGGTGGCGCATGTGGATGCACTCACTAGGACCTCTCCTTGTCCGAGGCCACGCCGTTCTGCAGCGAAGTCTTCGTCGGCCTGAGCGTCTTTTGCAGAACATGAGCGTCCGCTGGTTCTATCCTCTTGTAGTAGTGCTCCTTGGTTTCGACAATCTTGAAGCCAAACTTCTTGTAAAACTCGATGGCACTCTCGTTGTTCACCTGGACATGCCTGCAAGACAGACGCACAAGGGTATGAACATTACAGGGCAATCCTGCAGTTGAACTTTATCATACATGGCAACCTTTTTGTCCCAAAAGCATATGATTATGGGAGACGTCGTAGCGAAGGGCTTCAAACGGTTTCATCTTCTGGGGCTCTGTAACGCACCCTGGCATCGTACCGTACATAAGCCACTGGCACTTCGCGTCTATTGAAATGCGACCGCCACAGCCAGCACAGAACTTGTGACCTTTGAGCGAGCACCTGAGCACCCTAACTGCCACACCACAATGGCAGACTTGTAGGAGAACTTCTGGTGGGCCTACTGTGTTATGCCTACTTCATAAAAAAAGGCTGCGCAGAAAATGACACCAGTGCCCTCACCCTCGTTTGTAAACGTCTTTTTACCCCCAACCTCTTACTTTCAAGTCAGAAATCCTGATTCAGTCATACAAAGAAGCTGAAAGTATGAAATCTGCTTAACTCCACTAGTAATAATCAACAGGAATGCCATTTCTGACTGTGTAATGCAAACGTTCACTACATACGCACAGCCTAGTGGCCACTTGTAATCTCAAGTAGTACTCAAAAACTTTGCATTCCACAAAAAATCTTATATACAAGTACTTTGCACTTGCGAGACCTAACATGTCCGGTTGTTGACAATGCATTAACAATACATGCAATCAACTTCGTATTTTTCGAATGAAGAATGAGCTGGACACCAACAAGGATGCATAAATTACAGATCTGAAGGGCAGCTCGAAGAGGGAACCTTTCAAAATTGCCTAGAAGCTTGTACAGCACTGCTCATCTGGCTTGCTGATGGTTTTTTTTTTTCTAGTGAAGTACAAGGACACCTGTAAGTGTGAGCTAAACGAAGCGACGATACTTACAGGAATATGCTGTCAAAGTTCCCGTCTTTTTTTACATAATTTAGAACATGCTGCACCATCGTTGTGCCTGAAATAAAGCAAGAAAGGCAATCAAGACAACGCATATTTATTGAAGTGGACAAACACAGAAGTAGTCCTCTTTCCGAGCAAATAACTACTACACCTTGTTTCGTCCAGTATATGACAACTATCAGCACAACGTAGCAGTAATCAAATACGTCAACGCAGGTATTGCATGTCACATCCGTGATGTTCCGCTATTACAAGCACATTTTCGCATTAATGTAAGCAACAGGACATCAGAGTCTCGCATGGTCATCAAGATGAAGTATTCTTGAGCCACTTCACTCAGTTGAAAGCAAACAGGTGGCCAGTGTTACCAAGTGCGCTGCCAATATAAAAAATATTCACCTAATTCTGCCCTCCTTCCCCCCCTCGGCTCAAGGCAAGACGCAGTGTGAAACTAAACTACTAGCGCGTTTACAAACAGCCCTCTCTTCCAAACGGCTGTCAGTGGGAGGGAATATCCTTGGTGAAGAATAACAGCTGTACTTCAACCGGTGCGTTTCAGCCTGATTGCGGAAGCTTCTGACAACACTCACCGATGCCTAATCTTCTGTACGGCGCAAGACAGCCCAGGGTCATGATGTAAAGGCGCCTCGTGTTTTCCGATGTGTCAATCCGGCAGCAAACGGCGCCGACAACGATGTCATTGTAGTAAGCTGTCGGCAAATAAGAGAGATTTCAATTGCGTTAAAACAGCGAGCAACGAAATACGAGGTCATATAGAAACGCAGCTTAAAAAAAAACGGAGTCGTTCAAGTCGTAGCTCACCTAATTTGGCTAGCTCTCCGGCCTCCAGAACATCCTTGTAAAACTTGTCGTTGTAGCTGACTGGGAAAACTACTTGGTTTAGTCTCTTTAACTGGTTGATGTTGTGAGGCGTGACATCACCGAGTTCGATTCTACATCCCCTGTCGAGAGAGAGGCACAGGTAAGCAGCGCGCACACGGTACGAAACGACGGGCTGCAAAAGTGATCTTCACCGCACACCATCGCGCAGATAGACGCGTTTCACAAGTCCGCTCGAGAATAACTGCAGTCGAGCGAGTGCTTTACCACGCTGAAACAAGCTAAACTCGCCGAAACGAACGCTCCATCGCCCCTACTCGTATTTAAGACCACGTGAAAAGAACTGACGGCACCGGCTGCGGATCAAACAAAAACACGTAAATAATCGCGGGAGTGAATTATTTCTCGTTTCAATTAAGCCTAACTCTAACGCGAGACTCCTATTGCACATGCTGGCGGCAAAATGACACCATCCGTGTTTGCATATGAGCGATCGTTTATATGCCTCAAAATTATCCGAGAAACTGTTGACGACATGCCGATTATATAATTTAAGAGCGTAGTTTTTATGACCGCGCGCTTTGCGCTTAAAAAGGAGACAGCATGACCTGGTTGTTATGAACCTATCGCCGTGCGCTTGGAGACCGTTATTTCTATTCGCAGCGTTGCGAGATGAAGCAACGTATCGAAATCACGCTCACCTTGACTTTGTCATTTTAATTCATTAAACCACCGGCACTCAGGTTCAAAAGAAACCAAGCGAACTAACACTCGCGCCAACATACAGGCATGTGAGATCGACTCGAGAGCTAGCGGAAGCTGACAAAAGTTACGGAAGTTCATTCATGCTAAAACCAGTATAGCCGCTAGAACACATAAGTTATAGTAAAAATAAAACCCAATAATAAAGTATAACGCATTTTGTTCGAAATTATTTGCAAAAAAAGAGCACAATATTGTAAATTCACGTTCAAACCTAAAAGTGAGTCTATGCGATTCTGGTCATGTGACTGCTCGCTCACTGCCGGCTGCAGCAGTAGAGAAGGTAGAGAAGAAGCTGCAGTCTGCGGTAGGTGTTGTCCGTTTGATGGTTGTTTGGTATTATGTTCTGGTTCTCGTATATGTAAACCGCAGTGGCTAGATGCACCTAGCGCTTGGTTCGATATGCTTAAAGCTTAAGCCGACCTCCGCTGGGCGCATTTGAACTTCGCATCGCATCGTCGTCTACACCTGCATTCACCGATCCGTCAGTAGTGCCAGCTCTTTCGCTCTGTTGTTTCCGCGCCACTGCATGAAAGCTCGCTTTATTAGAAGCGAGCATTTAACTTGAGCTGCGTCGCACCTGTGCTGTGAGCGAGTGCGAACCGGAATTCGTCTGCGACTCGCTCGTTCCGTTATCATTTTATGGCACCGAGCCTCCGCCGCGTTCGTAGAAATTAGTTTTCGGTTGGTATCCCCGCCCCCCCTTTTAACTGCGAAAACGGCGCACTTAACCAATCTTACCTTATGACTAGCCTGTTATTTGCGTGCTTTAGTTTAATGAAATAAGTGCCGAGTGCGTTGTGGGATGCTATCGAAGTCGGCGTAAACGTCCGCAGTTGCCGCTGTCTCTCAGTCATGTGACGAGCCGCTGAGCAAACTGTGCTGCAGTGCGATTGCGCTGAGTTGTAGTACATACGTTCAGTGGGCGCTTGTTTGTACTTGGGTGCCACCCGTAACGGTTATTTTAACAACTTTTTTAAGAAGTGGTCTTTCGAGAGATTCGTGGCTGCGCTGTGCCGCTTCGTGCCGGCTGAACGTGAACTCGTGACTTTTGCAGTAAACGACTGCTGACCTGATCAAGTCGAGATGTCTCTACCAAAGATCCAGAATGTAGAAAAAGAGTCACAGTTTGGATATGTGTATGCAGTGTCCGGCCCTGGTAAGTCGTGTTTATTATTTTTTTTGTCATCGGCATAATTGAAGCCTTATCTTCATAGAAAAGAAATATAATTCTGACTACAGCATAATCCTAACCACTGCATCAGCAAACACTCATGAGTTTATTCAAAAGAGCTTATGGAAATAGGCCCTTAACTGCGGAACCGTAATTCTACGGTAAAATGTGCAGTAAATCAGTGAAAATTGTTGAAAAAAAGAACATATACTAAGCTGTGAATATGAAAATGTTAATAGTAAAATACGGGGCATGCAAACACTGACACCAGAGAAGAGCAGGCACCATGGAAGCTGATGTTTGGGGCGACTTCTTCTGTGTCTGTATTACCGCCCTGTCTCTTAAACATGAATACGTACCAACTACCCAGCTCTGTTAATCTTAGAATATGAAAGACTGTGAATGCAATGTGTTCAATTTCGAATAAATTGGCTAGGCAAATATGGGAAATGTGCATACATAATATCGGACCTACAGAATAGCGTAAATGCAGTTTCCAAATGTAGAACTCGCAAACACCCTCGTCAGCAATGCCCCGCTGCGGTGGTCTAGTGGCTAAGGTACTCGGCTGCTGACCCGCATGTCGTGGGTTCGAATCCCGGCGGCGGCGGCTGCATTTCCGATGGAGGCGGAAATGGTGTAGGCCCGTGTGCTCAGATTTGGGTGCATTCAACTATGCATTCAATAAAAGTAAGAGGTTTGGTCATTTTTATTTGGAATTAACAAAAAAATTTTCATTGAGCTTGCGAGTGCGGTGGGGCTCTGAGGCAAAGTTAAGAGCTGTTCCTTATATAAAGTCCTCTCATTTTAATTATATGTTCTAAGAGCTCTAAACTCTGTAGTCTATACTTTTTATTGTGGCTTAGTGGCTAACACCCCCATATGCTACTTGTGCAGGTTCGACTGTTCGCTATGATCGTGCTTTGATTGGTTGCAACACAGAAAAGCCTGTGTACTCGCCTTAAAGTTAAGGAATTCCAGGTGGTCATTTAATCTAGGATACCCTGCCGTATTGTGTTTCATAATGGTGCCTTGCTTTTATCACATGAGACCTCAGAGCTTTATTTTATACGAGGTTAATAATGGTTTCATTCGCACCCAAGGGACAGCAGCTTCAAGGGAATTAAGTTGTGGTAAGGCATTGCCCTGACTTGCCTCAGATATGTGTTCTGTGGTGTTAATTTGTAACTGCCACCTTGCTCGTAGTGTGAAGTGTCTTAATGTGTTATTTTGTAGCAGCAGTGTGTCTATTGAAGGGACACTGCATTCTAACACGAAATTAGTTTACTGATAAATTATTCTTAATAACAGTTATAAATTTACCCCTTTAGGTTCATTATTGCGATAACAAAAAGACGCTGTAAAATTTTTCCAAGCAATCGTTAATTTGCCTTGTAAAATAGCTTATTGCCTCACGAATTGACTGCTGCAAAAAGTTTTAGAATGCAAGTGCGGGAGGAGTTGATGATTTGTCTTTGTCACATACCTTAAAAGCACACTCTCCTTGCATACCAATGAGAGCGCTGAAAGCTGCCCAAGTGGAGGGGATAGCACAGGGGAAGGAAATGTCATGCATTCGTCAGCACCTTGAGCGCTCTATTTCTTTTTCTTCGAACTACTTCGGCTTACCTTCAGTGTGATTATGCACGTCGCAGCCTCTTGCGGTGGCTGCCTTAACTATGCAGCTCAAATTAGCCAATGGCGGTGGACTTTGGGTTTATGGCATCGCATGTCGAGTGAAGAGGAACCACTTTCTAGCTGGCTTTTGAGAAATAATTGTAAGTTCTGGGCCGCATGCTGCGCCATAATTCTTGGCTTCCGTGTTCTGAGGAGCTTCGTGTAATGATTGGCACCATTTTTTGATCTTCTTGAAGTAGTTTTGCTAGGTCTTTGAACAAGGTTTGTTCTGGAAGATTATGCAAAAATCTCTGCACATCGATGTCACTTTGGTGCACAGATGTCAAGATATTTTTTTTCATGTTTTTGACAGACCGACCTAAGAAAATTTTCCGAAACTTAGCATGTTAGCTCTTTGGTTTTCTTGCAATTCATTTTTACCAAAAAGGGAAATGCAGACAGTGTCAAAATAGGATGTTGTGGAGATGTGGTGCAGGAAGGTCAAGATAGCGCTGCCACGGTTCTTTTTCAGCACGTTTTTTTCTGCTTCCCTAAGCTGCTTTCTTGCAGTGAAGTGATGCTTTTGTTGATGGGCAATACACTAGTACGAGAGAAATCATTTTTCTCCTTGGTGTCACTTTGAAGTTGTGTTTGATGACTGTCACTAATGTTGAGGTAACTTTTTCAGTCGTCACAGCGGAAAAGATGGCTGGAGCTGCCATGTACGAACTTGTACGTGTGGGTCATGAAGAGCTGGTCGGTGAAATCATCAAGCTTGATGGCGACATGGCCACCATTCAAGTCTATGAGGAGACCTGTATCCTTTTCCCTTGCCATTCAAGTCGTCATTACATTCCTGTCTAGACCTTGCTGGTCTTTGTTTGCCAAGGCAGTTTAAAAGGTTAAATTAGTTCCTCATCACTTTATTTCAATTCCACCTGGCTGCAAGATGCTTGGGGCAAGCACAGAGGATATGATCCGTATTCTGATGTTTCACTCTTGGGTAATGACATTGATTATTGTACCTACAAAAACCGGCTGTTCGCCCGCTCTATACGGATGTGCATGCTGCTGTACTCATAACTACACACGACATGCTTAAACAATGGTCATTCCTAAAGTTGCAGTAACTCTATGTACGAACATAAAGCGCCACACCTCGGAGGGTGGTCGAAATGCTTGCAAATAGTCAAAACGTTCTCAGCAGGGCGAATCGCTGCCATTGGGAGAACTTCATTTCTCTAAACATATGACGCTGCAGCTCGAAGAGGTTGGCATGTGACGCTGCAGTTCAGGAAGGCAGAATGGCCGGCATGATTTGTGCACATGACGTCTTTACGGTGACAGTCGGAACGGTATGATGCTCTGAACCTTTGTGAAATAGTGCCGGGGCCACTGCATGGGTTATTGTCCCACACTTCGGGTGAGGCCCCGCCGATCGAACATCGACGTGCGGCAGACTCGCAGGCTTCCACTTTACGCTTAGGCCTGCGACGCCTGAAAGGCCTCGAAGTGCCACATTTCTAATTTATTTGCAGGTTGGTAGACCCGTGCAGGGTTGCACGTGTGGTGATGTGTGGGCCCGACTGACGCACTCATAGAGCAGACACGGAAATTTGATTACACACAAACAAGCATTTAATTAAAACAAGGGCAAAGGCAGGAGTTAACAAAAATAGCAGAGGAAGAAAACTGATTGTGATGAAAAAGAATGGCTATAAAACAAACTGTGTCCTAAAAGAACACTACAAGAGGTACAAAAAAACACAAATACAGGAAATGTTAATAAACTAAAGACATGATGGAAATCGGAACAGATACAAGAAAAATTACATGAAAAGGATCATGGTCGCACTTTTGAATTTCTACGTGCGACGCAGTGCACACAACTACAAATATAAAAAAAAAGGCTGGTTATAATAAATTAACGATTTAAAAAAGTCACAATAAAAAGTTTCATACGGACCAGGCCAGCTCTTGGTGCACGTAGGGGAGTTGACGGGTGCCGCTGAAGATCTCGCCGGCTTGGTAGACGACGAGGGTGCCCGGAATTGCAGCAGTCTCAATACGTTGCGCGGGTCACTCCATGCTTGCCACCTACGCGACACCGGCGACCGCACTTGTTGCTGGCTGTACGTCAACTGCCTGTTCCGATGCAGTCTAAACTTTTTCAGGGGCGTACACGTGCTCCCGTTCCATCTGGGGGTAATTTCCTTTTTTTTTAGACCGCCTGTGCCCCTTTCGGTACAGGTGCAGGGAAGACGAGCCGGCGCCACACTGGGTCGTTAGTCACCGGATGTCGTCCTCCCAACACAAAAGCGCTCTTCCTTGGAAGATGGGGCCTGCAAACGATCCGAAAATTGGAGTCTTTTGTGACAGTCAACTATGCATTGCTATTTTAGTAGACAACTAAGACTTGATTGACTGACGTAAGATGATGTGAGCTGTAGAGTTGAGGGGAGGTGGGCCGGGAAATCTAAATTATGCTTTTTAATGCTGTCAAATGAACTGGGACGATCAAACAAGTCAAGGTATCTTATTGAATCGACGGCCAGGATTCTAAATACGCACATTGAAAATTTCAAAAGAAATTTCACAACCACTCTATTAAATTCAATTTTCGTTTAGTATACATTATTATTGCATCTCATTTGTTGAGCTGCTACACGGAAGGGCAAAGAGCGTACACGAACTTGTTAGTTGTCGTGGCTTCCTTGACTGGGCTCGAAAATCAAGCTGGACTGACTGTTGGTGATCCCGTGTTGCGAACGGGCAAGCCCCTTTCCGTGGAGCTGGGACCGGGCATCATGAACAACATTTTTGATGGCATCCAAAGGCCTCTGCGAGAGATCCACGCACTGTTCAACAGTATTTACCTGCCCAAGGGTGTGAGCACGCCAGCACTTAGACGAGACGTCAAATGGGAGTTCAAGCCGACCAACTTTAAGGTATGATGTTACCTCTCTTGCTTACTTCTTTGGGGCTGTTAGTGCAAATGCATGGAGGTGGTGCTGCATAGTGTGTTCCTAAGTCCTTCTTTTTTAAATGAATCTGGAACATTCTATAAACCTTCCCCCAGTCTGAATGGCTGCATCACTCACTGAGATGGAGGCAAAAAACTGGAGGCCTGTGTACTGTGCGCCGTTAGTGCACGTCAAAGAATGCCAGACAGTTTAACTTTTCAAAGATCTCCACTATGGCATCATTAGTACTTTGAGGAAGTCGTTGTTGGGAGTGTCATGTTAAATTTTGGCTCGATATTTTTGCCAGACTAATAGATACTTCAGCTATTCTGTAACGAAAATTCTCACACAAACTTATTTTATTGTAGTAAATGTACTCAAATTTTTCTGGGTGTTCATACGATTATGACAGTGCAACGTGTAAGGTTCTTTTTGAGCTTGAAAATTTGGTGTTGTAGTCCTTTTGAAGTGCATTTAGATTTCAGGTGAACCTGGTGCAAATTGAAGCACTTTCCCTGTGAGGGCATTTCTTGCTGTAGTTTCCCATCTGAAGCATCTCGTGCTTTGTCGCAGGTTGGCAGTCATGTCACCGGGGGTGACATTTATGGCCTCGTCCAGGAGAACTCGCTTCTGCAGCACAAGATAATGCTGCCACCCAAGTCCAAAGGTACCATCACTTACATTGCCGAACCTGGGAACTATTCTGTGGATGTAAGTATGTACACTTCAGTATGACAAATTAGAATATGAAATGTGTTGGCCAGGCCTTCTGAAAAAGTTGATATTGGCTCACATACTGTTCCAGGGCTCAGTGACACATTTTTTTAGTGCCTCAGTTTTTAAACGGGAAAACGTCATCCTTTATGTGTATTTTTTTTACATATTTTAATGCGAGGGTGTGAAAATGCTTTTCCAGCCGCTATGAACCAGCTTCTCGGCGTTTTTAGTGAATGTTGCAGTCCTTTGAAATTGATGCACGAAGCTGCAAAAGATGGTGTTTTACAGTTTCTCAATTTGAAACTTGAGCTCGCTGAGAAACATTTGTGCTGGGAATATAACGCACATGTAAACCGTTACCTTATCATTCATTCCACTTAAAACTTGTACCTGGATACTGGACAGTCTACTGAAAAAAGTGTTCATTCCCTGGCAACCAGTTTCGGTAAGCAAGTGGAACGACTGAAAACAGCTGGCTATCCAGATTGTGTTCTGGTATCTGTCGCTGTTGGGTGGAGGCCGGCGGGCAGATGTAGTCGAGCTCCGTTTTGTGCTCTATATGCCATTGGCAAAAAATTTCTGACTGAGAGGGGGGGAGGGCAATGTGCCACCCACTGGCGCGGTGTTACCCTTACGGCTATCCGCATTGTCTAATACTTCCGTTGCGCCTGTTTTGTGAGGAAGGTTTTGATGAACTGGTTGTATCATTGTTCTGCAATTTTAGGAAAAGATCCTGGAAATTGAATTTGACGGCGAGAAGAGCAGCTACACAATGATGCAAGTATGGCCCGTGCGTAACATGCGCCCGGTGACTGAGAAACTGGCCGCCAACAACCCGCTGCTCACTGGTCAGAGGGTGCTCGACTCTCTCTTCCCGTAAGAAATAACTTCGTTGTTTGTGTTATTGTATTGCCAAGGAACTTGGAGGGCACCACAAACAGTAGAGTAGAATCTGGATAAGAATTCGAAATATTCAAAAGCACGCAAAATATTCGTATCGTTCCAAATTCGTATGAACCAAAAACAACTTAAAGCTGATCATGAAGGTGAATAAGAACTTCATTGGTGTCAACCAATGAAGTTCTTGTAACTGCAGAAAAAAGTGCACAATGTTCTTTTGAACTTTCCTGCTTTCACCGCCTCTCAATAAAGTGCCGCGGTTTACTCACTTATGCTGCTGGTGGTTAAAGGAGCACTGACATGAAACTTCAGAATCGAGATGTTCCCTTCATTCGATTGCTCGGTGTGCATTGGTCCTCCTGGTCAAATTTGAATCTGGTCCGTCACGTGGAAGTTACATTATTTCAATGGCAAACAGAGTATGAGAGCTTAATGGAAATCGGAGTGCTCCTGCAACATCAACACTAGTGCTACGTGTTTGGTGTGATACATTCCACACATACCTGCCTGAGTGACGATGCGCTAGTAGCGATGACGGGTACGATCAGAGTGTTATTGTGGCGCCGACTGGTGTCAAAGCCTAGAAACACTCACTCGGGATGTATGATCTTCGTCACACCACTTTGAATAATTTTGTGAAATTACCTAGATGCATAAAACACATAAAAGATTGGTGTAAATATAACGCGAGCGGACGCAACGGCGGCGACAAATTTGGCCCGCAGAGCAACGGTGAGGCATGTTAGGGCATGCAGACCCATTGTTGCTGCACCTTCGACTTCTGGTGCTCTCGGTGATCATAATTCAAACCAGGCTCTTGATGAACGCGCCCTTGTTAACTCTTTCGTTACCACGACTATTCAAATCGATCACCGGTGATTGACACTTTTTGGTCATTGATTTTGGCATGTTAAATTTCTTTCTATAGCACCCAGCACTTCCTAGTACTAGTTAGTTCAGCCACTCAACTTTCAGAATTTTTTTGAGTTTGCAGACTTGGGCAACATAGCAATTTTTTTACAGACTTTTGCGCGAACCAATGTGCGTGTGTAGTTCGAAAAATGCACTAGGTTGACGAACTTGACAGAAGTGCGTGCCCCTCGTGATTATGCTACAGTAACATCGAAGTTCTGTAACGAAAAACTTTGCAAGGCCAATATGGAATTGATGTGTTAGCTTCACAATTCGACCGAGTTGAGCATTAATAATTGTCGAAAATTTATGCCAGCTAATCAATAGATAGCTGTTGCTAGAAAACAGGGGAAATAATTTTTACAAAAAAATATTTTCCAAGGTCCGCCGCATGTTTAAAATGTGCAGGTGGCTCTCACAGCCAGTTTCCGGCCACATTAGTATTTCTATCCTTATAGTATCAGACACAGGGTCACATCTAGTGTCACTAGTCACTCCTATTACACGGTCGTCACGCGGGCATGGGTGCGCATCAAGGCTGCAAAACACGTGAGCGGCTTGAAACTGTCTTCCGACCCCACCTGAATTGAGTGAGAACGAGCTGAAATTTCATGGATGACGTCACCTCAGCTTCAAAATTTATGGCGACGATGTTCTGCATCAGCCTGAGACATCCGGAGCCGTTCATGGGTCTGTTTTGTTTACATCCTCAAGTTATCTCTTCTGATGCAGGTGCGTATAGCTTCTGACCTTTGTGCGTAATCTTATAGTTACTCAGGTTACATGCGGGGTGCACACTTCGCTAGGGCACGGTGTGGTGGCACTGGCTGCAGAGCTTCTAATGGCAAGAAGGCTCCCCAGAGCACATCTTGGCCCTGACTACAGAGCAGTGCGAAACATTTTATAACTGCACGCAATATTGTCCTTTTTATTTATTATGATATACGCAAAGATGTAAAGGAATATGCTTGGATGCATATATTGGAACGCCAACCTATGCTTAATGAGGTGGCTCATGGAGAGAGGTGACACTAGATGAAATAGCGAAGTTCATTGGACATCTCATTTATAGAGGGATTATTCACATCACGGGTATTCATTTATATTGGAATACCTGGAGACTCTCATCGCAAGGCAACAAAATTTTACTGAGAAGAGTGTACAAGTACACCTGTCTCGCGAAAAACCAAGCAATGCTTCACCGCATGGCATGAGCAATGAAGCAGCACCTCTGTTCTGATTTTCTTTGTCTATGTGAAGAGAAACATTTTGTACGACTATAATTATTTTTATACTGTTTCTGGGTCATTTATCTGCAAAATGTATAGTTTGAATTTTCTTTGTTTTGAATATTTGTGCATATATAGTGTTTTTTTATTGCACTGTTTACCAGCTGATGATGAAAAATTTCATTTTTCACAATTGTGTTCATTCGAAAATATTTTTCTTGCTCTGCAACATATATTTTTTGGAAGGAGCATATCGTTTTGCAAAGTTTGGTATGCTACGATGCGTGCTGGAGTACTTTTTAAACTGGCAAAAAGGATCTTCCCGAGGCATATGAAAAACAATGATTCTCGTGCGGTAACGAAAGAGTTAAGGCCGTGAGCTTTGTTGTGCTGTGCAAGTAGTTCGCAATTACGCCGACGCTTTTTCCGCCATGCTGAATTAGCAGGTGTTTTTGCAAGTTCGCAGAACTCATTCGCAATACTTGTGTCCACGTGGTTATAATTGTTGATGAATTCGCCCTTGTGCTGTCAATTGCTAGCTTCCTGGTTTGCTCAATTGGTAGAGCGACCACCCCTGTAAAGGCGCTGGTCCTCTAATCGAGCCCAAGAACAAATTTTCGGGCTACCAAGAAGCTTTTCTTTCTGAAAAATTCATAAGGATCTCCTTGTGGTTTCGTGCTACAAATGGGTGGTTGTCTTCTTTCCCTTTCTTATGGCTGGTTGTTTGCATCACGTGGTTTGAGAGCTAGTGCAGCTGGTGTAGCCAAAGTCGCAAAGCAAAAAGGCGATCTGCGAAAGAAATTGGTCTCGGACTGATTTTCCTGGCCACTTAGGCCGCGAAGCAAGGGAAATCCTGGCAAGTTTTGCCGCATTCGCTCCCTTCGAGACCAAGTGTGAATGGCTCTTTCTCCCACAGACAAGCGACGTTGGGCTGTTTGCGTGCAGCGGTCAATCGCGCGTTCCTGTCATCCACGATGGCTGGGAAAACCGTTTGTATAACATCATGTCTCAGCGTATCTATATAATGTAGTTCATGTGAAGCAACCTTAAAATTCGTATCATTGGGAAATTTGCATCAACCGTAATCATATTATCAAGATTTTGCTGTATTAGTAAGTATGTAGTAGGCTTGTGCAAATATTCGAATGCTTCGAATATTCGAACGAATAGGGGGTATTTGAATTCGCTTCGATTCGAATTTGTTGAAAATTTTGAAGTATTCGCAAGGAACGAATAAATGCATACTAATCCGAAAGTACCGCCTGTAAAGGTGGTTTCACTGCGGTGTAGTGTGCTAAACCAGGAAAGAACCTATCCAGGAGAAATTCACTTTGCCGCGAAGCCCCCTTTCAAATTTAAAGGGGCCCTGCAACACTTTATGAGCATTGCAAGAAAACGCTGCTGATCGGTAGCCGAGGCTACCGAGGACACGCTAGCCAAACATTATAGCGCAGCACGCAATGGGCGATTCACAACAAATTCTCAGTCAGCTGAAAATTGCTCTCTTCTCTCGGCAAATGACTCCACAAGCTCAGAAAGCACGCAGGACGTATTTTCTTTTCTCGTGCTATTCCTCCCGGCTTAGCTTCCAGCACTTTCGTCGGGACAAGAAGAGAGAATTCACTTGCAGCGTGCGAAATATCTTTGCAGCTCCATGCGTACTGGAAGGATTCTAAAAATTTGTGGGGCAGTGTATTCATGCGGCAATAAGCTTCTTTAGCGAATTCATTCCATGGCTACTAGAAAAAGTGTCGCAAGGCCTCTTTAAATAAAAATATTACCCTGAAATCAATTCATTTTATGAAGCTTAAAAGCTTGATATGACTGCTTATATGCTCCAAGTATAATAAACTTAAAAATGTTACATACTGTAAGGGTTATGACTCGCATCCTGCCGAAAGTGAAATCCTGCTACTGCTCAGTTATTTCGATTTCTTTTGAACGAAAAAAAAGGCATTTGCATAAAGGCCCTATTTCAATTTTTAAAAAAATATTGTGCAGGTTAGTTAGGTCATGATAAATATGTCCGTTTTTCTTCATTTGTCATGTGTACTCTTCGAATTCGATTTGAAATATTCGAACAAAATCGCTATTCGCTTCGACATTAAAATTCACTATTCGCACAAGCTTAGTAAATATTGCACCTAGAGTTGAACGACATCATTGCGTAGTTACATCTGACGTAAAAAGCCCTTCATTATATTCAGCATTTATTGTAAGCATGTACTGCTCGAAACCTTGTTGATCAACCAGGCTGCAGATGCTGTATGTGGCAGTTGCCTTAATGGCGCACCACGTAGGTTGCTAGGGCTCCTTATCTTGCTGGTAACCTATGGTAAGTGCGAAAGTTAATCAAGTTGAGCTGGCCATTGTTCCCTGTGCTATCTGATCATGTTACTTCAATGTTTTGGAGGCACATCGAAGTGAAAGGCAGTGCAATGAGATGTTTTTTTTTACAAAAAGCGGCTTGTAGGTAAGAAAAATGGGCCTTGAAGTAACCATTGGGCGATCGTTAAAAGCTCTAATTTGCGGTAGTTTCTTCCTGTTCGGATATTTAAAACCTTGCAAAGACTAAGCATGTAGTTCTATAAGCATGCACAGGGTTCCACTTCAGGGAGGGCAAAGGTCAATCGCCGCACCTGCCACCCTATCATTTAAATTGCACCCCCCTCCCCCCGCCTGTCCTCTCTCGTGCAGACGCCTGTATATCGTTTGCACTATTTTTCAATTCAAGCTAAAGGGGGCGCTGAAACACTTTTTCAAGTAACCATAGAATGGATTCACTAAAAAAGCTTATTGCCTCACGAATTCAAAGCGGCAAAAATTTTATGAATTCGTCCAGTACGAGTGAAGTTGCTAAGAATTGCTGCACATTGAAATCGCGTTCTCTCTTCTCTGGTCTCAACGAAAGCGCTGGAGGCTAAGCAGGGAGGGGTAGCAGCGGCAAAGATAATATGTCACACACGCCTCGTGACCTTGAGCACTTTTTCTTTTCTTTTTTTCCTTGGAATGCGCGGCTTCTTTCGTGCACATGCGTTGCGGCCTACCGCGGCGATCCCTGTAACGATTGAGTGCGCCATGTTCAAATCAGTCGATGGCTGATAGATGGCCTTCTATGTGCAATTTTTGAGCCTCTTCTGCATTTCTCGAGAGAAGAGAAAGCAATTTTTAGCTAACTTTGATAATTTATTGTGAATTCCAGGCCGCATGCTGCACTATATAATATTTCGCTCTCGTGTTCTCGAGCCCGCAGGGGCGCCTGCGCAAGTAGGCGTTTGGTGTGTAGCGACACCACGGACCCGAGCTAACGGGAGAGTTTCGACTCCCTCTCACGCCTAGCCGTGCGTGGCTTTGCCGTGTTCGGGGAAAAGGGGATCCTGGGGGTTGAGCCGACGCTGGGTGATTGGACCGTGAAGGCCCCCCGGCAGAGGCAACACACCCCTTTGGCCCCGGCTTCACGTAGACGGCACCCCTGGGCTGACCCACCCAGGGGAAATCGGCAGTCGCCTTTTCCTATCTCTCTCTCCCTATATCTTCGTCTTTTGTTCTCACTTTACATCTTTCCTGTCTTCTCCTCACTTCATTTTACTTCCAATTTTTCCTGGCGGCAAGGGTTAACCTTGTGTGGCTATCCAAACTAGGGTAAACCATATTGGGTTATAGTAACTGCGTACTGCTGGCGTTGCGCAGACATGCCCTCATGCTCTGCCACGTCCCCTTGTTGGACTCCGTGGTGGGTGGTAGGCGCTGTTACCGAAAAATCCACATTTTCCCATGGGATCCTCGACCCCCTCTCTAACTGATCGTGCCTCGAAAAGGGTACGCACCGACGCAACTTTGCTACTTTGGCCTAAAAACAGAGAAACTTTCCCAAAATACCATGTCCTACACTGCGAACAATCATCTACAAAAGCTAGAGCAATCTCACCCTTCCTTGTAGCCAAGTGCTTGAGAGAGACCATTGGAACCGGTTATAAGGCCACGAAGATGGCAAGTGGTGATCTGCTTCTCGAACTAAAAGACAAAGAACAGTACAATAAACTCTCGCACCTTGTAGCCTTTGGTAACATCCCCGTCTCGGTGAGCGCACATCGTACCATGAATACAGTGAAGGGCGTGGTATCGGACGAAGACTTGATGACACTGAGTGAAGAAGAGCTTCTTGATGGATGGAAGGACCAAGGTGTGATACATGTCCAGCGCATCAAAATCAGACGTAACAACAATGAAATAGCAACAAAGCACTTGATACTCACCTTCAATTCAACCACTTTACCTGAAAGTCTCGAAACTGGCTATGTAAAACTCCATGTCCGACCTTTCATTCCAAACCCGAGGCGTTGTTTCAAATGCCAGCGATTTGGTCATGCATCTCAGAGCTGCCGAGGACAGCTGATGTGTGCTAAGTGTGGCACAACCGGCCACAGCGCTGATGAATGTAGTCATGACGAGGTCCTCTGTGCTAACTGCGAAGGTAGTCACCCCGCATACTCCAGAGCGTGCCCAGCCTGGAAAAGAGAAAAAGAAATAATAACTATAAAAGTTGAGGAAAATATCACATTCAGGGAAGCAAGACAACGGGTCTCGTTATCATTAGCACTAAAAACACCTTTTGCCGAAGTGGTGCAACGAGGGGCGGCACCACAAAGGCCCTTGGCAGTTGCCCGGACCGTGCCTAGCGTGCCGAGGCAAACGCCACAAGCCCCCATGGGGGGAGCAGCCTCGGCTGCCCCACCCTCCTTGAATACAGCCCCACCGAAGGCTCCTGTGAACCTTAGCAGCAGCCAGGGCACCACACAAACTAAAGAGGTCCCATCGACCTCTAGCCCGGTGGGGTTTAAGGCTCCGTCTGTCACGACGAAGCCTACAACGAAAACATCATCTGTCGCCTCTCCTGAGGCGATGGACACATCAACTGCACCGGCGCAGACTGCGCCAAAAGAGCGGCGGGGTTCCCTCGACCGCTCTAAAAAAGACAAAACGGTAATTACAGGGCCTTCTAAAGGCTCTGTAAGATAAGTCACTTCTCTCTTTAGACACCAGCCACACTCATTTCGTACACACAGCACTTCTTTACTCCCATAATGGAGACACAAATTATACAATGGAACGTCAGAGGACTACTTCGAAACCTCGACGATGTCCAAGAACTTCTAAACAAACATTCTTCAAAAGTGCTGTGTGTACAGGAAACACACTTAAAATCCAAGAATACAAATTTTTTGCGTCAATATGTTGTCTTTCGAAAGGACAGAGATGATGCTGTGGCATCATCTGGTGGTGTAGCCATTATTGTTAATCGAGGAGTAGCATGTAGCCATCTACCACTACTAACATCCCTAGAGGCAGTGGCTGTTCGAGCAGTTCTATTGAATAAGCTCGTCACCATCTGCTCCCTATACATACCGCCGCAACACCGCCTGGAAAAACATGATTTTCACTCTTTAATAGACGAGTTACCAGAACCTTATTTGGTTCTAGGGGACCTGAATGCGCACAGCGGTTTATGGGGTGACTGTCGATGTGATGCGCGAGGTCGTCTCATCGAACAGTTCCTCTTTTCATCAGGTGCTTGTCTGTTGAATAGGAAACAGGCAACATATTATAACCTTGCAAACAATACTTACTCCTCCATAGACCTCAGTATCGCATCTCCTTCACTTGTACCATTACTTCAGTGGAAAGTCATAAATAACCCATACGGAAGTGACCATTTTCCTTTGGTTTTGAGTACACCAATAATACATGAATGTCCTCCACATGTTCCCAAATGGCTGATAAACAAAGCTGACTGGGAACAATTTCAAAAAATTACTCACTTAAGTTGGACCGAAATATGCGGATTAGGCATAGATGAAGCTGTGCAGTACTTCACGGCCTTTCTTACTGACGCAGCAGCCAAGTGCATTCCACAAACATCTGGACTTCCCGGCAAACGACACGTCCCGTGGTGGAACGCTGAGTGTCAGAATGCGCGAAAAGAACAGAACAGGGCATGGAGGTTGCTGCGGAACTCGCCGACATCGGAAAACCTTGAGAGCTTTAAGAAAATAAAATCTCGAGGCAGGAGAACGCGTCGGCAGGCCAGAAGAGAAAGCTGGCACAAGTTTTTATCAGGGATAAATTCATATACACAAGAGGCCAAAGTCTGGAACATGGTCGGTAGGATAGCAGGAAAACAAGTACACACACTTCCACTCGTAAACACTCAGGGTGATACCTTGGAAGACCAGGCAAACTTCCTCGGTGCACACTTTGAACGGGTATCCAGCTCGTCCCACTATACTGACACTTTCCAAAAATACAGAAGAAGAATAGAAAAGCAGAAACTAGAACACAAATCCACTAGATGCGAGGCATATAACCAAGCTTTCAGTCTAGCTGAGCTCCGAACATCTCTAAACTCCTGCAGTACTTCTGCCCCAGGTTCTGACCGTGTGGTGTATGAAATGTTAAAAAACCTACCAGCCGAAACACGAAAAACCCTACTTTGTTTGTACAATGCTATCTGGTTTTCTGGCACTATCCCTACCTCCTGGAAAGAGGCTATTATTCTCATTTTGAAAGAGGGCAAGGACCCTTCTTTAGCTTCAAGTTATAGGCCTATTGCACTTACAAGCTGCTTGTGCAAAGTCTTCGAAAAAATGATAAACTGCCGACTCGTACATATCCTTGAAACAAACAATTTGCTCGACCCATTTCAGTGCGGGTTTCGAGAAAGCAGATCCACCACAGACCACCTTGTTCGTATCGAGGCACAGATCAGAGACGCCTTCGTCCATAAACAATATTTTCTCTCTGTGTTCCTCGATATCGAAAAGGCTTATGATACAACATGGCGTTTCGGAATCCTAAGAGACCTGTCCCACCTTGGTGTGCACGGAAGAATGTTTCATATAATCGAAAGTTACCTGTCAAACCGGACATTCCGTGTCCGTGTGGGCAGTGTGCTCTCCCAAACATTTGTCCAGGAAACAGGCGTGCCACAAGGTGGCGTGCTTAGTTGCACACTTTTTATTATCAAAATGAATTCTTTGCACTTGTCCATTCCCCGCAATATGTTCTATTGTACATATGTCGACGACGTTCAGCTTGGCTTCAAGTCATGCAACTTGGCCATGTGTGAGCGGCAGGTTCTGCTAGGTTTAAATAAGGTTTCCAAATGGGCAGATGAAAACGGATTTAGACTTAACCCACAAAAAAGCACGTGTGTCTTGTTCTCTAGAAAGAGAGGCATG
Source organism: Rhipicephalus microplus (assembly GCF_043290135.1). Lineage (NCBI taxonomy): Eukaryota > Metazoa > Arthropoda > Arachnida > Ixodida > Ixodidae > Rhipicephalus > Rhipicephalus microplus. The sequence goes on from NC_134703.1 coordinate 74,648,611, forward strand.
CACTCGGAACCTGACATTCGACTGAACGGGCAACGTCTGTCCGTCAAAGCCGAGCATAAATTCTTAGGCTTAATCTTGGACAACAAGTTGACCTTCGTACCGCACATCAAATATTTAAAAACAAAATGTTTAAAATCCATGAATGTTATAAAAGTGTTGTCACGTACTACGTGGGGTAGTGATAGGCAATGCCTCATGAACCTCTATAAAAGCCTCATTCGCACCCGCTTAGATTATGGGGCCGTTGTCTATCAGTCTGCTACTCAAAGTGCCTTGAAGATGCTGGACCCCGTGCACCATTTGGGCATCCGCCTTTCTACGGGTGCTTTTCGCACCAGCCCCGTAGAAAGCCTTTATGTTGAGTCAAATGAGTGGTCGCTTCATCTGCAAAGAACTTACATGTCCTTTGTATACTTCCTTAAGGTGAAAGCAGACAAGATGCACCCCTCATACTCTACCATTAATGACTTGTCGAGCTCCATTCTTTTTCAAAACAGGCCTTCAATGAGGCAGCCCTTCTCAGTTCTCCTGAAGGGTCTAGCTGAGGACACTGGAGTGTCACTCGAACACAGTTTAATGGCTCCTGTAGCATACCCGCCACCGTGGCAGTGGCAGACTATAGACTGCGATGTCTTTTTTAGAGGTTACAAAACATGCGCCCATTGCCCATATCCGAACATATTTCCTGGAACTTCAACATAAATACACACGTCCTGAGTTTTTTACAGATGCCTCTAAGTCTAACTCCTGTGTCCTACGCTGCTGTCGGCCCTTCCTTTTCGGATGCTGGCCCTCTACATCCAGGCACAAGTATCTTCACAGCGGAAGCTTACGCGATACTTGTGGCAGCTAAACACATTAAACAATTACAAATACAAAAAGCAGTAATTTATACAGACTCCCTCAGTGTGGTAACGGCTCTGCACAGTCTTAAAAAACAAAAAAACCCCGTCCTTGTCTCACTTTACTCCATATTTTGCACACTCTACACAGTCAACCAACATGTTGTGGTGTGCTGGGTGCCAGGGCACCGTGAGATCCAAGGCAACGTGAGGGCGGATCAGCTCGCTGCATCCGTCCACAAAAACACTGCCCCTACACCCATATCAATCCCGGTCCTTGATCTGAAGCACTCTCTCAAACGAAACCTCAGGGACTACTGGCAGAGCAAGTGGGATACACACACACAAAACAAACTACACGTTATCAAGCCACACCTTGGCCATTGGCCACCAGTATCAAAATCACGTCTAACAGAGGTAACACTAACAAGACTCAGGATAGGACACATATACACGACACACACACATCTTTTGTCTGGTGGTGATCCACCATTGTGTGATAAATGTGGTGAGGCATTAACAGTTCTTCACGTTTTAATTCAATGTAAACATTTAGACACTCCAAGAAGACAACACTTCCCACTATCCTACCGACAACATATACCTTTACATCCTGCAATGTTCGTCGGTAGGGAACCGCTTTTTAGTCACAAATCATTATTAGCGTTTTTAAAGGAAATTCATAATTTTCATATCATATACCCGGGCATACTGTAGCACGACCTCTCTAGAGAGGTTTTTGCTGCGGTGGCTACACAGGAAAGCACTTGCCTCACGGCCCTTGCACGCAAGGGTACTAACGTGTGAGGTACTTGTGCTAATGCCATACATGTCCACCATCGTTTTTCATTATCACCAACTTTTGTCACCTATTCAAACCATGCACACCTTTCACGGCATAGTCATGATTTTATTGCTTGTATGTTTTTACCCGCTTTACTGCGAGGAATTTTATGGCCCTTATACAGCCGCTAATCACAACCATTGTCCACATTCCTGTCTCATGAACTGGCGCTCTTTGGCCATCAAATGGCCCTTGCGCCAAAAAACACCATATATCATCATCATCATCTCGTGTTCTCGAGAGCCTCTGCTACCAATCGGCAGCGTTTTCTGACCATGCTCAAAAAGGGCAGCATAGCCCCTTGAAGAGACAGCATCTTTTAAATAGTTGTGTCGGAAGTGAACAAATAAATTTGATTGCTTGTTGTATCCACTCATCAGTTGCATCCAGATTGCACCTGTGTTCGTTTTCGTTATTGCATATGGCTGCTGACTGTTGTATCTTAATAGAGCAACTCAAGGGAAAAAGACCTCTCCTCTTCTTTTAGTTCACTCCGCTTCGTATGCAGCCTGTTTGCTTAGTCCTATCAATAGAAGTCAGCTGCACTTAGTTTTAAGAGATGGAAAAGTAGTGCCAAGCTGTGTCTTGCTGGTGTTTGTTATGGTTATTAGAAAGTGAACCTGCTTGTTTACTTTTACCCATTGTCTCATAAATGTGGGGACTTCAGCCTTATTGCTTTCAAACCCTATAGACAGTGCTGTTGTCTGCATTAGCAGGTTATATCTCACCAGCCTATGTCAGTGCATATCTGGTGTCACTCGCTGGAGGCTGCCAAAGGTACACCTGCATTTGCCTAGGTGCAACCTATAATAGTGCGAGGGAGTGGCTAATATACCTCGCAAATTTAGACTTTTTCGAGAAATTCGGTTGTATTGGTTCATGGCTTCCTATCCTAAAGCCAAGTCACAAAGAATCCCAATTTTTTTTAGTGGTAAGTCATGCATTGCAGAGTTAGAAAAACAATTATCGAAGGTATCTCTTATTTTTGTTTTGTAAGTGTATCCTGCAACGGTTTTCTCTTTGGATCAACTCAGTAACATGTTGTAAGTTGCAACTTGTCAAAAATTGTTAGTACAAACTTTTGTCACATTTATAACATGTATAGAAGCTTAGGCTAAAATATTCCTGATGCAGTGATTAGATAGCAGGTTGCTGGTTTAAAATTACTAGCTGGCAGTGATTATATCTATAGGGTAGACACGATTTTATCGAATATGAATCGATAATGCTCCCTTCTTTTAATCAGTTTATATTGTAGCAGATGTTCGCGAAGCTTGCTCTAAGTGCATGCTTGCTGATTGTAAGATGGAACTCCTTTTTAGGTGCGTCCAGGGAGGCACAACTGCTATTCCCGGTGCCTTTGGTTGTGGAAAAACTTGCATCTCCCAAGCCCTGTCCAAGTATTCCAACAGTAATGTGATTGTCTACGTCGGCTGTGGAGAGCGAGGCAATGAAATGTCTGAAGTACTCAGGGACTTCCCTGAGGTAACCACCTGCACAAGATCCTCATTCAAGGCGTTATTACGAACTTGACAACTTGTAGGCCGTGCTTGGTGGCCCTTACCACACTCTTATGCACTGTAGCCATTCAGCCTAGCTAACCCAACTAACTTCAATTGAACTTGGCTACAAAACCTTTGAAGAATTACGTTTGATATGGACCTTTAGTTAGTAGCTTTCTAGGCTTAGATCAGGGCACACTGTTTCATTTCGAGAAGTTTCTAGGCAGCATAGTTACACTTTTATTCACCTAACATTGTCGTAGTTTGTAAACATGCGTATACAGTTAGCATACCTCATTGTATTGCTGTAAAGTCAGTTTAACGGTGAAGTTCTGTGAAATACAAGGTGCTAGTGCTACTTCCAAACTGCTCGCTGTTTTCGAGCCGTGCATTTCGATATTTCCATGTGATAACTGTTCATTGTTATTGCTGTTTTTCAGCTCAAGATTGAAAAAAATGGGAAGCAGGTGTCAATCATGGACCGTACTACGCTGGTTGCGAACACGTCAAACATGCCTGTAGCTGCCCGTGAGGCATCCATCTACACTGGTATGCAAGGAAACCACAAACCCTGTCTTTTTTTCTGCTTTTCTTTCACAAGTGTCGCAAAACATTTGCCTTCCTTTTATAAGATTGCCGTATCATTGGCAATTTTTTTTATAACTCATGTGTAGTGTGATGTGCTGTCACATGCGTGACTGTGTAGTGAGAGGTTTGCCAACTAGCTCTACCAACTAGGAATTCATTGCTGGAAACGAAATTGAGATGCTAAGTACTGGAAGTGCTGTTGATGCTGCCGCCCTTTCCTTTTTTTTTACTTTAAATGCAGGCTTTTCCTTCAAGCATAATGCTTTGTACCTGTGTGTGTTTTGTGTTTGCGCTACCGACCTCTGAACAGAGGTCACTGTTGCGGTGGCTACGTAAGAAAAAAACTGCCTCGCTGTTTTTAGACTCGAGGGCTTTGACGAGATATTTGTGCTGATGCCATATCTTCATAGCACTTGTCATTGACACCATATTATCATTATGTGTGCTACAAAGACCCGTGTTATGCGTTAATCGAACCATACAGGCGTGTGTTCAGTGAATGAAACTGGTTCGTGTTGCTTGAGTAGGATGTATTGCTATGAGAGACAAGGGGATTAAAATTGAGCTTGAATCCTCTACTGTGGCCTGTTGTAGAGCTTTATTGCACGCAACCTTATTTTCATTTATTATTTTTTTCCCCCAGGCATTACACTTGCAGAGTATTTCCGGGACATGGGCAACCATGTAGCTATGATGGCCGACTCCACCTCTCGATGGGCAGAGGCTCTGAGAGAAATCTCGGGACGTTTGGCTGAAATGCCAGCAGGTCAGTAAAAACTTTAATGAAAGAATCCTCTAATAGCAAAAAAAAAAACAAAACAAAAATATGGTTATGGTTCACTCTGTCAATGCGGGAAATGTCCCAGAGGAAGGGTGCTATCTCCTTGTACTTTTCCCGTTGGAATGTCCGTCTTCCAATGTGTTATGGAACTGTGTCCCATGGAGGAAGTTCATTTTAGGGACAACGAAGGAGCATCACCGTTTTGTTACAGATTGGTGGAACTGCAACGGTAACTCGTTACATTTACAAAGGAATGGTGTTCCTCTGTAAACGTCTTATGGAATTGAACTGACACATGCACACAGTATCACACCGAACAAGTGGCACTAATGTCGATGTCGCAGGGCAGTCTATTTTCCATTTTTTCTCCTTAGCTTTTCTACGCTGTTTCACGTCTAATGAAAATTACTTCCACGCGAGGGATGCCGTTCAAATTCGGCCAAAAAGACCTATGCATACCAAGCGATCGAATGATGGGCACATCTCGATCTTGAAATTTGATGTCAGTGCTCCTTTAATGAAACAGTTGAGCATCCACCAGTGCTGTGGGAGGCAGAGAATTGCTTCTTCCAGGCACTTACCTACTGGCTAAATAGGTACAAGTGCACTTCCGGCGTGGCACGCAGCGCGGATTGAAGTTGCTTGGGGGGCACCCACCCCGTAGGAAATTGGCGACATGGGACCGCCGGACCTAAAATTAAGGTCCTGTTCTTTTTTTCACGCTCACAGATTAGCACTATTTATTGCATGTGCCAGCAACCCTGTTGAGAATGTGGCACTGCCAGAGTGAATTCCACAGTTATGCGCACTCAATATAACAATATGCCATCCTTGAAGCAGTATGAGAAACGGATGTGAAATAGATTTCACGGTTCAATTGAAAGTGCAGCACATCGAAATCCGAATTTTGTATTCGCATTGCCCAAAGCCCAATACAGTGTTCATGCAAAAATAGGGTATCAGAGAAAAAGCTGCACATGTGCAGCTTGACTAGGCTCTGGTCCCCCGTATAGCAGCAGTGACAGTATGAAACATATTGGTATCAAAATTATTATTGTCCACAATGTTGTAACAAAAAAACAAAAATGGCAAACAGAAACACAGATTAACAACAGAAATAAATTTATATAGAATAATGAAAAAAAAAAACATGAACGTTACAAACTGTTGCTAAAGATACAAGAGATAGAAAATATGGCTAAAAACTACTAAGGAATCATAAGTTGTTCCGCACATTCATATGAAGACATGCATTACAAAGAGAGATCCAGCAAGCTTTTGTTAGCACTGTTTAAAACATAATTTTTTTGGTATAGCTCATTTAGGGTGAATGCGAATACATGATCAAGTTTTTTTCTTCTCCATAATGAGTACGCGCAAAAGGAACATGATATGGAGGGTGATACCTGAGAGGATGAATAGTAACATAGCGCAGCAGCACAGCTTTCTTTAGGTCAAGTTAGGTGTTAGAATGCTTCACGAATGCCTGAGGTGCAAACAACAGCAGCTGGGAATTCTTTGTTACAATATTAGCATGGATACTTTCACAAATAATGCGCAGTCCGACCAGTTCACTGGTATTTGGCTTTTTCGATATCCTCGATTACTTACACTCCCAGCTGTGTCAGTGGTCTGTTGTTGCGGCAGGAAAGAACGGCAAGGCGGCACCGCAAGTGCAGGCACGTGAGTAGGCAGCCATCGTGCGCATAGAAGTCGGCAGTCAGGTGCACCAAGTGAAAGATTCAATTCACAAAAAACTGTTTTCTTTTACTCCCTATATTATGCTAAGAATGTCGCAATTAGTGCTATTTTGGTATTCAACCATGGCAGGAATATCGCTGGCTCATATGCATGGTGTGCCTTATTCTGTTTGCGCCATTTATGCAACAGTAGGCCAATGTCCGGCCTAGAGAGACTGATGACGGTACCGAACCTGAATCAATTGCAGACTCGCTGTGTTTGGACAGTAGCGTTATGAATTATACAGATCGAATGACGCATCAGTTGACAGTGCAGTCAGCCTCCTGATTACTCGGCAGTGTTCTCAGACTCCCAAGTAAATTCTCTCTCCTCACTGTGTCAATGTTTCTTTTGGGTTGCATTTTGCCCTCTGATGTGATTCAGTGAGATCGTTTGGTTCATATTGAAATGTTGCTTTTGAGGATTTAGAATCTTGTTTTTCCATGCAGATTCTGGCTACCCTGCCTACCTGGCTGCTCGGTTAGCATCCTTTTACGAGCGTGCCGGTCGGGTCAAGTGCCTTGGTAACCCCGAGAGAGAAGGCAGTGTCACCATTGTGGGGGCGTGAGTATTGTATTTCTTCTTACATCATTGAACACTTCTGGGTGGGTGAGGGGGGTTTGTAGCAATTTTATATTGGTTCTGTGCGGAGTTATGTAAAAAAAGGAAATACAAATTTAAAACTGCTACTGCTTCACTGACATAGATACTTACCCTCCGACCTGCTATAATAAAGGGCGCAAATGAAAACGTGAGATGGCAGGCAATAATATACCATCCCAAGATTTTGCATTTGCTGACAAATGCTTGAACCTGCTTCTCTTACACAGCGCAGCCCAAGATTATTGGGAAACATGTTTGTTCTGCAGAGGATGTGAAGTAGGCCAACAGTAATGCTTACAATAAAAGCTTGTTAATTCGAACCGCAAGAGGAAGCCGCCTCAGTTCGAACTAACGAAAGTGAAGAACAATAGTACACTGCAAGTAAAGCATAACAATTTATTTTTTGAAAAAATCTGTGATCGTGGTGTGCCTTCTTTCCTTGAATGTCATAGCCTGCACTTTTTTGCTCTAACGAGCGAATTTGGCAGAAGGCCTCTTCTTCGCCTTCTTCAATACTTAAGAAAAGACGGGCGGCATTCAATTCAGCCATGACTTCCGCAGCAGAGGGCCGCACTGGTGCTTCGTCCTTCTTTTCGTCGTCACTGACAGCGACAGGTTCTGCTCTTCTCACCTGACATATTATGTCGCCATCCGTGAGGGCACCACACACCACTGCACTTAAGTCTACACCAACGTAGTCGCCGCAAAGCGGACGTCTTCTAAAATGTCCGCCCATGGGGGCGGTGACGCCGTGTTTGAGCACTAGTGGCTCGTCAACTGGCAGAGCTTCGGTGCTGAAGCCGCAGTGGCAAAAGCAATTTGCTATCGTAAGCGCTGTCACTTGCTCCCAAGCACGCACAAGCATGTGTAGTGCACTTAGGGGCATCACTTGGTACTTATTGCACAAAATAATTCGTTCCAACATATGACGCCGATAAAATGATTTTAAATTTCTAATTATGCACTGGTCCATGAGCTGCAGTACCGCTGTCGTGTTTGCTGGAAGGAAGGCCAGCTCAATGGCCTTCGTCTCAACGATGAGTTTATCAGCCGAACAGTTGTCCACAAGAAGCAGGACTTTGCGGCCACAGCGTTCGAACTTCTTGTCACACTTCCCCAGTCACTGCGCGAACAATTCCCCCGTAATCCAGGCCTTTTTGTTGGCCCCGTAGTCTGATGGGAGAGACCGGATGTTCTTGAAGCAACGAGGACTTCTAGATTTTCCTATCACGAACAGAGGCAACTTCTTGGTCCCGGTCATGTTCGCAGCAACCATCACAGTTATCCTTTCTTCCCTCCCGTGCACTTGTCCCCTTTACACGTGATAGTTTTGGCAAGCAGCAATTTGAAAAGTAAGGCAGTTTCATCCGCATTATGTCCTGCGGAGAATACTTCTCCATGTAGCCTTGAAGCATTTCGGAGCGCCAACCTTCACATGTGTCCATGTTGACGGCGTTCATTTCACCCGATACAGCACGGGAAACGAGGTCGTAGCGCTCGCCGAAACAGTGCAACCACCCATCTGAAGCAATGAAGTCATCGTAGTCTAGCTGCAGGGCAAAGTCCGCTGCCTTTGCCAGTATGACTGGGCCACTCAGTGGAATGTCCTGCGAACACATTTCCTTTATCCAAATGAGAAGCGCTTTCTCGAGGTCAGGATACTTTGCGGGCCGCAACCTCCTCCTTTTGCCTGCAACTTCTGCCTCTAAGGCGTCTTCAATAGTCCTCCTATTTTTTTTATATAAGTAGACAGTCGTTTTCGGTGTCCCATGTTTTTTCGCGATATCTTGCTTAGGCAAGAGTCCGGCGTCCACTTCCCGCAGGATATCGGCTTTCTCCTGAAGTGTTTTGGCACGGTATTTGCCGCGCGCACGCGCCATCAAGTTGAAGAAGCAGAATCGCGACAGATGGGAAGCTACTACCGGTGCTACCGCAACAAACTTTAGCAGAGGCCTAACACCAACACTAAGAATCGCGACAGTCGGAAGCTACTTTCAGTCACAACAACCGAGGTGTACGATGCACGCCCAAGACAGAGACTGCAGATAAGGCTGGGCGAAGCTACGATGCACCAGATTCGCTGTGTGCTGGTCATGCCATCTGTCGCCTAACAGCGACAACTACGCAGGATTTTCAAAGGATCAGAAATTGGTGCTTAAAAAAAAAACGAATCTTGGAGGTTACGTAGGACTGAGAGCAGGCGGCCGCCGAGAGAGAGATTGTGGGGGGAAGGGGGGAAGAGTAAGTGGCGCTATTTTCTGCACTCTGGCCTCCATGCCAGTTTCTCCGTTTTTCTCTTTGCTCCCTGTCAACGCCGCCTCGTAATTTGGCAGCCGCCCTATCGAGTGACGAGATAAGCCGCCGGCGCGATGGCGCATAGTTGAATTATTCCCTGCGGAACCTACTGGCGTTCGAATTAACAGGCTTTTTTATTCATAGGCCTGTATGGAGCTTGGTTGGACCATAACTTACAGTTCGAATTATTCATAAATTTGAATTACTGAAGTTCGAATTAACGAGCTTTCACTGTAATATGATTCTGCAGTGAAGTTCTTGAGAGCACACCTATCCACCATAATGGCTATGGTGCTGTGGTGCTAAGCACGAGGCTGTCAGATTCCTAGTGATGGTGGCTGCGTCTCAGCTATGCTAGTCATACATGCCAGATACCAAACAGTTGACATTCGTATCCCTGCAATTTATGTGAAGAATTTGTCCATTGAGTCCACATTCTACAAGTGGGACAAAATTTTGTGAAAGGACTTGCAAAGTGCATTGCTTGTAGGCACATCGAAGATTTGGCAGGATAACAAAGGGGCTCAAATGTGGTGTACAAAATATTTAATAGACGCCATTAGTGCCCGCAGCCAATGTATCGGTGCCAGGTGTTTACAATGGTTCGTTTTATAGTTAGGTCATCCCAAAGTATTACATGAGCTCAAATAATGTTTGTATATGCTGTACAGTGAAACTAGTGACAGTGCATCCTTTCAGATGAGAACATTGGGGGCACGTTTTCATAAAAACTGTTTATTACAGGAGCAGCAGGCATTGCGGCAAAATTAATTTCTAAATTAATTGGACATTTAAGGTGAGAAAGCCTGGGTTGGATCTCTGGCATTATTCATTGTTCTAAAAAGGTGTTTTCCCAAGATGAGGTGGAAAATGACCAAGAGTGAACAGTTTTTTGCCAATGTTCTGCTAGTTATTTTCTCACCATAACGTAGCAGGGCTGCCTCTAGCATTCATAAAAACGTGTAGGCTTTCCCTATCACCCTTGCATCAACAAGCAAAGATGTGTTGAAGGGAAAGCCATTAAGGCTATTTTCGATATTATCGATATTTTTTTAAGGTTGAGAATAAAGATTTGCTCGCACCTCCTTCAACTAAGTAATGATTTCATTAGCTCCCACTGGCAAGAATAATGTAATCTACTTTCTTTGCAGACGCATAAGGTCGTGCCGTGGGCTTATTAAGGCGGCCAGTACCCGTTTCTTGGGCAAGGCTGAGTGTCACTGCCTGTAACCTTATTTTTAGGATTATACTATGCCCAGATTATGACTGTTTTGCTTGGTTTCCTGAAAGTCGTATAATCAGGGTTTCACTGTACTTACATTCGCTTTCCCCATTTTTTTTCGATGCATTGGGTTTTATCAGCCAGCCCAGTTTATTGTTCCGTTTGCACTCTTTCTGTAATGGTTTGTTTCTGTAATATCACCCAGGGAGGAAATAGTATTAAGGCTTTGGCTACTGTTGTGTAGCTCTAGAAGAGGATGCTTGCATGTGTGAGCTCCTACCTAGTGGCCAAAATCAGTGGGCTGTTGTGCCTGTTGATAGTTTAACATCTTTGCCCACATCATATTTGGCATAAAAATGTGGGGCCATCAAAAGTGATAGGAAAGAGCGAGCGATATCCACATATGGATTGCCTGCCACGTGCGGCAGATTTGTGCACGTCAAAATGTGCCATGTGCATCCCTGGTGTGGGTTATTGGGATTGCACGTCTGTGGTGGTACTGACTGTCGTGCAAATAAGGAACGTTTTCTTGCCGTTTCTGAGATGGTTTTTCTGTAAATAGAGTACAGACGTCCATTCCATGGCTTTTCGATTTGCAGCGTCTCTCCTCCCGGCGGTGATTTCTCGGACCCAGTCACATCTGCGACACTGGGCATTGTGCAAGTGTTCTGGGGACTGGACAAAAAGCTGGCTCAGCGCAAACACTTCCCGTCGGTAAACTGGCTCATCTCGTACAGCAAGTACGCGCGTGCCCTCGACGACTACTATGAGAGGAACTTCCCCGAGTTTGTGCAGCTCAGGACAAAGGTGAGGCATTGCATGCCTATTCCGTGATTGCTTCTTCCTGCTCTGTATAGTGGTTTGTAATGGTTGAATCCCATGGCGGGATTTCAGGTGCGATTGAAGTGTGGCTAATTATATGCGAGCCTCATATTGACACATGCCCAGCAGCATCAGTCATGAAATCTCGCCGCTGTGTGTTACTACTTGGAGCACAAAAAACTCTTCTCATGGCACGTGCACGTCAGGCAATCTCCGTTCAGCGTGTAGTCACATTGCGTTTGATTTCCACAAGCGAGGTCTGGTGGCCCTTCACTCCACTCAATTCGGCGAAAATTTTACTTGGCTGTGCAGGGGTGTTCATTCAACAAAAAACGCCCGTTTGTGAACAAGCAGAGGCCGCTTAACATGCAGGAAGTCCACGGCCGCAGTTTTGCTCAAAATGTTTCTGCTTAAAAACTTTATTAATCAACTTGAGAAAATTAGGCGCAGTCATGACTACACGAAAATTATTTTTAGTGTTCTGTAGTTTAAGAGTAAAAAACTTGCAAAAAAGTCATGCAATTCATGTCACGGGGAGAAATGTTGTCTGGCAAACCAGTTAGCACGGAGTGGAAACACTGCTGCATTTTTTTCATGTGGGTGCTCTCGCGTTCGCAGCATTGTGGGCGTTTGCCGTGGGATGCTTTTTTTTGTCTGTAGGAAAATGTGCCTTGCGATTGTACAATCTACCTTAATAAGGGATGTACCATTGTTGACTTGATAAGAGCTGTGGAACCGCGCCAGTGTGTATATAGCCCTTTAGATACAATACATGACAAGCAGATGTAAGACCTGGTCTTGGCCAGTGGCATTTTCTCTTGGCTTGTGCAATACTGCACTGTCTTCCGCATCTGGGCCTACCGTGTCATTAATTTTCTTATGCTAAAGTAACAAGGGTTTGTTTGTCTTTTTGCATACTTTCTTTTAGTGGGGATAGATTGTACTTGAATTCTGTTGCCAGCAAGCTGAAGTATGGGCTGATGAATGTGAGCGCGTGGCTTTGGTAGCCCGCCATGGCAATGGGGGTGAAACACAAACACGTGTGTGTACTGAGATAAGGTGCATATTATAGAACCCTTGTCAGTCGAAAGTAATGACAAGACTCCACTATTCCATTCCCCATACTTCCATGAATTCAATTTATTGGTGTGAAAATTCATTGGGTCTTTTATGTCTCATAGCCAGAGTTGCTTCGGTACGCTAAACACGGCAAGCCAACCTTATCAGCGATGTTACAAATTGTGTAGAAGACGAGGAGCGAGTCTACATTTTTGTAACTGGCATTTAAGTTGTACGGGACCACATTGCTGTGTTTATGATTTCCTTCTCTTTCCGATCAAAGCTTGAGTCTGCACTGTCGCTCAGTATTCGTTTTGACATTTTTTCAACAGTGCCAGCAGATCCTGCAGGAGGAAGAAGACCTTTCTGAAATTGTCCAGCTTGTCGGAAAGGTAAGTTGAGATTTCCTGACTTGATGTCACTTTGCTTAAGCTGTCGCGCTTTTGTAAATTCAACTTGATGTATGAGATTTTCAGTATTGGTGTACGCGAAGTTCATTTGCTTGGCAGCTTTCATTTGAAGCAAGTAATACGACTGACAATTTGAAATAAGAGTGCATTGCTGTCTAATGGGAAAACTGCTTGCTGATGGAAGCATTTGGTGAATTTTGCAAAGCCAGGAAAGGCTAATCTTGAGTGAAAGAACTGCCTGTGGAACTGCAGGAAAAAAAAAAATTGAGAACAGTTTTTGTCTGTGTGTCTGGATGTGCAATTCATTGCTCTTCAGTTGTGTTGGTTTGCCTGAGGGGCAGCTGGGCGTCTGGGATTGTTGCTAGGAAAAAAAAAAGGACAGTGTGACAAATGTTTCTACAATTTAATGACGGTATACCATGATCTACCAATGCAATAAGTAATGCGACAAAGAAATATAATACTTACTTGTAAAAGACGTATGCTAATTAAATAATGAGTAAAAACTAAAAATATGGTTTCAGAAAAATATATGTTACTGGAAACGTGCTTCGGCATATCAAGAATGTTGCTTCCGGCTTTTTAAAAGATTTGGCCTTTTAGAAGGTTGTCAAACTCAATGTATATAATTTTTTGGACTTTCTACGGTTGGTTTAAATGACGTAGTAAATGGATTCTACTGTAGTTTCATAAGGCAGGGTACTGCAGAATACAAGTGAGAAGCAGTTCACAGTCACCGGTACTGAATACTACTGTGTGGATTCTGCATATATTTGTCGCGTCGTGCATTGTCATGAGCATCAACCATCAAAATTATGTGCAAGTTGATACAGCGTTCTGACGTTGTCTCCTCGCTGTCCCTGCACAGGCGTCCCTGGCGGAAACTGACAAGATCACGCTCGAGGTTGCGCGACTTTTGAAGGACGACTTTCTGCAGCAGAACAGCTACACCCCATACGATCGCTTCTGCCCGTTCTACAAGTCTGTGGGCATGCTGCGCAACATGATTGGTCTGTACGACCTGGCCAAGCATGCGGTCGAGTCGACTGCCCAGAGCGAAAACCGCATCACTTGGGCCCTGATCCGCGAGGCCCTCGGTGACCTCCTCTACCAGCTCAGCAGCATGAAGTTCAAGGTAATCTTTACAGCGGGAGCTGTTACAACAGCCATTTTCGGCTTTGTAATTGTTCGGTGCTGTAGGTGTTCGTAACCGCTATCATGCACCAGGAGAAAAGAAGTATAGGATCGAGTGGGATTTGAATCTAGGCCCTTTGCTTGAGATTTGAGTACTATATCACAGAGCCAGGCCGATGCTTTAAACTACCTTGTGAAATTACCTTATACAGACATCACGTTGAAAAAGGAATTGCATTAACAGATGCAATACAGTTGAAATCACTCACAACAATACTGAAGTGCTTCCAAAATTATATGAACTGACAATTGCCGCACGCAGGTTGCATGAAAAAAAGAAAAGCAAAATAGGCGGACGAAAGGCTGTTATGGGAAAACTGGCTATGCCAACTGACATCATGGATAAGAACGACAAAGCTGCCGATCTTTTTAGACATGTTTTAAATGTTTGGATGCTTTTGCGGGACTGCCGAGAACCCCGGAGGGCTAATGATATATGACGTTAGAAGCTTTGGATGCAGAAACTTTTCGAATTCTCAAATAGGGGTGTGTAAATATTTGAAATTTCTAATATTTTTCAAATAGTGTTTGCTATTTGAATCGATTCGCACTGCAATTTTTCTAGGCTTCTGCGAATAGTGAATTTTTAGTTCGAAGCGTACAGTAAGTTCGAAGCTAACAAAATTTTTGTGGTCGTAAACTCGTTGAAGTGTGGTAATACAATGATTACTTCATAAGGTGGCAGGGGGTCCTTAAAGTTTGATATGGAAGCAAGAGTGAACATATTCAAATGTATTTTGGGGTTATCACTCTAACCTGTTACCATCCTGGTACGATGACCACCACAGGAATACTCAAGCCTGAATTTTTTTAATCCTGCACGGGGATGATTTTTTTGTCCACTAGTTTTATTTCTGTGCAATATGTACAGATTTCTTCTGCAGGGTCGTGGCACAGTCGTGCGGACCGCACTATTTTTCTGTCATGAACATTACTTTCATTAAGTTGATTTGCCATATTGTACTTCATACTCTGTCATAGGACCCGGCAGTAGATGGTGAGAAGAAGATCAAGCAGGACTTTGAGGAGCTTTTTGAGAACATCCAACAGGCCTTCCGCAACTTGGAAGACTGAGGACCTCCCTACTACCAGCACTGCCATGGAGGAGCCAAAGAACTGTGTTGTCGATCGCTTGGCCCCATCAAAGCTTCTGGCGGCATTGTTTCCTTCAACCTCATTCCAAGTAGGCTCGTACCATACCTCGTGTCAGAATGTCCACGGACGTACGGGGCAGACAAGTCTGTGTGTATTAGATGTTAGTGGCCTGCCTTTAGCAGTGCGGAAGCTGTGAGCAGCAATACCATATGTTCTTTTTTTTCTGTTTTCATTGTTTTGGTGCTCGTCTGTCTGTGTACATACCTAAACAGTTCAGTTTTGTATATTTTTTATTCTAAGTTAAAGCAGCCTTTTTCTACTTTTATCATGTCAATTTTGTTACCTCATGTAATGAAGAGGCCTTTTGTGGCGACACTGGATTTGAAAGTGATATATTTGGACTCTTCCATTTACTTTTTTTTTACTTTGTGTCTGATAATGGAAGCGTCAAGAATAAAGTCTATATACGGATGTTGCAAGGCTTTGTGGTGTCTCTTCCATGATGAAAGCTTGACAATTGGTTTGGTGTGTTTACTGGTGGAAACGCTTTGTTCTTTGGGTTTCGGTTTTGTTCAGATCAGGAGTGTAAAAATGCACATGATGTTATTTTACTACGAACCAATTTGCTTGCATTAGGTGTTTAGAAAAGCTAGATTCTACAAAAATATTCCGATAAAAGCTGTTTGGCAGTGTTTTTCGCATTATCATTTCATAATTATGCACTCTGACCGGCAAGCTTCCCCTTCTGCTAAAGAAACCAGCACCATTAAATTTGGTTTCAGTCTGTCTCATTGCATGGTGATGTTGAGTGAAACATGGTAGGTTGCAAAAAATTTCACAAAAAGTCTTCTGGAGTTACAATGGTTTGTTGCAATGTTATTGTGCCGCAGATCGCAGAAATTGGTTATGTCATCACGTGACATCTCTTGGTCAACAGTGGGCCAATCCCGGAGACAGTGCAATGACACATGAGCGGCAGAAGGCTTTATCAGGCAGAAGAATACAGCAGTCTACTGAAGATGTCGAGGCAATTTAATGCCTCTCGCTCTGCAGTTCGTAACTTGCAGGAAATCTGGTCCCTGATTGCGTAACTTGACTTGCCGAGTGTGTAGCAGGCTTGCGCCTTCAAAGTGTTGCAGAAGGCGTTAAAGTTCTGCGAAATATTTGCTAAGGGCTCTAAAAAGTCTGAAACTTCTTTATTTTGTTCATTCAGAGGCGCAGTAACAATCGTCATTAGCCACAACATCCTTGGAGTGTGCAGCTAGGCAAGTGCGCGTATTGTCTTTCAGATGTTTAATGGTACATTGCTAGTCTGCATTCCTTTGAAAAAGGCACACACAGACAAAACTCTCATGAGGCATCCTAAGGTTCGATTAAATGCAAAACACATGTGCTTCCTAGTTGCAGTTAATTTGTCCTTAATGAGTGCAGCGTGCCTTCTGTAACGAGAGTGCAACACCTGCTGAATCTTGATTTATGGCGTATTCCGAATTCATGGTTAACCAAGCTTGATAACCGGCTCATTGAAATGCATTTTGTCTGTGCTTCGTTGACCGAGGAAAAACTGTGCGTGTTAGTGCGGGGAAAATAAAGCAACCTCTCCAAAAAGTGTGCTAACAATGTGGTGTCCTCAAACTTGCAAAGGGCATCTTGTCTGCTATAGTGCGGGCATTTGCAGTCATGTCGCAAATTCGGATGGACCTGTATTGATCCAAGTTAGTACAAAAACCACGAGAAAATTGTCTATCGCACTACTATGCCTGCCCAGTGTGCTTTCTCGCATCGCTTACAAAGGTAGGAAGAGGGAGCTGTGGCACAAGGAGTCAAGGTTTCTGTGTACATATAGCATGAAAAGAGCCACTCAGGCAGGTGTGTAACGTTACTCGGGAAATCGCGGTTCTTTATTTCCAGTACACAACTGTAAGATATGGGGTCGTGCCATGCTGAAACAGTTGCTTCTTGCAAAGCTAAGTGATAAACATCTTTTCAACACTGCATTATTGTCATTTATGAGGAGGAACCAGTGCAGGAAAAAAAGTTTTCCTCAAGGTTGCGGAAGAGAAAAAGGAAAACAGACCCCAGTGCGAAGTGCTGGTATGCATGCACAAATCAATTCTTGCACTGCACTTTCTCAGTGCTTATGTTACATATGTAGGCCATTCACAGTGTTTGTGCCAAATTACATGACCATCGAGTTAAGGCCCAGTGCACAAAGTACACTTTCTTTTACGAAAAAAGGATATAAACTTATTCAAGTTGGGATTTGAACCAGAAACATGTAATTTCACTTGACCTGAATGCAATTCGCACCAGTTTGTAATTATTTCAATTCTACTGGAAGCAAGTGTATCTTAATAGCACGCCGTGGTTCTAGTTGTAAACCCGCTGAGAAGCAACTGACTACTGACATGGCCGCTTGACGAAGACGCATGGTACTGGATCCAACCAAGATTAAACTGGATTTGTTTGGTTGTACCGTAAGTTGTGGATGGATTAAAGCACGGATTGAAAGCTGGAGTTGGACTATAGCTGGTGATAGTGACAGTTCTTGGACATTTACGAAACAGTGCAACGACAATGCGGACGAAGAGAAAAGGGGAGGGACAAACCACAGCGCTGACTCGCAACTAAATATTTATTAATTCACTTGAAAGGAAAAGAAAAAGACTGCTACACCTGTCAAAGGAAAACAAATATGGGGGACCCTTAACCTTTGCCTTTAACAGTTGAATGCAATAGCGATGTCCTGTCCCTAGTGCATACTTCAATTACTTAGGGCATACTTTTTTTTATTGTATGATGTTACTCGAGAACCTTAAATTGGGGATTACTACAATGTGATGATAAAGTTGAAAGTGGCTTGTGTCAGTGAAGCTTTCGCATATGGCTGCATTGTGTGTAATTAGTAGCATGCTTTAAACCACAAACAATTATGCATGTGAAATCTCTTCAAACTTGTTATGCACCCATTATGGTCTAACTAGCTAGCTGGTAGCTAGCTTAAAGATAATATGCAAAGTAACGTGTGTGCCCTTTGTAATAGGTGGCTGGCTTTAAGCCACGAATCTTTATGACAAGTCTGTAGCCCGGAATTTTTTTCGAGGGAGCCCAGGGCACCCTCGCCTGGCTACGAGCCTGCGTTATGATAATCACATGTTCTGTTGCCCTATGGCAATGTGCGCTTGTACCACGCAGTATTACTGCGATATTGCATATATGTTGTATTGTGAAGCGTGCATACTATGCACATGTGTTTGTGAAGCAATTTCACTGCATTTCCAAGCAGAGGAAGTTATTTAAACTGTTCTTCTAAGCAGTCGTGTGGCTGTGTGGTACAAAATCTGCTTGTCATGCAGACCGCGTAGATTCATCACTTTGACCTGGTAATGTTTCTTGTGTAT
Organism: Rhipicephalus microplus; assembly: GCF_043290135.1. NCBI lineage: Eukaryota > Metazoa > Arthropoda > Arachnida > Ixodida > Ixodidae > Rhipicephalus > Rhipicephalus microplus. The sequence goes on from NC_134703.1 coordinate 74,667,009, forward strand.
TTTATCTGCATATCTTTCTCGAATTTTCAGACACGCACACAATGATAATCTTTCTCTCACAATAACCAGCGACGCCGACACCGGCATTGCTGTGAAACGAGCTATTTAGCGCTGTCGCGTTAGAACTGCAAATGAAGCAGCAAGCCAGCATTGCGTCTTTCAATGAACATTCAGTTGTGAGTCATTGCTGTGGTTTTTCTGCCCTTTTCTCTTCATCAGCGTCATAGTATTGTACTGTTTCAAAACTGTCCTTGTATACACTTGGTGCTATTTGAATTCTAATGAGATCCTTGACCTATTGTGCTGGAAACTGCTGGCAGCTGGGATACAATAGGTTGATGACTAGCAGTTAAGTAGTACTTATAGTGAATAGTAAGCAGCAAAAGCAGGTCCTGTCTGCACTGTCAAGGGGGCCCTACGATACAAATTAGGTGTGTTGTTTTTATCACTTCTAGAACTTCTTCTAGAAGTGATACTAATGACATTGTACACGTGGCAGTGCATAAAACCGCTCTGTTACATTCTTATTTCGAAGAACAAACTACATTACTTTAGAAATACACTCGCACACAATGGCTATTTTTGAGTTTGCAAGTGACGTTTCATTACATTGGAGTGACGAAATTAAATGAAGGGTAATGAAGCTGCAGGGAGCACTAGTTTGAATGACTTCATTTTGGGATGCATTTCTGGGTAATAAAAAAAGTGACAAAAACTAAAGACATCACAGAGTGATGCGCAAGCTCACAACGTTTTCAGTTCGTGCATCCAATAACTTTTGTATAAGCAAGCTGTAAAACAACAAAAAAAAAACAAGCAGAAGAAAATGAGCATGCAAAGTATATCAGTCTCAGAGTAAAAAAAAAAAAAATCTGTACGCATACCTTCTTTGATGAAAACTAGTCAGCAAATCAATCTTGTCGGCCCACTAGCCAACTTCAAGGCATCGAAAAATTGAAATTTTGCAAAGACTTCATGATTTCACCGCCAAATTGCAAATAACTCAATTTTGCCAAAGCTCTAAGACACTTCAAGGGGATCACAAAACCGAAGATTTCTTACCTCTATAGAAATAGGCGTGAGTAGGGTTCCCCTTCAGGGGGAGGGAGAGGGTGAAAGGTTTTCTCATTGTCCTACACCCCCCCCCCCGTCCCCTACCGAGTCGCATTTTGTCCTCTCATATTATGTCAAAGTGGGGCTGACTTTAGGTCCCCTCATTAGATGACCTGAGGGAGTCTCCCCACCCCCTTGTACACGCCTATGGTTAAAATTTACCTCTTTATTCAACGAGGCCAGAAAACTTTGGGTGCATCAAGGCTGGGACACACAGATGCGACATTTAATATTAAAAAATTGGTGCATAATGTACAGACCGATCTTATAAACACTGTTATCAAATCCATTGCAGTAGCCGAGTGGGTAAGGTGTTCAGCTATAAATCAAAAGGCCACTAGTTCTAATCACGATACTGGTAGTACTATCAGAAAAGAAAGTACCATTCCTTATTTTAAGAAACAATGCACCACCCCTTATTTTTAATCATGACTTGCAGTACTTAGCAGACCAAGTTATAAGTAATGCATCCTGTGCCGTGCTGGTAGAGGAGTGCATTGAGTGTTCAGTTCATTACAGAAAGGTTTGTGGTTCAAATGACAGAGCTGGGTTTCCTGACAGCAGGAAGTCATCCAGATATATACATTACTGCTGAAATTCAAATGTACGTGCTGTCACATAATTGGTGAAACTGGAAAGAAGTAATGCAGAGAACAATATTGTGGGTGGGCCTTATAGCCTATAAAGTTATGGCGGGTCAACCCCACCTTTTTTTTCCTGAAAAAGCTTGTTTTTACAAAAAAAAAAGAAAGAAGGGGGGACCCACACTATAGCGGTATGGAACCGTGAGGCCCGGTGTTCCCATGTCACCAAGTTGCCACAAGGTGGAGTATAACAAAATTTCAGAAAAAAAAGCTTTTAATGAATTTTACTCGGAGATTAGGCCGACAACGGGATTCGAACTACCGACATTCCAGTTATGAAACAAATACTGAACCTCTCAGCCACAGTTACTTGGAACTATTAAACCTGCAATGTTAAGCTGATATTCGTCTTTTAGATATTTCCAAACTGATAACCGCATATTACCGCTAATGAAACATGAAAAACATTGCCTGAACTGGTAAATCGATGCAAATATAGTGGCTCAGACATAAAAACGAGCCATTTAATTTGAACTATGCGCTAAAAAACACACATGTCTAGGTGCATGTGCGCTTCATAAACGGAAGGTCACTGGTTCGAATCCCACTGTCATCTCTATTTCCAACATGAATTCGTTAGAGGCTTTCAAATTTTATTTTCTGAAGTGACTCAATCCTTCTGCTTTTGAATCAAGTTACCTTCGGCAGGCACTAGGTATCGAACCCGGTACCTCATACACTGGAAGGAGACGCTCACACGTATTTTCCAACCTAAATGGTGCCTAGTACGTCGGTTTTCCTGCCAGACATGTCGAAAAGCAGCCGAAAAAGTTTCGGCCCTTATCACCCATGATAAGGCTCAACTTTTTTCTGACGTCACAGCTCAAAACGATGCACCGAACATGCGTAATTTGCGAGCTAAATGTTCCCTGGTATGTCAGCTTTCCCGCAAGACATGTCGAAAAGCAGCCAAAAAAGTTCAGGCCCTTATCACCCATGATAAGGCTCAACTTTTGTCTGACGTCACAGCTCAAAACGATGCACCCAGCATGCGTAATTTGAGAACCAATCATTCCCTGATACGTTTGCTTTCCCGCAAGACAGGTCGAAAAGCAACCGAAAAAGTTTAGGCCCTTATCACCCATGATAAGGCCCAAATTTTGACAGATCGAAACGATGCACCGAGCATGCGTAATTTATGAGCTGAACATTCTCTGGTACGTTTGCTTTTCCACAATACATGTCGAAAAACCGTCGAAAAGGTTTGTAACGCATGCTGGGTGCATCGTTTCGAGCTATGACGTCAGACAAAAGTTGAGCCTTATCATCGGTGATAAGGGCCTGAACTTTTTCGGTTTTCGGCTGCTTTTCGTTCTGTCCTGTGGGAAAGTAAACGTACGAGGGAACATTTAGCACGTAAAGTACGCATGCTATGCATCGTTTCGAGCCGTGACGTCAGACAGAAGTTAAGCCTTATCATGGATGATAAGGGCCTAAACTTTTTCGGCTGCTTTTTTTGACATGTCTTGCGGGAAAGCCGACGTACCAGGGAACATTTGGCTCGTAAAATACGCATTCTGGGTGCATCGTTTCGAGCTATGACGTCAGACAAAAGTTGAGCCTTATCATGGCTGATAAGGGCCTAAACTTTTTCGGCTGCTTTTCGACCTGTCCTGTGGGAAAGCCGACATACCAGGGAATATTTGGCTCGTAAAATACGCATTTTGGGTGCATCGCTTCGAGCTATGACGTCAGACAGAAGGTGAGACTTATCATGGGTGATAACGGCCTAAACTTTTAGGCTGCTTTTCGACATGCCTTGCTGGAAAGCCGACGTACCAGGGAAGATTTGGCTCGTAAAATACGCATTCTGGGTGCATCGTTTCGAGCTGTGACGTCAGACAAAAGTTGAGCCTTATCATGGGTGATAAGGGCGTAAACTTTTCCAGCTGCTTTTCGACATGTCTTACAGAAAAGCAAACGTACTAGGTAACATTTAGCTTGGAGAATGCGTGTGAGCATCTCCTTCCATTGTGGGAGGTACCGGGTTCGATACCTAATGCCTGCCGAAGGTCAGCTGATTCTAAAGCAGAGGGATGGAGTAACTTCAGAAAATAAAATTTTAAAGCCTTTAATGAATTTATGTTAGTAATGGAGGCGACAGTGGGATTCGAACCAGTGACCTTTCGGTTATGAAACGAACATAAAACTAGGCATGTGTGCTATTTTAGTCCTTAGTTCAAATGAAATGGCTTGTTTTTATGTCCAAGCCACTATATTTGTATCAATTTACCAATTCAGGTGAAGTTTTTTCATGTTTCATTGTAGGCCATATGCAATTATCACTTTCGAAAGATCTAAAAGCCGTACATCAGCCTAACGTTGCAGGCTGAATAGTACCATGTGACAGTGGCTGAGAGGTTAGGCGTTTATTTCATAATTAAAATGTCGGTGGTTCGAATCCCGTTGTAGGCCCGACATTCGACTAAAATTCGTTAAAGCCTTTTAGAGCTTTTTTTTTCTGAAGTTTTGTCATACTCCACCTTGTGGCAACTTGGTGACATGGGAAAACCGGGCCTCACGGTCCAATGCCGCGGTAGTGTGGATCCCCTATTTTCGTAAAAAGAAACTTTCTTTACGAGAAAAAAAAGGGGGGGGGGCGCTATAGCTTTAAGGGCCTATAAGGCGCACTCGCATTGTGGCTCTCCGCAATTCCTCTGTCGAGTTTCACAAAATATGTGACAGCACGTACATTTGAATTTCGGCAGTAATGTGCATGGATGAATTTCTGGTGTCAGCAATCCCAGCTCTGTCATTCGAACCACCAACCGTCTGGTGACGAGTTGAACACTGTGCTCACTCGCCTACCAGCACGGCAGAGGATGCACAGTTCACAGAACTTTGCTCACTACTGCAGGTCACGATTAAAAACAAGGAACTGCTTTCGTCGGGTTAGCTTCATTTTCCCATGTGACATTGCGACTTTCTCTTCTGGTAGCAGTACATGCACCGTGATTTGAACAAGTGGCCTTTCGGTTTATAGCTGAACACCTTACCGACTCGGCTACTGCCGCGGATTTGATAATAAGGTTTATAAGATTGGTCTGTACATTATGTACCCGTTTTTCAATATAGAATGGTGCAATTGTGCCGAACCTCTGTGCAAAGGACGTTTTCACGCCTCCTTGAAGAAAGGGGGGAATCTATAGCTGTCGGAAATGTTCAGTTTGGTGTATATTTCGCAATTTTTTTATAGTTCCGACAAAATTAATTTGCAAGTTCGTGTCAAAATGGAAAGGAATTTAGTAAACTGCAATACTTTGGTTTCTTGAAAATTGCTAGCGGGCTGACAAGATTGATTTGCTGACTGCCCTTCACCGAAGAAGGCGTTTGGACGTGTGTGCGTGCGGTGAAGAAAGACAACCAGACGGCGTGGATCCCGACTCTGAACGAACTTTATTCTTGTCTCTTCGCTGTTCTGGCCCTCGCCTTCCCAAAATCGCAAACATTTTTCGAGTGAGTGAGCTCCACGTTTAACGCGAGTGTTAGAGAGCACGCGTTTGGCAGAAATTGCGGCATCATTGGTTGTTAGTGAAAAATCATCTTGCGCGGAACCGGAAATCTAGAAAGATTCAAATGAAAAAAAATAATGAAAAATTCCGGGAGCAACGATCGAATTCAGGTAGTTTGCATGGCAAGCGGGTGTTCTACACCACAGCCAGGCGCCCTTTTTTCCCTCTGTCTCTCACCTAGATGGTATTTATTAGTAATGGGAATAACGTTTACACATAGTGTACAAAATACCCAAGGCTGCTTCGACAAAGGTACAATAGGCATTAAAAACAAATCCTACATTACAGTGTGTGGAACGGTATTTTAGTAGTGCACTTCATGAACTCTGGATACCAGTCCGGCTGAAACTTCAGTTATTATGAATAGCCGCGCGTCTGCTTTGTGGTATCGGGCTTGTTGTGTCCCGTCCGTAGGTAAAGCAAGGACGACGTCGGCTTCATGTCAAAACAAAGAGCAACATTTATTTAACCAAACCCGGTGTACGGCAGGATCGACCCAGGGACGAGCGAGACAGCATTCCGGGCAGCAGCAATCGATCAGCGTGGGTGAAGTCTCCATCCTTCGTGGCAGCCAAGGCGTGTTTCCCTGGGCAGCACGCAGGCTGACCCTTTTGAAGAGAGCAAGTGGCCCACGTGCTCTGCTTATGCGCAACAGGAAACGCTATCTCTGGATAGCCGGTTCGCGTGGACATCACTCATCCCACTCTCGAGAAGGCGGGCAGGGGACCGGAGGTCTGCTGGCTATATGTCCGGATGCAGCTGTGGTGAGGAATAACGAAAAACCAATAAATATTTCTTTCTCGCCACTAACGACAGTATTTACGTCTTGCGCGAAGCAATGAGGTGAACATAACAGCCCAAGGAGAAAGAGAGAAACAAGCACCAAGGGAAGAAATGCGCCACCTTCACAAACCCCTCTTTGCTACGTTACCGCGCACACATATTACAACTTGCTTGGTGTGGGTGGCCAGACTCCGACGAGCAATGTGGGGATCCTAGCAGTTGAATCTTGTGCAAAAACTGTTAGAGATCGGAGACATGAATATGGCCATACATTTCATTAGTCATTGAATCTCAACATGTACGAAAACTAGGATTTCTTTGTTATAAGGGTCGTCTCACCTGTGTGACAGTGAAGCTGAAAAATATTTCAAAGCGTCACTGAACGGGTGCGTGCACTTTAACATCAAATCAGCAAGCGCAAAATTAGTATTCGTCCGACGCTTACATTATTGTCCGCCCTGTTCCATGCAGGACACATCGACGTGCTGTCTGGCTTGTTGTACCGCGTCGGCCAGCTCGTCCCTCAGGTCATCTGCAAACTTTGCATAAGGTCTTCCAGTATGTGTTGCACGTGTCAAAGTCCTGCGGAAAACTCAATTCTTTGCCCAGGTGAAGTTGCGCAGGAGGGAAACCTGTTGACCGATTCACTGTCGTTCGAGTCGCAAATGCGATCTCTGCTAGTTTCAGATGCCAGTTATTGTGACGCTTGGTGTGCGTGACAAGCATATGTATAATATTTCGGTTTGCCCTTTCAGTGATGTTAACTTGTGGGTGATACACAGAAGTGCGCTTGTGACGAATACCCCGGGCGTCACAGGAATCTGAACACCTAGCTGGTGAAGTACGTTGTGTTGTCCATGATCAGCTGGGCAGGGAATCCAACCTGGTGAAGATTTCGAGAAGGCAGTCCCATAGTTTTTTCGCAATCGGCGTGTGCAAAGAAACAATTCGACCAATTTTGTGAAATGGTACGTCAGTGACAAAAAGCAGGTACTGGTTTCACTGTGGACTGATGGAAAACGAACCCATTACGTCACATGCAAATATTTGCCAAGGCGACATACTCAACTGATTGCATTGGTCCTAGTGGTAAACCACCTGGTGGTTTTGCCCTGAACAAGAACGCGCATAGCGTAACATATTCTGTTTCATGCCTGGCCAAGTTTATACATTACACAGCTTCTCGTAAGTTTTCTGCCCTGAAGAGCGGACAGCTAAAGCACTGTCGTGGTAGTACGCTATGGAGGGTATGCAAAGTTTGCGAGGAATAACTAAAAATGGTGATTCTGAATTACCTCCATCAACCTGGGAAAAATACCGGAACAAGAGGCCTTCTCCGAGCAGGTAGCATGCAGTCGGTCTGCTCGTCACTTCCTGTGTCAGCTGGATCACGAGCCACACGCGACAGATGCCATCGCTCTGCTGCGCTGTAAGAAACTCCTGTTTAGTCACCAAATTGCCCCAACGGGAATGCATAGTTTCAGGTGGCGTCGTTAATACACACACTGTTTCCGGCTCTACCTGGGTTTCAATAGACAACGACGCACGTGAAAGTGCGTCATCAACTGTGTTAGTGCTACCTTTGTACGCAGTGACAATTGTTGCGCTGAAACGTAATTGCTCATCGGGCCAATCGTCCGGGAGGGTTAGGTAACCGTTCCAGCCAAGACAGTGCTTGGTGATCAGTCGGAACCAAGTTACATATAAAAACATTCCAAACTTTAACACTAAAATTATTGGCTAGGAATTCCTTCTCTGTTACCGAGTTGTTGTGCTACTCAGAGTACCGGCGCAATCCTGTAAATATACTGCGCCAAGGCCATAATCACTTGCATCGGTCTGCTACAAAAACAGTTTGTTTATATCTGGCAGCTGAAGGGACGCGTTGCTGGTAATCACTCAAAAGCATGTCGAAAGCTTCTTGATGCTCACTATTCCAGAGTAATTCAGCGCATTTCTCCAGCAGTTGTGTTAGTGGTCGAGCGACATCTGCAATAAAATTACGAGCACACTGCAATGAAATTACGACAAACCGTAATCATCTCCAGAAACCTTTGCAAACTCGTAGTGTTTCGGGGCGACGGGAAATACGCTATAGCACAGAGCTTATCTGGGCTTGGCCTTAGTACACAATTGTCAACAACAAGCCCAAGCAGGTTGATCTTAGTAGCTATAGCTGCAATTTTTTGGGGTGAACTGTGAGACAGGCTGCTGACATGCGCTGTAGAACCCTATGCAAGTGTTCAAGACGCTCTTCAAACGTAAGCGAAAACACCGTCATATGATTAAGATACCAAAGTGCATAATTAAACTTTGAATCACCCAAAGCCATATTCATCGTGCGCTGATAGGGACTCTGACTGTTAGAAAGACCAAAAGGCATACGCACAAACTAAAAAAAAAGCCTCTATGGCATGTGAATGCCGTTTACGGGATATCACCAGGGTGAACTTCGATTTGCAAGTACCCACGAGAGCAATCTATAGTGGTGAACTTCGTATTTTTGGCATAGGATAAGAATCCTGCACCATGACCGCGTTGAGCTTACGGTAATCCACACAAAAACGTGCCGTATAGCGTCTTTGGTGCCAGTACAACTGGGAAGGCCCACCGACTTTCCGAGGGTAGACAGTAGGATTGGGCGTGTTGATATAACATGATAAAGAGTGATAAAAATAGCACAGCTCCGGGGTCAATCATATCGTACAGCGCTTTATCGAGAAGGGCTCACTTGTGCTGGCTCAGCGGTTTGTGGTTACAACGCCAAGGCTAGGCGTGTCACCAATGTTGATGCGATGCGCTAGGACGTTGGTCCTCCCGGGACGATCTGTGAACATTCGCGAGAACGGTGTCAGCACGACCTCCATTTGCTTCCGCTGGTGTTCTGTGCCCGTGAAGTTCCCGAGGGTCTGCACGACGGCAGGGTGGTCCGCATGGCTCCACGTCTTCCGTGCTTTCTGTTATCGGCATAGGGTTTCTCCACAAAGGCCGTTGTTTCCCACTGTCCGTGAAGGCGGTAGCTTCTTGTCGAAAAGTCAAGCGAGAACCCCCGCGTCTGCAAAAAAAAAAAAATCACGGCCGAGAAGCATTGGCAATGATAGGCCAGACAAACAAACAAATCGCTGGCGCTTCGTTTTCCCATTAAAGCTTAACCGCAAGCGAATACAAGCTTCAACGTTTGACACGTGGTTTGATGCCATTTCTAAATGAACAGTGGCATTACAAACTTTCAGCTTTTTACCTTTACACTGTTCCAGTAACGCGTCACCGATTAAATGAATTCCCGAGCCATTATCAAGAAGGGCTGGTATATGATAATTCCCGGCGCTAGCTAAACGTTCGTTGTGTGTTCTGGCAACTGCACCTATTGTGCGGCCAACAGTGGGAACGATTACACTGACCACCTTGTTCATCATCGGCATGTACCGGGCAGCGTTCCCCGCTCCTGGCATTGATGGCCATGGGCTGTGAAAAACTGCCAGTGTTAAGTGTCACTGGCCACAGCAGTTTCTCGAATGACCCGTATTCGCGCTACGGCGCTCAAAAAAAGTGCCGCCTCACATAAGCAGTTTACCCGCACTGGTAGCATACGACTTGCGCACGCCTGCGTTGGCCATTTAGTCTAACACTGAATTAACGCCTTTCGGCGGACTGGTCCCCAGAGTACCCTTTCCGGAGCACCTGTCCCAGACGGCTCGCGCGGGACTTGCGAACCCGGCATATCGGGACTGGGGGTCCAGCCGACTATGCTCTTGTACTTGAGTAAGGGCTGAGAGGTGTGCACTATGACGCTGCTCCGCAGAGACCTGCTCCCAGGAACAGCTGACCCCATACGATATCGAATGGGGCCACGCGCCGCCCTTGTTTATATGCAAAGGGGTCTATGGCACGGGAGGAGACAGCCGTGACTGCGCCTGAACTGGTCAGGTCGCATGAGGGACTGGCAACGGGGGCACGCCAAACTAGTGACGGCGCAAGAGCAGATAGACGCGGTGGCACGTAAGTGCTCTCAGCTAACAGGGCGTCCTGTACACCACGGGCCTCCCGTGCAAGATGCTCAAGGGTTCCGAATGTGCGCCCGTAAAGGAATGACCTGAATCTGGGACGCTTCTGTCGAATGACCCGAGCGACTCTGTCTCTTTCCGAGGCATTCGGTGCTGCTCGGGGATACAATTTCTGCATCGTCCAGACGTACTCGAGCAAACTTGAGTCCGGACGCAGGTTTCTCAGTTCGAGCTCACGCTGGACTCGCTGCTCGTGCCCAGGGGGCTGAAATTACTCTCAGAAGCGCTTTTCAAAATCTGACTATGTGGTGAAAGGCGATTGCAGCCTCCGGCATTGTCCTGCGGCATCCCGTAAAGCCAACGGCAGAATTCGAGCCATCACGTACGCTTCCGAGGCGCCAGTAGCTCTAGCATAGCTACTTCGTCTAGAAAGACAGCTACTCATTTTGTGTCGTCATAGCCCGTATATGTGGGCAGCTCAACCTGCGGTAAGAGCTGTGGTTCACGTACCCTTTGTAGCTCCACAGCCAAGCTGTCTACGCTGTCTATGACCGTGGTGAATAACTCAGCGACACGCTGAAACGTGTACAACTGCTGTGCCAGCAGCTGTTTTGCCAGCTGGAGAGATGAATCCGCCTTGTCGCCGGTGGGCAAGATCGTCCCGGAACGAAGCTGCTTGCCGTCTGTCTGCGCCATGGGGGAGAAAACAAAATAACGTGCAATAAAAAAACACACGCACCAAAAAAGTTCCTGTGGACGAAGGCTCGGCAACTAAAACCAAAGTCCGGACCTACGTCCGCCGTGCCATTCCTACGGGTAAGAGCAAAAATCCCTTTGGGTGCCAACTGTGGTTATCGGGCTTGCTGCGCCCAATCCGTAGGTAAAGCAAGGACGACGGAGGCTTCACGTCAAAACAAATAACAATGACTCAGTGGCGAGACAGCTACACAGCGACCATAATTCTGGGCGGCAGCAATCGGCCAGAGCGCGTGACAGTGTCCGTCTTTTGTGGCAGCCAAGGCGTCTGTCCCCGGAGCAGCACGCAGGCTGGCCCTCTTGAAGAGCGTAAGTGAGCCACGCGCAGCGCTACTGCGCAACACGTGGCGCTATCTCTTCATATCCGGTGCGCGTGTTCCTACTGCTTAGAAATTCGGTTAAGATAGCTTACCCTGTTTAGAAATGCAGTAAAGATCAACTGTACGTGCTTTACAAACACACACGCCATGTTGGCTTCAAAATACCGCATATCGCACTAATATTACGTGGTATAAGCGTATACATTACCATCGGGTGTCAGAACACGTGATTGTCGTAACGACTTCGTGGCTTAAAGCCGGCAAGCCATTACAAGAGGCACACGTGTTACTGTGCGTATTCCTTTAAGATCAAGTGGGTGCATAGCAAGTTCGCAAAAAAATTCACTAGCATTATTGCTTGGGGTTTATAGCATGCTACCGATTACACAGAGGACAGCCATATAGGAAAGCCTCATTGACACAAGACTTTCACCTTTAGCGAATACATTGTAATAATGCACAATATGAAGTACTTATAAATAACATCATACAGTAAAAAGTATGCACTAAGTTGTTAAGTGCGCACTAGGGACATGATATCGCTTTCACGTTCAAGGCGAAGCACAGATCCCTCACTTTTTATTGCCATCCTCTTTTGATATGTACACTATACCATTTTTCAACATTACTATGAGCTTTCCATCGGCTTACGCTTTTACTGAAGTCTATTCACGCACACATCAATGGCCTAGCGTTCATGTGTCACTTCAATATCCATCGATGAAAGGTCTGAAGGGGACGGGGGGGGGGGGGCTGCCCGATCAAAACCTGCAAGCTCTTTCACGAGAATTTCTCGATAAAATTATTGTGTGTGAGTGGCGTGCTGCCTGAAAATGTCGTTGCTGAATTGAAATCACTGATAACTCCTATCTGAAGGTGCAAAACCTACAGGAGTATTGTAGAGCACCAATTAAGTGAGATAATGGCGTCGAACAGCATTAGTATAATGGTAGACAGGTAATTTGAAGTTTACAGAATTTAAGTAAACTCACTCAGGCTCAAGTCGAGCCGGGAGTTTGTTGCAATGGTTCGCTCTGTTGCAACGGTTCCGACTGACTGCTCAGGGTGTTCGGGAGAAGTTCCGGATTTCCAAGCCCCAGGAAAATGAGACAGGCCAACAGTTTGCCGCCCGAATCTCCAACTATTTCCACCGCTAGTTGGAGATGGGAAAAATAAATAAAGATATTCGGAGACCTTGGAGACAGCATGGTTGCAGAACAGTTTCTGACATCTTGCCATCCGGGAATCACGGTCTTTCTTAAGCAACGCAACCTGAAGATGGTGGCGGAACTGACAAAGGAGGAAGGAAAAAGAAAAGGAGGAAATGAGTTTGAGCAAAAAGAGCAAAAAGTACAGGCTCGAAGTGCCACCAAATGTTTTCTGTGTGGCAGAGGAGGGCACAAAGTGTCAAGTTGCCAGTTGGGTCGTGCACGTGGTTTATCATCGCAGTGCGACAGGTGTGGACGTTGAATGCATACTGTGGAAACGTGCAGAGCAAGTTCAGACAACAAGGCTGCTTATGTGGTTGCAGGTGACAGTCATGAAAAAGATGACGATGTGAAGCTGGCGGAAAAAGCAGAGTACAGGGACGAGGTATGTGCTGTCTCAACGTATTTGCAGCCGCAACACGCAAACACTGGGATGCCCGTTGTAGAGGGAATTCTGCTGGGACGGAAGTGTCCGTACTCGGAGACACGGGCTCAAACATCGTTTTGACTAGGCAATCCATGGTCCCTGAGGCAGTATTAGCAGAAAGTGAAACGCCGATTCGACTGGCAGATGGAACCGTATGGAAAGTGCCTGTGGCACGAGTACTCATCTTGGTCCCACCGTGGTGGTCTATTGGCTAAGGTACTAGGCTGCTGACCCGCAGGTAGCGGGATCGAATCCCGGCTGCGGCGGCTGCATTTCCGATGGAGGCGGAAATGTTGTAGGCCCGTGTGCTCAGATTTGGGTGTACGTTAAAGAACCACAGGTGGTCAAAATTTCCGGAGCCCTCCACTACGGCATCTCTCATAATCATGTGGTGGTTTTGGGACACTAAACCCCTCATATCAATCAATGAGTCCTCATCTTGACCCCCTATTACTGCGGGTGGACCAAGAGCCGGTGTGCCAGGGACCCGACGCATGACGTCATTCTTGAAAATGTGCCATTGGTTAGAAGAGTAGAGAATTCGTATACGCTCTCAGGAGATTTCAACTAGAGAAATGGCAGTTAAGACGGAACGTGAGGACTGTCAGATGCAGAGAAAATGTGACGAAAGAAACGCGAATCAGCTCCCTGATCAAGAAGTGTATGCAGTAAAAGAAAGTAGGAAGAACATGGATCACAAAGATGCCTGTAGGAAAAGAGCACATAAGAATGGTAAGTTGGGCGAGTTGGTACTGATCCATGATGTAAGTGCGCGAAGAACGTTGGGAAACAAGAAGGAAGAGAAAAGGACAGAGAAGCGCACACTATCCAATGAAGTTTTATTGCAAAAACGAGGCTATATGTAATGCACAGAATATGGTCACATATTTTACCCGCACGTAAAAGTCACACCTAATGGTCACATGGAATAGTGTTCTATCCCTTAACGCTGCGTAGCGGGTGCATAGGAAGCTCGGAAAGATTTCACGCGCGCAATTGCAAGTGGTTTAAAGTATGCTACCCATTGCACAGAATGCAGCCGTATGTGAAAGCCTCACTGACAGAACTAAGTACGCACTAGGGACAGGCAATCGCTATCGCGTTCAACTCTTAACGGCGTACCTCAATGGTCCCCCAATTGTGATATTCCCCAGTTCGAAGCCGCCTTTTTCATCGGCATCATACAATGCGACACTATGATGATGATGCGCGTCGTGTTTTGGGTGGTCCAGAAAAATTTTTACCACCTGGCATTACTTAACGTGCACGCTTTATTCACTAATATATCAAGGTCACTGTCAACGCAGAAGACTTTCTACTTAATTTGTCGTGGTGGAATAAAAGCGTTATTTCAGAGACCATGCAAAGCTGACAAGGAGCACTGTGCATATCTGTGAAATTCAGACTCTGCTGAAAGCAATTGTTAAATGAACCAAGTAACCGATCGCTACGGGCTACTCCCCTCTTCTTCGCATCATGATGGCTTCTCATGAACATTTTGAGGTTTCAAACAAGCATTTGTGTTTCACCGTTCTTTCGCGGTGTTTCTTGAGATTATACCAATCGAAGTGCATAGACGTCCTTTACATATCTTCCAGAGTAGATTTTACGGGGAGTACTTTCGCCGAATTGCCACTTTTTGTGATACTGACTATTGTTAGACAAAGCAGTGCTATAACGAGTTCCCCTTTTGTTCACACAATCAAGAAATAAATGATGACGCGAAACCTGTGCGATTACAATAGTATCTATTAACAGAACAACGTATGTTACCGAGCTGTTATTCTCATATTCTATTATTCTTGATATATGAGCTACTTAGTTCTAACTGCCTTGTCGCGTCACCACAGGTACGCGCCTGTTATCGGTCAATCCGTTGTAATGTCTCTCTGTTAGCGTAGATTCACTCCGTATTCGTGTAAAACGTTGGATCATATATTATACAAACACATAATGGACTTTCTTGAGTCAAACCATATTTTAACCAATGCACAGCATGGCTTCAGAGGCTCTTTGAGCTCCGTCACCCAACTGAATTCACTCACGACATTGCGTACCATTTAGACTAGGGCCATCAAATCGATGCACTTTTTCTCGACTTCTTTAAAGCCTTTGACGCGGTACTACATTCTCATCTTCTGCACAAACTACGCGTCATCAAATTCACGTCTGGTTGATTGGATTGATATTCCTTCATAACAGTTATCAATATGTCGACTTCAGTTCCACAAGGTCATCAGTTCTGGAGGTAGGTTCTGGGGAGCCACAAGGGTCTGTACTTGGTCCATTATTATCTTTAGTTTATATAAATGACCTTCCAGAACATGTATCCTCAGACATTCGTCTTTACGCAGATGATTGCACTTTATATGACGTGATCTTTTCTGCAGGTGACGAAAAGCGTTTGAATGATTCCTTTACCTCATTTTGTGCTTTGTGTGAAAAATAAAAAATGAACATTAATTTCAAAAAGACTGCTGTTCTGTCATTTAAAAAAAGTAATGCCGCTCATTGCAACATACTCTTTCAATGATGTCTCTTTAGCAAGATTTATGCAGTACAAATATCTTGGTGTCAAATTCACTCATGAATTTCCATGGTCTACTCATATTGTCTTAACATGTTCCAAAGCCTTACAGCAGCTAGCATATTTTCGTCGAAAAACGCAAATATATTGTTCGCCCTATTATCGAGTATGCCTCCACGGTGCGGTCACATTACATACATAATCAGACTAGAAGCAGTTCAGAAGAAAGCTGCCCGTTTCATATTTCGCAGGCACGACCGCCACTTCTCACTGTCATTAGCCTTACAGGAGCTAAAGCTAGAACCTCTTTCGGTACGTCGTGA
Organism: Rhipicephalus microplus; assembly: GCF_043290135.1. NCBI lineage: Eukaryota > Metazoa > Arthropoda > Arachnida > Ixodida > Ixodidae > Rhipicephalus > Rhipicephalus microplus. The sequence goes on from NC_134703.1 coordinate 74,682,626, forward strand.
CGTAGAATTATTAAAAATTTTGCACAACATAATCAACCATTCATATCGCATTTCAAACACAGCCTTTTTGTCATTTGCTCAGCATTCCTATACCCGTAACTTCCACGCGATCAATTTTGCTACCCTTTTTTGCACGCACAGATACATTCAAGTATAGTTTCTTTCCCCGAACAATACAATGATGGAAATCCTTACCTGGTTGCTTTCGATCACCACCCCTGAATGATTATGTTACTATTGTTGTTTAAAATAATTATGCAACAAAAAATTAATTTCTTTATTGTTACAAATGTGTTTTATTGTTATTTTATGGCTACTTCTTATGTCTCTTTCGGGATTTTTTGTCACTGTATAAACCCATTCATGAAATAGCCTTTTTACAGGGCTGTAGTATGTAAAATAAAACAAAATAAAATAAATATAATAGGTGTGTTTAGATGTGTCTCGTACACTTCAGTATTCTGACCTAAAGCTGTCACGGGAGCACAGAATGAACAGAAATGCAGTATTCAGTAGAATGCCTACAGTGCGAATCCCGCAAGTTACGTGTATCATATACTTCACCACAAAACGGCACGATAAGACCAAGGACCAGTAAAAAACGGATACAAGCGGCCTCTTCCACGTGTGCTTCTTTTACTGATGCTCTGTCTTTCTGCGCTATTTAAAAAGGAAGTAGGTCCCACCAGTGGCGTAACTAGGGGGGGGGCAAGGGGGTACAAGTGCCCCGGGCGCCACTAGGGAGGGGGCGCCAAGCCGAGTCCTCGGGTTGGCGCCCCCTGGAAAGGTTGTCAATGTTTTTTTCCGTAAAACCGCCTGGAAGGGGGGAGGGGCGAGGTTGTAATGTACGACTGGAAGTGGGGATGGTGGTGAAGGAAAGGGTTGCCGCAATGGCTTTTGCATCGGGAAAAGGATCCTCTATTTTCATTTTGCTGCGCTACCTCCGTGCCTTCCCATGACCCTCGGCTAAGCTTTGTTTTGTGCTCCGCAGCACTGGGTTAGATGAGTTTCAGCGAACCCCACCAGCCTCCCAAACCACTTACTGAAAGCTTCCCTGAAACCAACCACGTACGTAAACAAAATAAAATAAAAAAGTTCGAATGCACCTTTTTTGAGTAAGAACAGAAAACTCCAACGAAATAGCCGATCGTCCAACGACTAATCGTCCACGCAGCGGCGGAAGGAAGGGCGAATATAATCCGTGACCTCGGCACCAAAGGCTAAACAAAGGCGTTTATTCGCAGAGTTCTCTGGAGGAAAGACGGAGAAAGCGTGACACGACGGCGACGTTTGTTGATTCCCTGCATCGCGGGCGCCAGCAAAGCAATAGAAGGGCGGGGGTCAACGTTTCCCACATGCCATCCACCGCCATGGGCAGGTTCATCCTTTGGCCCAAAGAACACGCACCTGCGAAAAAAGCGCAGAGCGTAGTGTACCCGACAGCATGTGCCGACTGCCCCGCTTCGTACGTTGGAGAAACCAAGAACTTCCCTGAAAGAATGCGGCCGCACAAGGATGACCTCCATCAATGGAACAGCGAACGGAGCGAAACGGCAGAACACTCCGACCAGTTTAACCCCCATACCAGACCCGAGGGCGCGGTGTCTAGCTGGTTGCTTTGTTTTGTACTCACCCTGCATTCCTTGGGATGCACAAATAGCGCGAAAGCTTAGGTACGAGAAACTTGGGCCTGGGAAGCGCCCGTGCCGTCAAGATTTTTGCAGTGTGGACTGGAAGAGAACAATGACGGGTAAGGGACTTCCGGAAGTTTGAATAAAAAAAGAAAAATACTATACAAAAACGCGGGCGTAGCTCATCGAAATCAGAACTGGTGGCCCTTGGCCTCCGAAATGGCCCGCCGCGCGCCAGTAGGCAATCGCGGAAGCCTACATTAGCGCTTTTAATGGGGGGGGGGGGGATTTTGCACGTTTGTAACACCAGATGTTCCTTGGTCCACACCTGTCGTCCCGTGTTGGCCACCAAAAATCATGGCGCGTGCCTCACCGACGCCAGCGTGCATGGGCAGACTATCTACGCGGAAAAGGCCCATTCTAACAGCGTGCTTCTTCTAGCAAAGTAGATGCGCAAATTGTGTAGTAGTAGTAAATTAATCAGCCTTGCTCGCTCAGGAGCGTGAAGGCCGCCCACAACGCTACATATAAAATTTTTGAAAATATTTTTTTTTTACTTTTTGACCTTCGCACAAATAGTTTTCACCACCATGAGGAACTCAATAACCAGAAACGCAGCTGCCGTTGCATAGAGAAAGAAGCAAAATTTGTTTTCAAGACAGAGTTGATGGGTCTTATCAACTTTGTAGCAACTGTTATGTAGCAACTATCATAAAATGTCGCATAGTGAGACATTTTGCGAAAGTACTTTGCTTCATTTTACAAGTTTCATAGAATGTTACTTTATTGTTATTCAGTAAATTTCTACATACACGAAATTCATGCTCGAAATTTCTTCTTTGTAACGGTAATATTTGTCTGTTACATCTTCATGAACTTTCGAGAACGACGAGTTGTGAAACTAGTCCCTCCGTGTTGAATATGTTCTATATTTTTTGCCTCCTAAAGTTATATAGGCGCTTAAAAAGAAAACAAGGTTCCTTTTCGGGCTGCTTGGTGAGATGGGCATAAAATATAAAATATTCAATCAAATCGAAAATACTAATTTTCAGATCCGTGTCGATCTCTCATGGAATCACCCGTCTACGATAACAATGGTTAGGAGACAAACTGCGGACATGTCTGCCGTGTAGCTAGCATACCTGTAACCGTGGTTAGCCGTAGTGCTCGTGTGACAGAGGTATTAGTGGGCTTTAGTTGAAACTGGGGTATGCCAATCAAAGTACCAAGTAAAAAAACTTTTTTGCGCTACAAGAAAAATTCGAAGTTTTGCATCTCGCATTCTCTTTAAGGCCCTTCTTCCTGCCATGTACTCGCACCTAATGTTGGATCGCGAGTCTGCGAAATTCCGCTGAGGCAGACTGTCGATCGGCAGCGCACCTGTAGGCCGGTTGAAGTTACCGGCTGTCTCCTCGATGGGCCAGGATTCCACAAAAAGCTGCTTATAGTAATCGACCTCTAAGTAGACCACGCGGGAATTGTCAAATTCGATGCGGTTGTCGTTCACCACGCTGTGCTCAGGCAGCTCAGCGAGTGTATTCCTTTTTCACTGAAACTTGCACATGTCGTTTTTATGTTGCCTCAGACTCTCGGGGAAGTTCCCCAGCTGCATCGCCCGCGAAGGGAGCGTAACTATGAGCACGTGCATACCTGCGAAGTTCAAGTATTCTGAAAAAGGTGGGGGGGAGGGATTGCGCCGATTTATCTCCCCCCCCTCTTTTTGCGCCCAAAAGAAAACTGCGGGATCAATTAAATGCAATCTTGCTTTCGTGGCGAGATGTCGCTTTAAGGTATAAAGTCTGCAACCCCCTCCATCGCGGCAATAGCTAAAGCCGCGGCGAAGCAGCGGCCATTTGCACGTGTGGTGAAGTATATGATGCCGCTTTCTAACTCGCCGAGAGCAATCACATGAATGTGTGATTAGAAAGAAAAGGAAAAGGCACGTAATTTCTGCAGCCCTATAGGGAGCACGGCGCAGTGCCCTTCGTGACGACACCGCTTCAACACCGACAGAGTAAGGGCGCGAGAAATTGACCATTTGCAGAAATCTGCAAGGCGGCTTTCCTGCAAGGTTGTTTTCTAACCAAAAAGGAAAAAAAAAGAAAACTATCGTGCCCAGTCTGCTTTTCTCGCCCACTGTGCTTTTACCACTCCTATTCTAGTGAAGGCACGCGAGTGCGACAAAACGACTTTTTCCCCCAACAATTACTGTGTGGTTGTCCCACCTCTAACGAACCCTCACATCGCATGGAGGGCGAGGCACCTGTCGTTCGTAAAGAAGGGAGTGGGGGAAGGCAAAAGCACAATGAGTGAGAAAAGCAGTTTGCGAACGAGACCTTTTGGTTGGAAAACAACTTTGCAGGAAAGCCAGCTTGCTGATTTCCGCAAATGGTCAATTGTGTCTGCTTTTGTTTTGATGAATACCGGAGAGTTCATAAGTGAGAGTGGATCACGTGATTGTGAACAAACATTTGGTTATCGTTGATGCAGCCAATCAGTTGCCCTGTGTGTGTTACTTAGTAGGCCCTCTCACAGGGTGCCGCCATAGTCCTCTTTTCGCTTCCGTGCAACAGCCCAGGAAGGAGGGATTCCTATTGGTACATGCCCTTGGAGGCGTGGTCTTGGTGTTATAAAACTACAATGTTAGGGGTTATGGGTCGATCCAGAGAAGCGAGAAACGAGGGTCAGTCAACCGAACGAGAGTGGTCAATGAGACGTACATTCGCGAGTTAAATTGTTTAGCTACCCCAGAAGCTCCACAGGCATTGAATATTGAGTCTCCGGACCGAACAAGATATCCTAGAGGCAGGCCACAACCAGTCGCTACATGACTCCATTCCTGCAAACCCCGAGTTGAAATCCCAGCTCACTTCTCCAGAGTTTGTCACCACGACGAGGGACGTCTTCGCAATAGAACTTCTGCCTAGGTGTGAGTATTTTTTACCTATGTTATTCTTTTGCACATGGATTATTACCACTACGTTGACACAAACTGCTGAGAGTATAAAGGTGTTATTCTCGGGAAAATATACAGGTTGTCCCAACTATCATAAAACCCGATTAAAAAAATGAGTAACTCCGTTACGCGAAGCAAACCTAGTGTACATTGTTCCTAGTAATTTGGAGCAACCACTTATAATTCATTCATGCATGAGAATAAATTAATGAGTAATCAAAGTATTTATAATTCCGCAAGTACTCACCTGATTATATTCATTGGAGGGCATGTTTAGTTCAATTACTGTACAGCTTGAAGCTTAGAATATACTTACACATTTAGTTTCTCATATATGTATGCATAAAGTGTTATATATGTAGCCATTGATGAGGCTATTCATGTACGATAGTTTGTATGTATGTTCCCCTATGGAACGCCGGTGTCTCCACTACTATTGCTCTTTTTTATTGTAAATGTGCTTGCAATGATTCGTATGCTATAAACACATTTTCAAATTAATTTTTTAATTTTTTTTTGTAGAAGCCATCGCCTAGTTCTTCGTAATGTTATGTTCTTGCATTTCTTATTCCAATGCAGTTGCGTTGTGTGACGAATGTACTGTGTGGTGCTAGAGGCCTAGTAAGGTGACTTATAACGTCGCCTTTAGTATCCTGCGCCACGACAATCATCTACTGTCAAACAAACGAATAAATAAATAAAGTAATTGAATGTTGAAATTACATCTAACTGCGCTATTTTCAACAACGTATTGCATCCACATTTTTTTTTTCCTGTTGATAAAGAAAGCCCACCAAATATGAAAAGTGACGCGTAACCAGACTGCTGCGTACATCAGGAAGCAGTGCCCTCAAACAGGCTCAATGGGAGGTAGCCAGCGTCAAGAAATAGATGCAGAAAGAAAAAAAAAAATGTGCATGGCCCTTTGTGCCAATCCCCGGTCAAAGAAACACGCCGCTTTGAACTTACAGAGTCAGGCCGTAATCAGAACAGTGCTCCGGTCGCGTTATCAGTGGAACGGTTGACCGCTAGATATGAATAATTATAGTGACATACAGTTGAGCGAAAGGAATTCCTGCAAACTTGCAACGCATGTTGGCGCGCCCTGAACACCCTTGTCAAAATGCGGAACGCTGCTGTTTTCAGCGGACAAGAGGCAAAGCGGTTGCTTGCTGCTCTTTTTTTTCTTCCTCAGGGGGGCGCGCAGTCATATGTTATTTTCTGATTTCGCAGGCTTTTTTTATTGGCCGCAAAAATGAGAGCGCAATCAATGCGTTGTTGAAAATGGCGCAGTTGGATGTCGTTCGAACTTGCTTACTTATGTCTAATTGTTATTTTGATAATTACGCGAGTACTTGTCGAGTTATGAATTGAATTGTGACAACTTACTTAAACTACTTGACGAAGAAATAGTGGTGCGTACTATAGTGCACTGTCCACTGGGAATAATATGTGCGAGGTTAGCTTTGCGTACTACCATTTCTCCTTTTTAAAATCATGCTTCATGATAGTTGAGGTTTTTCTACTTGAACAACGTTTTGAGCAGTTGGGTTAACCGCGAGTTAACATACATTTATGGATAGAAAACGGAGCTGTGAAATTGTAAATCCACCTTAATATCAGCAACAATTCTTATAACCAAGGCCGATGATGCCACCGCAGTGGATCATTTGCCGTCACCAACCTTAATCTGAGAATGTACGTATATTGCCGCGAACTATGCCTTCTCGTTTGTGAGACCAGCGTTATCTGTGTGAACGATGTTGGTGGAGAGGATACGGCAAGGTATAAGAACGCTTCCACTAAAAGCGCAGGGACATTCGTTTTCCGCCGTCGTCGACCGGTGGGCTGTTTCTTCACCACCTGTGTTCCTTATCATTTTTTTGCACTTTTGCCGAGCACAAGTTCGCTCTAATAGAACTAGCTTTCCGAAAAACTCTGAATCGTTCCTGGCTACATGACAATACACATACATTGTGTCTTCGGTGACAGCAAGTGTTCAGGCGACTGGCCGCATAGCTGCATTGCTTGATGGCTAAAAAGGCATCTGAATGTATAGTGAATGAACGGCTCAAGGATTTTTTATTTTTTTCAGCCAAGCAAAGCCATGGACCGGGTGACAAAAACAAAAAGAAAAGAGAGCGGAGCTGAAGGACGCAAGAGGAGAAGGCTACAGGCGCAGGAAGCTGAGAAGTCAAAAAAGTTTTTCGCGCCATTTTTTGAAAAACCTGGGGCAAGTACTTCATCATGTCCTTTGGAAGTAGCTCCATCTCCTGCCACTTCATTAATGTCCGTACAACTTGACGAAGGAGTCGTTCACGAAACTTCTAAACACAGTATGCTATGCGCAGACAATCCCGGGGATATTGCAGTAGAGGAGGAGGACAACGGAACCGACATTGGACTTCGGCTGGTTGAGCCTGTTGCTCTGAAGCTAAGCAAACTGGATTCCACGAAGCACCCTCAACCTATCATCTCAGAACTCGTTCAGAAGCATGACCTAGGTCTCTTAAAATTTGACACTGGTACTGGAAAAGCCGTTGTGTCTGACGCTGTACGAACGGAAATTGTTAAACTCGGGGCCATGTATTTCCAAAATCGGGAAGGACCTTTCTTGCCAACAAACAACCGATCAATGACTAAGAGTTGGTTTAAGAAGAAATTAGGTGATGGTCGTGGTGAAGAAGTCACCCGTTCGTGGCTGGCCTACTCTCCTGCCAAAAAGGCAGCATTTTGCATTTGTTGCCTCCTTTTTTCCCGCTCAGATCACCTATCATCTTTGGAACAAGAGGGGGGATTCACCAAATGGAAGGCACCCGAGAAGATCACCCTTCACGAGAATGCAAAGAATCACCGAATGTGTTTCTCACAGTGGAAAGAAATGGAAAGAAATTTGATGCATACTACGGGAATAATTGACGCTGACCTTCAGTCACAGATGGAGAAAGAAAAGCACAAGTGGCGTGAAATTTTGACGAGAGTCCTCCACTGCATAAAATTTCTTGCTACACAGAACTTGGCATTACGAGGGCATCGAGAGAGTTTTCAAACCAGCCGCGAGAACAATGTCGGAAATTTTCTTGGTCTTTTGAAGTTAATTGCCGTTTTTGACCCCGTTATGAAGCAACACCTCACATACGTTGAAAGTCATCCAGGGTCCACTTCGTACCTATCGCCTTCTGTACAGAATGAATTCATTCACATGATGGCTGTCACAGTTCGCGAGTCCTTGCTGCGAAAAATCCGTAAAGCCAAATATTATGGCATTATGTTTGACACCACTCCCGACCAGGCACACCGTGAGCAAATGTCAGAAGTTGTGCGATATGTGGAAGTTGACTTTGATAAAAAATCTGTTTATGTTCAGGAGTCCTTCCTCGGCTTTATCCATGTAAAGAACAAAGACGCCGAGAGCTTCGTTGACGTGATACTTGGCAAGCTGGAAGAGGACAGAATGAACTTACAGGACTGTCGGTCACAATGCTACGACAACGCTGCCGTGATGGCTGGACAAAAAAGTGGTGTCAGTCAAAGAATCGCGGAAAAAAACAAACTGGCAATCTTTGTAAACTGCGACAACCACTCACTGAACTTGGTTGGTGTACATGCTGCTAAGGAAGAAGCCATGATGATGACTTTTTTTGGGACCATCGAAGCACTTTACGTGTTTTTTTCTCGCTCAACGTACCGTTGGGAGAAATTAAAAAATGCAGTGCCTGTTGTTGTGAAATCAGAGTCTGAGACCAGATGGAGTGCAAGGGTCGAAGCAGTGAAGCCGGTCGGTAGATACCTTGAGAAGATACTTGAAGTTGTTCAGGAAATGTCAAATAATGACCAAGAAACGAGCGAGACGAAAAGTGATGCTGCACTACTGCAGAAGCGGATATTAAGTTATGATTTTTTGATTTTGCTGGGCTTTTGGAACAAGGTACTTGTTCGCATAGACCGTGTTCAAAAAAGACTGCAAGATCCTAAAATGAACTTTCACGATGCTGCCTTAGACATGAAAGCTCTCAGAGATCACTTTCATGAAGAAAGGGAAACTCTGGTAAGTGAGTCACTTGGTGAAGGGCTTCGTCTCTGTGAGACGTATGATGTCGACGTTGAAAGGCGTGCACGACGAAAAAAACAGATGCCTGGTGAAAAGTCGAAAGGAGAGGCGTTGACGGCTAAACAGGAAACAGAAAGGGTTATGAAATGCACACTCGATCGTCTTCATTCGGAAATCGACCAGAGGTTTACTCGCCTGCAGGACACCGACCTCAAGTTTGGCTTTCTGCTCGACATCAACAAGCTGTGCTACAGCGAAGACAAAAACGAACTAAAAACAAATTGCAACACATTTGGCAATTTCTACAGTTCCGACGTTAACGCGCAAGACCTCTATGAAGAGATTTTAGATTGTAGGCTGCTGCTTTCACGGCGTATTGACCAGACAGTATCAAGACCGGAGGAACTTCTTAAATTTATTGTGGAGTATGGTGATGATGGCGTATTCCCCAACCTTCGCGTCGCCCTTCAGATGATGTTAACCATTGGAGTTTCCATCGCTGGCTGTGAGAGGTCCTTCAGCAAGCTGAAGCTAATACTCTCCTATTTGCGTGCCACAATGGGCCAAGACAGACTTACTGACCTTGCGCTACTGAGTGTGGAAAGAGAAGAAACTGAAAAAACGAACTTTGACGTCATTATAGAACAGTTTGCTTCATCGAAAGCAAGGAAAGTGCAGCTCTAGTTTTTACGGAGTGTTCCAGTGTATAGTGCATTTTATATTTGTCTTAATATCCAAATGATGTAAATAAAGTGTTTTAAATAAAAAAACGGGTTTTTCTTGACAACAATTATTCACGATCAGCGTTACAGCACTGACGTCATAAAAGGCAACAATATGCGATAACAGGGAGACAACAGGGTTTGCCGGAACGAGTTTTTTAACGCATCATTAGCACTGATGAAAAAATGCAGGCATCATATGCAGATTTGGCGTACGCAATAATTAATTTTGAATGATACATTTCACGGTAATGTAGCGAGAAATGGTATGGACTATTTACATATGCCTAGTTCGTGATTCTATTTTCTGTGCTTATATGGATTTCATGAATTTCGCATATTTTAAGTAAAGCGAGATGACAAGAAGTGACCACCAAGGTCCATTTTTTGTTAAACTTTTTTTGCTACCATTGTGGACTTCTGGTGTGTTGTGTGATGCATGGACGTACAAGGCGGCTATAGTACACTGTAGTACAACAGCAAGAATAATAATAATAATAATAATAATAATAATAATAATAATAATAATAATAATAATAATAATAATAATAACAAACATTATCACGGGCATAATGAGGGGCGCGGAAATATATTTGCCCTGGGCGCCGTCCTATCTAGTTACGCCACTGGGTCCCACCGACTCACCCAAGCAACCACTTAGTGGGACACAGTTTTAATTCTATATTGTTTTATTGTACGCGCTGTTCTCGCGCTACTTTTACACGAGAATTGCGTAATATTTATAACTTTAAGAGAGAGCGATTAGCGGAGAAGAAGGAGGAGAAAAAATATTTTGAGAATTCGACGACCTCGGTGGTGCGGGTAGGCAGGAGCTCTTGGGCCCTGGCGGCGTCCTCGGGCAGCCAAATCGCCCATACCTGTTCCTCTGGGTCTGAGCTGAGCAGCATGGTCTCCCGCAACTCATCATTATCTATTGTGCCACCCTGCCGGACCGCCTTTGGACAGGCGACTCCAAGGTCACAGTCAGACAGTGCTTTGAAATGTGCCTGTTTCTTCGGGAATATAATTCAGCGCCGTTAAAAGCGTTTATCAAGTTTTTCATACACTTGGCTAAGGTATGAGCTCCGCCACAGTGTGAGCTCCGCCATGAAAAAAAAAAGTGTGAGGTGCAGAAACAGCGTGGGTTGGCGGAAGGTCTTTTATAAGCAGAAAGTAATATTATCAGAGCTGCATTACGCCATAAGCAATCCTAGTTTATGAGTTCGGGTTACTGGGACGCGACCACATTTTATAGCACTTTGCTGGTGGTAGTTCTTAATCAGGGTCGAATGCGGCGGGGGATTCTGAGTAGTTTTTGTGCCTCATTTTTTTTTTCACTGTGAAATATGGTTAGGACTTTCTTATCATCTGCGGTAGCAAGATAGTTTTGGTGATAGTATTAGTAACGTCAAAAATATGCGGGAAAGCGGTGTTACAACCAGCCTTAACTGTGTTAGTAGGGCACTTCTCTAACACTACTTTGGAGAGGAGAGCGAAAAAGATTCTTTCATTTATTAATTCTTTTGGGAAAGGTGCTATGCATATTTCAAAAGAAGCGTAGAGTACTTGTCAGCGCATTTCAGTATGCGTTGGATGTCTCTTTAGGTTATAAGTACTAAATATATGAGGTAATAACTGCCACACACAAGAAAAAAACGGAAATAAATGGAACCTACGAAGGTAATGGCGAAATTTTTCCCTTTTGTTCTTAAGCTAGCGCCGCTTTCTCTGCTCGGGGCAAAACTTGCGTCCCGTCTACGACGCGACCTAATGGATTTTGAACATGACACCGGTCTTGAAGAGGGGCAGCACGTATGGTGTATGCGATGAGGTATGTGTCTCAAGACTAAAGCGTGCTCGAAGCTCCCGTAAGAGCCGCTTCATACATGAACCAGTGGGACCCTTGCCGAGGTTTTAAATTGCAGTATAATGCACGCACTTCACATCTACGCGCACGCACTTAACAGGAGCTCAGAAAGCCACTCCCATTTCTTTCGTTTATAATCTCCAAACGAAAAGCAGGAGCACGGACGCAGTCTTTTATGCCGCAGAAGGTCGTGCGAGCGGTCGTTAAGAGGCAGAGAAATGGCAGCAATACATCGCTCCGGCGCCCGGCTACCGCAAGCGTGCTTCTGTTTAGCAATGTCGATTGACCATCAAGGGGAAGCACCGCGACGTGATCTGCGCTTCCTGTTACACGTGCTGGCCCGAGACCGAGTCATCGTGTTATACTGCATTTATATACGATAAATAGACTGCAAGGGGTATGCTTATGTGCACGCATAACATGAACATTGCAGTGGCAGGCAGAGTAGAAAGAACAAAAGGATAGAGCGAAATAAGGAAACTTTGGAGGCAAAATGAGGATCTGCAGGATTGATGACGATAGTTAAAGCTCGTGAAAGTGGTTCGCGGGGACCTCTTTTAAAAAATGGTTATGGCAGCACGCACATGGCGGCTAACACATAGGAAGAAAGTCTGAGGATGTTTCCCTGGTGTCACTGGGCAGGAACTACACCGGTATAAGGGGAAATGAGGACTCCTTCCAGTGACCGGCTTACATGAGATAGACTGACGGAAATGTGAAAGGTTGCAAACGAGAAATATGCTTGAGCTGTGATTCGGAGTGCGTATAGGTTACATGTTATTGGTGATATGTTAATTAGGTGAAATATGTAAGAATAAATACTTTAACCTAAAACTGAGCGGCTTCTTACCGGGCTGCAGTACGCCCTCCTTTTCCCTCCATAAAATTGACAGCGGAACTAATGCGCTATATTATCACAAGCAGATCGTTTCGCCTGTTACTAGCCCTATTCTATCCGGTTATTGGGAACATTATATGTAAGTGGGCGCGAAGCGTGCTGTTTGAAGACAACATGTATGACCCGGAACGCATGCCATCAGCCACAGTCACAACAGGATCCACTTTGCCTGCCATCACAACATGTCTACTGCGCAATAGTAAAAATGATAATTATATGAGTGAATTAAGCAAAATAAACAAGCAGAAGTGCCGGACAAGATGGAAACTTCAAGAGATGAAAAATTCATGAGCACAAGGTATCGCTGAAGACGATGTTTCGGCAAGCGGACTTGTAGTCTTCAACGCTGCCACTATTTTACCCCGTGTTTTGCGTGCATAAGCCATGATATGATTGATAGGCACGCCGCTGTGGAGGGCTCCGTGAACTTCAGTCACCTTTTGTCCTTTCACGTGCTTTGACAACGCACAGCACGCGAACCTCTAGAATTTTACCCCCCTTCAAAATGCGACAGCCGCGCCCCAAATCAAATCCACGAATTTCAGGTTAGCCGCTATAGCCACCCTAACTACCATGCTACCACGGCAACCGAGAAGCAGGCAAATTCATTGCATCACTCTATGCAACGCCAACCTATCAACCGATGAACGGTGGGCAAGACTGTGCGACTCCAGCCGCCATTCTCGCAGCAAAACACGCGCTCACGTAATCATAATTTACAAGAAAGCCCGCATTATCGAGCGTGGAACCAGCCAACGCCGCCACCTGATGATTCTGTGCGATTTATCACAGCCAGTCGAGGCTCGACCGCCAAGTGTTTGATCTGTTGCGTTACGAGGGCCACGTTCGTCAAGCTTACCAGATGTGAAAGCTGATCAGAGTAGTCATATCGAAGCACATCAGAGTAGTCATATCATATCGAAGCAGAAACAGCACATTGAAGCAGAATCTTCTCTCCGGTGACTCTTAGGGAAGCGATAGTTAGCGTGCCTACGTTTCAATAGATGTTACTACATTATACTTAAGTGCCCGGTCGTTGGAAGAAGGAAAGTAAGAGTATAGAAATGTGGAGGAGATGCAGAACTAAAAAGAACAAGATAAAATTTTTTAGCTAGGTGGTATTTGAGCCTGCTTACCCACAATCCAAAGGCTTGAGAGTCTTCCTATGGTACACCCACAGACATGCGTTAAAGAATTGCGTATGTTTTGTAACTGTAAGCTGTAAACAGCCAGATCTTCACAGTTCCGTAGCAATGCAAGCTGCAAAATGAATATTAACAACAAAAGCGGTTAGCTGACGTGAAGCGCCGGTGCTCGCGAGCATCGTAGCCCTGGACACTGCTACATAAATAAACTGCTGCGGATGTCGCCTGCTGCGGATGGCGCGAAGAAGGAAGAGGAGGAGAGTAAGGTCCCTCAGCTCTGTTGTTCGCTCAGTCTTCGCACTACTGGCGCATATAGCTGACCCAATTTGTTTTTTTGGAAGCTCTCCTCCTTGGTAAGCATTCTGAACTGAGCGCGTCTGTGAAATCTGCAACTCACAAAAGCTTACAGTTTCATTTTTGTCAGTCCGCTGCGCTCGATGAAACCAAAGGGGTGGACGATGAGCGGCTTTATTAGCATAGTTGGCTAGTTGTTGGGAGCTGACGAATAAGAATGCAAATGTTCAGCAACTGCTTTATGAGAACAGACAGTGAACTCAGTAAATTCTGCTCGGTAACTTCAGGAAGATGCCGAAACAACATGAGGATTTCGGGCCACTCGTAATATAACTTGGGTTAAAATACGTTCTGTGGAAGAGAAGAAGGATAGACAGCAGAAAAAAAGTACGTTTTGATGCTGTATTATACGCCAGGGGTCGGCCACCTGCAGCCCACAGGCAGCTTTACGCGATTCTCGGCGTGACAGTGAAACCCCTCCTCATTTCCTTATCCCTTCCTATGAAAAAGCCGAGCTGCAAATCTTGACCTAAAAAGGTGCTTTCACTAGTAATACGTTTGATCGCAACTTTGTACACTCGTGCTGAGGATAAACGCGACTTCTAGTCCAGTTTCATGGAATATTCTCATTTAGCCAAATTTTCTTCTCTGCCTATATTTTCTAGATAATCTTTCGATTGTTTTCTTTTCGCTCACAGCGGTTTCTTATAGCAGTTTTTTCGTTTTTATTCTGAGCTTTATTTGTTTAGATCCGTAAAGGCTTATTGCTCAACTAATTATTTTTACCCTACTCTTCGCTCAAGCTAAATGATTTCCTGAAAAAAGCACCACCCGATCCCTCTGGTTGGGTCAGTGGTGGGTCCACTGGGCCGGGGGGGGGGGGGGCGTAGTGGTATATGGGCGATCGCTCATTCCCAAAGCCTGTCAGCTCCCCTCCTCTTCTTTTCAATGATTGCCGTTCACCTGCTATGACCAATTAGGACAAATGAGTGGGACCCCTTCGAGCTTACATTAGCCGTATTTGTGCAATGATAGAGTTTTATTGCTGAAAAAAACAACAAAAAAGTAATGAACACGCCCCCTTCTCCAGTGTTGTTTCAAGCGACCGCCCTAAAGTGAGCGGCTGGATCCGCCCCTTGGGCTTGGTTGCGCCACACGTATTGCAATCTCGCTCCTTCACGCTGTTTTCACATTTAACATTGTTCCTTTTTTTAATTCCTGCTGGCACAATTATTATCCGCAGTGCATCAACTTGCTCTCTTAAATACAATTCTAACGAAACCTATTGTCGGCAACTCAAATAGAAGCTTGTTTTCCGGAAATCTCCAGAAAATAAGTAAGACGTAGAAATATAAAGGGGCAAAACAAACAGCCTTATAATAGTCGCCCAGAAAGAACACTGCTTTATGACCAGTGCCAGTGGGGTACCCGCTGTTTCTGGGAATCAAATTTGATGGGTTCCTCCTTCCACATCACCGTTATTGAGCTGAGGGTGCATACAGGCTTGTCTCTCGGTGGCTGTGCTCTTGTGTGCGGTTCCGCGGTGGTGGCCACTTCCTTCTTCAAGGCGAGGAAGAGATAACGAGTCTCACGATTTCTCTTTATGTTGCAATGATTCCCGGAACAGAGGGCCGTGTGTGATCATTAGAGAGTCCGCGTGATTCGGAGAGCGAGGCTTGCTGAAATAATGCCAATAGCTTTGTAGGTTGCACGTGCCAGGAAAAAATAATAATAATAAATAATAAAGAAAGACGAATGAAGCAAGCTCATTATAGGAAGCCTTACCTAAGAAATTATCCCGGCGAGTTTTCCGGAAGTGGCATGTGGTGCGGGCACTTGATTGCATAGCGGATATTTTACGACGTGAGTATTTGCCCTCATGCCTTTGAACGCCTGGTGCTTGACAGCTTCGCAGCCCTTGTTCTGTGCATAGTGAGCATGCACAGTAATATTGTCACGAAGTCGTGACGTGGCCGAAGGAAGTCAAATACAAATCGAAGATGAAACTATGTTCGGGCCGAACTTGCGGACAACAAATGAAAAGTGAGATTACATCGAGACACCGGCGCTGATAGCGGTGGTCAGAGCGTCGGCCATCGATCAATTCACAAGCGGCAAAGCGTGTCGGCATTTATACCCTTGCTATCGAATATTCTAGCCTTATCGCTAGCGGCGTGGTAAGTTTCAGAAAAATCTGTGACGTTCCCGAAGTGGGCGTAATCTTAACAAAATGATCTACAAAATTTCGAAGCCTCTCGAACATCGTGGGCGCGGTTTGCGCTGAACGTAGTGTAACGGGGTGGTAACAGAACTTGAAGAAAGAAACGTGGCATTGCCCCCCTCTGAAAAATTGATTGATTGATTGATATGTGGGGTTTAACGTCCCAAAACCACCATATGATTACGAGAGACGCCGTAGTGGAGGGCTCCGGAAATTCAGACCACCTGCGGTTCTTTAACGTGCACCCAAATCTGAGCACACAGGCCTACAACATTTCCGCCTCCATCGGAAATGCAGCCGCCGCAGCCGGGATTTGATCCCGCATCCTGCGGGTCAGCAGCAGAGTACCTTAGCCACTACACCACCGTGGCGGGGCGCCCCCTCTGAAAAAGACATCGTCCCGATGCTTTATTAAAAGGTGAAGGTAAAATAATAAAGAGAATAAACAATAAGTACAGCAACAACAACAGAATACAGTCCTCAGGTTCGCGGATGGAATGTCCTGATGCACACGGCATGGACGACTTCAGTTCGAGCACGGCGTTGTTGAGAGTTCTTAATGCCGTCGGGAATAACCTCGCAGTCGACTGGGCCGAGAAGTCAAACTACTCTGTACGGTCCGAAGTACCGTAGCAGAAGTTTTTAACAGAGCCCAAGTCGGCGTATCGGCGTCCGTAGCAAGACACGGCCCCTGGGCTGGTACTCAACGAAGCTTCGTCGGAAATTGTAATGGCGGCTGTCGGTCGCCTGCTGATTCTTGAAGTGCAGGTGGGCGAGTTGACGAGCTTCTTTCACGTGCTGAAGGCAGGTGGTGACGTCGAGGTTCTGTTCGTCAGCGACGTTTGGAAGCATAGCACCGAGTGTCGTTGCCGGGCTCCTTCGACAGACCAACTTGTACGGTGTTTTTTGCGTTGTTTCTTGGACGGCCGTATTGTACGCAAAGGTCACGTATAGAAGGATTTCATCCCACGTCTTGTGCTCGATGTCGACGTACATAACCAGCATGTCCGTGTTTGTCTTGTTTAGCAGCTCGGTGAGACCATTTGTCTGTGGGTGGTAGGCGGTGGTGCGTCAGTGGCTTGTCTGGTTGTGTCTCAAGATTGCTTGAGAGAAATCAGCAGTAAAGGCCGTACCTCTATTGGTGATGACAACCTCTGGGGCGCCATGACGAAGTACGATTTTCTCAACGAAGAACTTGGCTACCTCTTCGGTGCTACCTTTGGGTAGGGCCTTTGCTTCGGCGTAGCGGGTGAGGTAGTCAGTAGCTACGACGATCCATTTTTTCCCGTGCTCAACGTCGGGAACGGCCCCGGTAGGTCCATTCTGATTTGTTGGAACGGTCGGCGAGATGGTTCGATCGGCTGAAAAAAGCCTGCTGGCCTTGTCGGTAGTGTCTTGCGTCGCTGACAGTCTCGGCATGTCCTCACGTAACAAGTGACGGCGGCGGTAAGGCATGGCATTACTACCTTTCTAGTATCCTCACGAGCGTGCGGGGAACACCAAGGTGCCCTGCCGTTGGATCATCGTGCAGGGCCTGGAGGAGTTCTGGTCGCAGAGCTGAAGGCACCACAAGAAGGTACTTGGCTCGAAGTGGCGAGAAGTACTACTTTTGTAGAATGCTGTTTCGTAGCAAAAACGATGTAAGTGCCCGTTTGAATACCTTTGGAACAACGGAGGTCCTGCCCTCGAGGTATTTGATTAGGCTCCGGCGTTCAGCGAAGTCGTCGGCAGTTATTGTTTCCAAGAAGCTGTCGATATTCAGGTCTTCGGGCGGTGGTGGGTCGACAGGGGCTTGCGATAGGTAGTCGGCGTCGGACTGTTTTCTGCCGGACTTGCAAGTGACGGTAATGTATTCTTGAAGTCTCAGGCTACATCGGGCAAGACGACCTGAAGGGTCCTTCAAGCCAGCTAGCCAACACAAGGCGTGGTGGCCGCTCACAACTTTGAAGGGCCTGGCGTAGAGGAAAGGACGAAACTTTGACGTCGCACAGATGATGGCAAGGCACTCCTTTTCTATGGTGGAATAATTGATTTCTGCCTTGTATCGTGACCGGCTAGAGTAACTGATAACCCTTTCCAGTCTATCAGTTCTCTGCACAAGAACGGCGCCGAGTCCTACGCTGCTTGCGTCAGTGTGCACTTCTGTTTTGGCGTTTTCGTCGAAATGCGCGAGTATCGGAGGCATCTGCAGACGTCTTTTGAGTTCCCCAAATGCTTCCTCCTGTAGGGTTTCTTAATTGAACTCGACGTCAGTCCTCGTATAAGGTTAGTGAGTGGCTCGGTGATGCGGGCAAAGTTTCTGACGAAGCACTTGTAGTAGGCGCACAGGCCTTGAAATCGACGCACGTTTTTGTCGGCGGGCGGCGGAAATGCAGTGATGGCGGCTGTCTTCTGCGGATCAGGTGTTACTCGAGACTTGCTTATCACGTGGCTCAAGAACGAAAGTTCCTCGTACGCGAAGCGGCACTTTTCTGGCTTCAGGGTGAGTCCGGAAGTCTTGATGACTTGAAGTAAAGCTTCAAGGCGCTTGACGAAAACACGACGACGTCGTTCAAGTAAACGAGCCACGCTTCAATCCTACCAGTATGTGCTCATAACGTGTTGAAAAGTCGCAGGTGCCGAGCAAAGGCCGAAGGACATGACCTTGAACTTGTAAAGGCCATCTGGTGTTATAAATGTGCTCTTTTCTTGGTCTCTCTCGTCTACTTCGATCTTACAATAGCCTGTCTTGAGGTCTATCGATGGAAAGTATTTGGCATTGTGGAGTTGATCAAGGGCGTCACCTATTCGGGGGAGAAGGTATACGTCCTTCTTTATCTTGTTGAGTCGGCGATAGTCAACGCAGAAGCGTAGTGTTCCATCCTTTTTCTTCCCAAACACCACCGGTGATGCCCATCGACTCTACGAAGACTGAATAATGTCGTCACGGAGCATTTCGTCGACTTGTTTCTTTATGACCTCGTATTTTTGCGTCGAAACTCTGTACGGACCCTGACGGAGTGGCCTGGCATTTTCTTCTATTACGATTTGATGTTTCGCGACAGGAGTCTGTCAAATTCTCGATGACGACGAGAAGCAGTTTTTGTATTTCAGGAACAAGTTTTTGAGCTCCTTTCGAAAGCTGGTTGAAGGGTTTCAGTCGTCGGAGTAGGTTCGGTGGAATCGGTGAGGGCAAAAGCGTTGCTGGCTTCCAGTATCCCTTCGATTCAGGCAGCTTTCGTTCCTTTGCTCACGTGCTTGTACTCGTTGCCGAAATTTGTGAGCTTCACTCTTGCGTTTCCTTCTCGCAGCTCGGCTATTTCGCTGGCGACACAAACTTCGTGGTTGATCAACAGGTGTTGGTCGCCTTCAACGACGCCTTGCATGTCTGTTGATTTTTGAGTAGCGACGGAAATGCTGACGCTGGACCGAGGATGAATGGTGACTTGGTTTTCCAGCACATTCAGGGTGTGCCTTCGTGAGGACGTGTGCAGCGGCAGTGCTTTTTCTGTAGATAGTGTTATCGACTTTGTTCTCAGGTCGATGACCGCACTATGGAGGCTCAAGAAGTGTATTCCAAAAATGAAATCTCTCGAGCAATGCTGTAGTACGTACAGCGAAGCTTGCGGAATCAATGCGGCTGTTAATGGTCACTCTAGCTGCTGTGTAATCGGGGGTCTGCCAGAGGACCGGAGCCAGCCAGAGTCTCAGGGAGATGTCGAGGAGAGCAGCCGGGAGCTGCGAACAGTAACATTTATTTACATTATTTACAGGTAGCGTGTCGCTACATGATGGGGTTAGCATCATAGAAGCCCTCGAGCTTCTGTGAGCATCTCTGAGCTTGTGAGAGCCTGTCGGGAGCGCCTCGGCGCTCGCATTTTATGTCCTGGCCTTCTCAGGATTCCCTGCAGGAAAAAACAATGGAGGCCAGGAATGTCCAATAAAGTTTGTCATCTTCACCTCCGCCCCCGAAAGGGGAAGGTAAAACGCCACCTCCTTCCTAACCCACGAAAGGGGGAAGAGGCACGCTCAGTTCAGCCCATGGTGAGGGAGAAAACACTGCACACCGCGAACAACACAGCACAGCAGGAAGACGTTGAGTCTTGCATGGAAGTCAATTTTGTAGTCCTGACATACTCTAGCCTGACATACTCTAAAGTAGCGTTGAGGCGCGCGCACGCTGGGCACAGTGACAGTACGTTAGCAAAACGCGAGCACTCCATAGTCTGACACCTGGCGCGACCAGCGTCCGTCGGCGCTGCCCGATGGCAACTGGCGCGAAATGCGACATGCTGCATTTTGCGCCCATGCGTTACCCAGACGACACTGCGTCTCCCTCTTTTCGTGACGGAGGGACGCCGGACGCGCTGAAATGCGCATGCGTCAAAGTAATGCATCTAGGCACCCGTCTGCGAGTATATGGCAGGACCGGTGCCTGGCATGGCAACGCCGGCGTGACGCGACGAAATGAACGCCGGCGAGCACGCGCACCCTGTCACGTTGAAATATATTGGCGCCTTGACTGTGGCATGTAGTCATGTTCTAACACGACATGCATGTCATGATTATTATGTTTGCACCAGTCACATACCTTCGTCATTCATTGGCGTCACGTAATACCGAATTTGGCATGTGTGAAGCCAGCGAATCAGTGTGGAATGTAGTCATGCTGTTACATGACATACATGTCGTGATTATCATGTTTGGATGTGTCATTTACCTATGTCATCCGTTCCTGTCACGTAATACCGAGTTTAGTAGATGTGAAGCTTGCGAAACGGCCGCGAGCGCGTCATGAGCGTAGCATGCATTTATGTTGTTACATGACGCGCATATCATGTTTCTCATGCTTGCACCAGTATCATGCCTTCATCATTCATTCAAGTTTCGTAAAGCACAATTTGGTATAACTGAAGCTAGTGAAACGGCCGCCAGCGCATCATGAGCGTGGCATGTAATCATGTTGTTACATGACACGCGTCTTATGATTATCATGTTTGCACCAGTATCATACCTTCGTCATCCATTCACGTTCCGTAATACCAAATTTGGTATAAGGGAAGCAAGCGAAACGACCACGAGCACATCATGAGCGTGGCATGTAGTCATGTTGATACACGACACGCATCTCATGATTATCATGTTTGCACCAGTCACATACCTTCGTCATCTACTCACGTACCACAATACCGAATTTCGCACATGTGAAGCTAGCGAAATGGCCATGAGCGCATCATGAGCGTGGCATGTAGTCATGTTGTTACATGACATGCATGTCATAATTTTCATGTTAGGGCCTGTCGCTTGTGTTCGCCATACAATCATGTTATACCATACCAGTTGTGCAACATTCCATGTAAACGAAACCACCGCAAGAGCTGCAGGACCATGATATGTAAATCATAACATTCATGACGTACATGTTATGATTTTCATGTTATGACTAGTCAGATAAGTTCTTCAGAGAGTCATGTTATACCAAACCAAGTTTGGTATCAATACCATTATCGAAACGGCCAGGACAGCTAAATGTAGTAGGCGGCTAGACAGATAGATACGCTCAATGTTGCAGAAGTTTCCCAAGAAATGCTTCGCATTTAAAACGTTAGCAATTTAGAGTGCTTGGCACTCTACTTTAGGAGAGCAAAAAGCCGTCCCGTGGGCCTCACATTTCACGAGGCTGTGTAGACAAAAGTAAGCCTGATTCAATTTGTTTTCTTCAAGGCTGTACATGTGTTTAGAAAAAATGTTTAACGATTTCTAGTACTTCGAACTCAACTATGGGAGTGCACTGAGCCGTCCCGCTAAAAGCCGAGAAAATTTTTAAAGACTGCCCATTGAGTGGGGTTTAGAAAATATGTTTAATGATTTAGAGTACTTGGTACTTAAGTATGGGAGAGCAGTAAGCCGCCAGGAAAATCGAGTATAGAGTGTTCGTAACAATGCCAGTTTGGTGGTGGTGTTTGTGTTTATTCTTAGGTTCCAACCAAATGCAGTAACGCCCCTGTTGTCGCTTGCGTTGGTATTAAAGCAGTCATCTGGTTGGTTCTGAAGCACTCATTATAATTTTTCTCATATTTAGGCGTTTCGAAAGTTGCAACAACCTTTCATTTGATGGCTCTCATAGAATGATGCTTGACTCATGTTTACCTTAAATTTCATGCTTACTAAAAAATGGCAGCATATCCACGGAGTAAATTATGGAGAGTGGGGCGAAGCATCCGTCCGTCCATTCGTTATTGCTTCCGTCCGTCCATGCGCCCGTCTGTGTGACCGTCCGTGCGTCTATTCACCCGTCCGTGCGTGCGTCTGTTCATGCGTCCGCACGTCCATCTGTGCGTCCATCCCTGCGTTCGTCCATGCATCCGCCCCTGCGTCCGTCCATGCGTCCATCCGTCGGTGCAGCCATCCGTGAGTCCGTCCATGCATCTGTCTGTGTGTCCGTTCGTCCATCTATTCAACACTCCAAGTATACCACCATCTCGCATCTTTTCATCATATATTCCGCATATGCACTGCCATCCAGCAGAAATTCCAAGTACTAAAGGAGAGTTGGCACACGCACACTTTCTTACGGCTTGCGCTTCGTGTCTACTTCCCACCTTTAACCACCTCGAGTTCCTCTTATTATATATAATAGGCCGCTGTATTCCTGGCACTGTGGCCCAACGCTCGCTAAACCTTTCTAAAACCAAAGAGGTTATGGATAGCGAGTATAACGTAGCAATCCTTTCTTGTCAGATAGTGGTCAATGTACATGCCAATGGCTGCTAAGTGGGAATGAGAGACAGGAGAAGTCGGCTTTTAGTTAACGCGCACGCTGCGAAATTTTTATTGTTCAACAACACAAAGAAGAAATTTCTCACCGGCACCACCTTGGAAGTCAAAATGTAAGACTGGTTACACACTACGACTACTACTACGACTACGAGGGATGAACAGGTGCCGCTATAAGGAGCTTCGCCCCTGAAAAAATCTGCATATCCTACGTACAGTGGGAATCAATGATATGCGAAGCACGAAGGAGAAATGATATGCCATGCACTTTCAAGTCGCCACAACGTTACGAGGTGGAGGTAAATTATGCCGTACACGACTTCCGCGTGATGATTATGATGTTTGGATGTGTTGTTTACCTTCGTCATCTACACACGTCACGTGATACCAAATTTAGTATATGTGGAGTTAGATAAATGGCCGCCACCATGCTATTAGCGTGGTATGCTGTAATGTTTTTACAAGAGACACGTGTCAGGATTACCATGCTTGCACCAGTCATATATTTCGTCATTCATTGACGTCACGTAACACCAAAATTGATATATGTGTAGCTAGCAAAATAGCCGCGAGCACATCATGAAGTGCCCAATGTACTCCAATGTAGCGTTGACGCGCGCGCATGCTGGGTACAGCGACGCTACGTTAGCAAATCTCGAGCACTCTATTGTCCTTCGCCAGGCGCGACCGGCGCGACCAGCGTCCGTTGGCGCGGCCCGACGGCAACTGGCACGAAATTCGCTCCGATGCGTTACCCACACACCACTGCGTCTCCCTCTTTTCGTGACGGAGGAATGCCGGACACGCAGAAACGCGCATGCGTCAAAGAAACGCAGCGCAGCGCAAGCCTGCGAGTATATCGCAAAACCAGTGCTTGGCGTCGCAACGCCGGCATGACGCGACTAAATGAATGCCGGCGAGCACGGGTACCACCTCACATTGAAATGTATTGGCACCTCGACTGTGGCACGTAATCATGTTCTCACATGACACGCATCTCATAAATATTATTATTGCACCAGTCACTTCCCTTCGTGAGCCATTGACGTCACGTAATACCTAATTTGGCATATGTAAAGGGAGCAAAACGGCCGCGAGGGCATCATGAGTGTGGCATGTAGTCATGTTACGTGACACGCATGGGATGATTATCATGTTTGGATGTGTCATTTACCTATGTCGTTCATTCGTGTCGCGTAATACCGAGTTTGTAGATGTGAAGCTAGCGAAACGGCGGCGAGCGCATCATGAGCGTAGCATGTAGTCACCTGGTTAAATGCCATGCATCTCGTCTTTTTTCATGTTTGCACAAGTATCATACCTTCGTCATCCATTCACGTCTCGTAATACCAAATTTAGTATAAGTGAATCTAGCGAAATGGCCACCAGCGCATCATCAGCGTGGCATGATTGATTGATTGATTGATTTGTGGGGTTTAACGTCCCAAACCACTATATGATTATGAGAGACGCCGTAGTGGAGGGCTCCGGAAATTTTGACCCTCTGGGGTTCTTTAACGTGCACCCAAATCTGAGTACACGGCCTACAACATTTCCGCCTTCAGTGGAAATGCAGCCGCCACAGCCGGGATTCGATCCCGCGATCTGCGGGTCAGCAGCCGAGTACCTTAGCCACTGGACCACCGTGGCGGAGCATCAGCGTGGCATGTAGTCATGTTGTTACATGACACGCATTTAATGATTATCATGTTTGCAGCAGTCACATACTTTCGTCATCCATTCACGTACCGTAATACCAAATTTGGTATATGTGACGCTCCCGAAACGGCCGCGAGCACATCATGAGCATGGCTAGTAGTCATGTTGTTACATGACACGCATGCCATGCAATCATGTCATACCATACCAGTTTTGCGCCATGTCATGTGAACAAAACCACAACAAGAGCTGCAGGACCATGAAATGTAAATCATGACATTCATGACATACATGTCATGATTTTCATGTCATGTGTAGTAAGATATGTTCTTCATGCAGTCATGCTATGCAATGCCATGTTTGTTGTTGATACCATTATCGAAACAGCCAGGAGAGCTAAAAGTCGTAGGCGGCTAGATAGACACATCGATACGCTCTAAGTCACCGAAGTATCAGAAGGACGCACTTGAGCACTATCTGCCTGCCAAGTTAAACTCACTGGGGGTAACCTCCTTGGTTTTAGCAAGGTTTAGCGAGTGTTGGGCCGCAGTTTCATGAACTAGAGGCGGCGAAAGGTGGGAACTAGACACAAAGCGCAGGCCGTAAGAAAGTGCGTGCGTGCCGCTCCTCTAGTCCGGTCGTGCCACCTCTTGTTTAGTCCTTGGAATGTCCGCTGGATGGCGGTACTTCTCTATAATAAATATATGACAAAAAGATGCAAGATGGTTGTACTTTGAGTGTTCTCTAGATAAACGGACGGATGAACATACGCATGGACGGACGGACAGACAGACAAACGAATAGATCCTCAGGCACATGGACGCACGGACGGTTGCATGGACGGAGGTATGAATGGACGGATCAACGCATCGACGCACTCACAGACAGACGGATGGACGCACGGACGGACGGACCGATTGACACAGGGACAGACAGATGGACGCACGGACGGACAGAAGCAAGAACGAACGGACAGATGGAAGCGCCGACGGACTGACGGATGCTTCGTCCCACTCATCATCATGCACTGCGTGAATATGCTGTGATTTTTTTTCTTTTTTTGCGAATCAATGAAGTGCTATATACACGTTCGTAAGGCAACCCGCGAATCTATACAGCTACTCACTTTGGTAATTATTTTTGATGTATATCGAATATGTCTGAGCACTTTGTAGTGGGATTAACTTTATCCATAACACCAACTCGTTGCTCAATTCACATGTTTTGATGCATGGCGGGATTCTACATTTTTTGCGGCGCAATATTACACACGTGCTTCTCTCGCTGCACGGAATTCATATAGTGTTTTTTTAAAAAAGAAGTTTCATGCAATAGCGTGCCTTTGTGGCAGAACACAAGCTTGCCATGCCGAAGGAAGGCCTGAGTTCGAATTTCACTCCCACCAAATAATTTTATTGTTTATTTTGTCTGCAATTTTCTATAGGCATTAGAACAGCGAGGCTTGCGAGGTACCCTAATTTCGTTGTAGATGTAGATGCCTCAACTTTTTGCTAACACCCACCCTGGGGTGATTGGCCAACAACAGGATAGCTTAAAAAAGGAACCTAATTAAAAGAGAATACTTTCGCGCTTTGTACAAACAAAAAGATATTCCAAAATATTCTTGTGGGAAATGTGAGATAAATAATTCATACTGAAAAAGAAATAAATTACTGATATAGAAGTAAATTTGCTGTAGCCTACACTAGTTAACTAAGGACCTTTGGAACTGATGTTATTGTGTAAATCTCTCTGACCACCTAATGAAATCTATCATGGCCTTGCATACTTTCCCGTTGCCGTGCACAAGGGTAAGTGCACCTGAGTCTCGATCTCTACGCTGTTGCCTGGCTTGCGCTTCTGCACAAAGCGTTTCGTGGCGTGCCTGCCTGGCAGTCGCCTTTTTGGTGCGCAAATCGGCGTTAGCTTGGCCGCGCCGGCGCTTAGATTCGACCACTCGACCACCCTAGCACGCAAAGCAGAATTCTGTTGGCCTAGACGTTCTAGCTCCGCTACTCATGCTTTAACCGCAAGAGTCTGTTTCTGGGATGCTTTGTCCTGGCGTTCCGCATCCTCGCCAAGCTGCTCATCGTCTTCATGATCTTCACGTTCACGTTTCTGAGGACTATTATCCATGTTTTGTGAGTAGCCCTAACCAATCTCAAGTGGGAATTTTACAGTTGGTTATTAACGCGAAGTGTTTTTTTCTTGCTCCCCACGTACCTTCGGCGTTATGTGCCCACCCGAATTTTGAACTCAAGCGCAAGTTTTGTTTTCGCTCCGGCGCCGAACGAGCGTATAGTTGTTATGGGTGAACAAACGTCGGGTGATGCTCTTATTGCTCGCTGTAAGTCTCTGGTTGCCTCATGCCCTCTACTTCTCGAGGTGCTTTCTTTCTCACAGCCGAGAGCTCATTGAGTCCACATCTCCTCGCAGCCACTCATCATGGACACTTTGAAAGCGAAGGCAGCGGCGCGGTGAGCTCGCAAAGCTGCTGCCATGCATCGGTGCTGAACCGAATCCAAACACGGTCCATTTGTGCTCGTGGGAGACTTCAACTTGAACATCATGGTGGTTGACGAGCGCTGGCTATAGTCTCGCACATGATGTCCCGTTGCCGTCTCTCGTGCAACTCGCGCGACCACAAGCCTCCCATGACAATTAGAGGGACCGGTATCTACATTGCCTTCTCCAACTTTCAACTACATCCTCTCATCCCAGATCCTCTCATCCCAGATCCTCTCGCCACGCACTTGACCGACCACAACGTTGTAATCTTCGAAGGAAAACGCGTCCCACAAATTTGTTATGAATAATGTAATCCTTGTATATAGTTTTTTCAATATGTACCTGACTACATCTTGTGTGTTTATCAGTGCATACAATTCTATCTATATGCAAACAATAAACATCGTGCATATAAGTGCATATACAATAATCCCTACAACATCGTGTCAAGTTTTTATATGTTGTCTGGTGAATGTTTCGTGGTTTTACCGATAAGCGTTGCAGCTAATCATTCACTTCAATCGTTAACTCATCATCGTGCACCTCGTGAAGAAAGAGAGAGAGAGAGGAAACTTTATTAGAGCTTGGCCGGCAGCTTGGTCTTGGTGGCCTCAGATGGCGGCGCTGAGTCCCTGAACTCGGGCGGCATCTTCGGCCTGCCGGACAGCCCAGAGCTGGTCGTTGAGCTCCGAGCTTCTGAGCGCCGCCTCCCAGCGGCGGCGTCGCCGACGGAGAAGGTCCCCCGCGGCTCCCGCAGACGGGACGGCGGCGGGAACGAGTGAGCTCGAGGCTTCCTGTTGCCTGGTATTGGCAGCCGCCATAGGCGCATCGCGAACGGCGGCCGTTTCTCGACCATTGTTACCGGCGCATTCCCAGAGCATGTGGCGCAGCGTTGCTCTGTGCCCGCATGCTTTACATAGATCGGTAATGTGTAAGTGCGGGTAGCAGTGGCGTAAGACGACCGGGCTGGGGTAAGAGTGGGTTTGTAGTAAGCGATAGCTTACGGCATCGTGTCTGTTTAATTTGTCATGCGGTGGCGGGAACTTTCGCCTTTCCAGTCTGTAGTGTTGCGTAATATCTCGGAACGTGATGAGACGATCACCCCACGACCGTTGTGGTCTGTGTTGTCGCTGCGTGTCTGTCGAAGTGTCTCGATCCGGCAGATCAGAAGCCCCGTTCTCGGGAGCGGAGGCGGCGGCCACGGAATGTGCCACGGCTCGGCGAGTGAGACCTCGAGCCGCGGCGTGGGCCGCCTCGTTGCCCGGAAGCGGGACATCGGTGTGTGCCGGGGTCCAAAGGAGGAAGACTGTTAAATTTTGTTGTGGCGATCGCGACGCTGAGTCACCATCACCGCACATCTTAAGGATGCGGGCCGCTTCCCGCGAGACGCGGCCGCGCGCGAAGCCGCGGATTGCTGCCTGCGAGTCGCTGATTACGATCGTAGCGTTCGGCACCGTGGCGATTGCTAGGGCTATCGCGGCTTCTTCGGCCGCCTCCGTATGTCCCGTGGTCACCGTGGCGCTCGCGAGGCATTTGCCCGCACGGTCAACGACCGCAGCGGCGTGTGCGTGTCTCCCGTCCCCATATCTCGCGGCATCTACGTACACAACTTCGTCGCTAGTGCCGTACTTCTTTTGAAGGTCTCTAGCTCGCTGGTTACGGCGCCCGACGTGGTGCGTCGGGTGCATATTCTTAGGAAGCGGCGGAACAATTAGGCGGTCGCGAACCGAGGCAGGAACATCCGCTTTTTCTCCCTGCTGAGTGTGGTACCGGATGCCAAGTGACTCGAGGATGTGTCGACCCGTCTTAGACCCCGACAAGCGTTCGTTTTGCGAAACGACATGGGCCTCAATTAACTCTTCGAGTGAGTTGTGCAGTCCAAGTTCTAGTAACTTTTCAGTGCTCGCATTCAGTGGAACTCCAATTGCTCTCTTGAAAGCCTTTCGTATTATACATTCGATTTTGTTTTTTTCTGAGCCTAGCAATTTGAGGTAGGGGGCAACGTATGTTATACGGCTTATTGCGTACGCCTGCACTAGACGGATCGCGCAGTGTTCGCGCATACCAGTACGTCTGTTCGTGATACGACGTAGGAGTCGGATCGTGTCGTCTACCGAACGACGTAGTCTTCGCACCGTCTCACCATTATGGCCGTTTGCCTGCAGGTGTAACCCCAGAATTCTAATTTTGTCTACGTGTGGAATGGGAGTGCCATCTGCCAATAGAACGCTTATTTTGTAGCACTCCCTTTCCTCGTCGCGCGGGGTTTTGCGACCTCTACTTGTAGGTTTGTAGATTAGAAGTTCCGACTTGGTTGCCGAGCATTCGAGGCCCGTTCCTCTCAAGTACTCCTGAACTTCGTCTACACCTGCCTGGAGCGTACGCTCGACGTGACCATCACAACCTCCGCCGGGAACCCAGAGGGTGATGTCATCCGCGTAGATACTGTGATACAATCCTTGTATGCCTAATAATTTCTCGGGTAGCCCAATTAGAACTAAATTAAAGAGTAATGGCGAAATTACGGAGCCTTGTGGCGTGCCCCTCGAGCCCATCTCAAATTCTTGCAGTTCCACATCTCCAACGACGACGCGTACGCGTCTGCCGGCAAGGAAGTCACGTATGTAATTATATGTTTTTTGTCCTAGTCCTAATGTTTGAACTCTGTTTAAAA
Organism: Rhipicephalus microplus; assembly: GCF_043290135.1. Lineage (NCBI taxonomy): Eukaryota > Metazoa > Arthropoda > Arachnida > Ixodida > Ixodidae > Rhipicephalus > Rhipicephalus microplus. Next base: position 74,712,008 of record NC_134703.1, read on the forward strand.
TTGCTTCGTGTTTAACGCTGTCGAAGGCCTTTTTAATATCTAGGCCAAGGATCGCCTTGGTTGAGCTGGTAATGTCATCAACAATGTGGTGCTTCAGCTGAAGCAACGCGTCTTGTGCGGAGAGATTGCGGCGGAATCCTAGCATGGTGTGCGGAAATACATCGCGGACTTCGAGAAAGTCAGTCACGCGTTTGAGGACTGCGTGCTCCAGAACTTTTCCTACACAAGACGTGAGCGAAATTGGCCTTAGATTATCAAGCGCAACCTGCTTGCCCGGTTTAGGAATCATGATAACTCGAGCTCTTTTCCATGCTTCAGGAAGGGAACCGCGTTGCCAGCACTCGTTGACATAAGTCACAAATCGGGAGATTGACTCGTCATCTAAGTTGCGGAGAGCCTTGTTCGAAACCCGGTCCAGGCCGGGCGCCGATCGGGTGTTTAGTTCAAAAAGGACTGCCCGAATTTCCGCTTCGCTAAATTCGGCGTCTAGTTGCTCATTAGCAACGCCGTCATAATCTGGGTGTTGGACGCTCTCTGCCGACTTAAAGTAACGGTCACGTATTGCACCGAGAAGGTCATCGCCTTTATGATCGTTCACAAGTCTCCGAGTTTTATGGCCTTGAGCGGCACGAGTATCTTCCGGATCCAATAGGTGCCGGAAAAGGCGCCAAGCACTCGCCCCGCGCATCTGTCGCTCGAGGCCGTTGCACAGGTCTTCCCATTGTGACCTACAGACTTGGAACGCATGTTCCTCAATTTCTCTGTCTAACCGTGCTATGCGTTTTCTCAACGCCCGGTTATGTCTTTGGCGCTTCCACCTCTTGAGTAGGGCTTGCTTTGCTTCCCACATGTGTAGGAGCCTGCTGTCGATTACTTCGAGCTTCGCTTCGGGCGGGATGTGGCACGTTACCGCGTCTACGTCCCGATTGAGCGTCGCGGTCCACTCGTCTATATCCGTGATCGGCTCGTCGCCTCGCCCGCCTTCTGCTCGCTTTTTGCGGAACGCGTCCCACTGCACTAATTTGAGTTTACGGCCTGTGCTTTCAGAGTATGTTCTACGAACGCTCAGGCCCGTGTCTACCGTAATCTCTATCAGAGAGTGGTCACTCCCTAAGTCCTCCTGCGTGTTTTGCCAAGACGCCGCGGTGACATTCGACACGAACGCGAGGTCCGGTAGCGTGTCTGCGCTCACGCTGTTACCCCGGCGCGTCGGATCGGCGGGGTTCACGATCAGTTCAAGCCGTTGGTCTTGCGAGTCTTCCCAAAGGTGTTTGCCCTTGAGCGTTTCACGCGTGTATCCCCAGGCCCCATGGGGCGCATTAAAATCACCTGCAACTAGCAGAGGTGCGCCGTTGGCGGCCGTGCTTGCTCTCCGGAGCAGCTCCCCAAATCGGTGCTGTAGCGTGGGTTTACTGTAGACGTTAAGTACAAACAGGCCTCGGCCGCGCTTAGAAATTAATTCTACAAAAACATGCGGTATCCTTACGCACTCAAGTTCGCGCTGCGCCACCGTGATGTTACGTCTAACTAGCACGGCGGCGACCGGCGCCGGACGCGGCGGGGGCGACGACAGCGACCGCGGCCGCGCCGACGACGAGAGCGGATCGCTCCGCCTTCGGCGACCCGCGGCCGCCCCCGGCGCCCCACCACGCGCCGAGCGCTGTGTAGCACGTTTTTCTTTCCGCCTGTTGTCCGCCGCGGCCGCATTTATGGCTTTGTAACCAGCTAGTTTTGCCGGATAATTTGTTTCCTGCAAAAGGATAATGTCCGGTTTCGTCTCACGGCTTCGAATAAATTGGTCGAGATTTCCCCGCTTCCTCCTATATCCCCGGCAGTTCCACTGCCAGATCGTGTACTGTTGTTTGTGAGTGTTAGTGTGAGTGTGCGCGTGTCTAGCCATGGTGATGCTTGTGTTTAATTTAGCCCATCGCCGTCGAGGCGACTGGGGTGCGGCTGAATCTGCGGCTCGGCGTCTGGCAGCGCGTTCTGCTGCTGCTGACTCTGTTGCTGTCTAGCGTAGGGCTTACTCACCGTTCTAATCGGTCTGCCCGCAGATGGCGGGAGTCGCGCTTCAATGTTTTCTATGCGCGCCGTGTGCGCGGTGAGCATTTGTGTCATTTGTTCAGAGAGCTTAGCTATCGCACTATTGAACATGTCATTCATCTGAGCCACCTGTTTAGCTAAACGTTCATCGAGGCTGGTCTCTATAGTATCGATTTGTTTCTGTAGCTTATCATAACGGCCAAACCGCTGTGTGGATTCGTGCCTGGCAGGATCTAGTGCTATCCTTTTCGCGGTACACGGGCGGTCTTCGCGTCCGCCTGCCCCCTCTCCCGAACTGCTCTCGTCATCCGTCTCCGTCCCCGCCGCCTCGGGTCTCGACGGAGTCGAAGACCGAGGCGTCGGTGGTGGCGGCGCCGTCGACTGTTGCTGCGGTTGTTGCATTCGTGGAGCCTCTCCTTTCAATTTGGAATTTTCCGCTCTAAGGGCGGCGTTCTCGCGTTTCAGCTCTGAAATTATCGATTGTAATGGTCCTAGGCGTTGTTCTAGCGCTCGCTCTACCGCTAGCTTGAGCTCGCTCCCACCGCCGCCACCGACGGCGGGACCGCCAGGACGTCCCGCCAAAACAGCGCCGCCGGCGCGACAGGCGGCTACATCCGCCCATCTCACCTGCTGCCATGTGCACATGGGACCTTGTTGTTGCGGCTGCCGCCACGTCTGATGCTGCTGACTTTGTTGGGTGCCTTGGTTGACAGCTGCGGCGCCCGGAACGGCGCCACCGCGCGTCTTCGACATGCTTCTCGGCCTTGGTGCCCGGCTGCGAGAGCGGGACCGGGATTTACCGCCGCCGCCTCTCGCGTCTCGGCTTGTCGAGCGTCCTCTTCGGGTGGCGTTGGATGAATGACTGTCAAACGCCGGATAATGATTGTAGTAACCTCCGTTGCCTTCGGTGCTAATGCCGCTGTTGTAGATGCTGTCGGACGCCGCGGCCGCTTGCTCTTCTTCACGCCGCTTTCGCTCTAGGCGGCGACGCTTGACTATGTAAGGAGTCTTGTATCTCGCCTTGCAGACGCGGTCACCCGTGAGATGATCCTCGCCACACAGTTGACACCGCGGCTCGCAGCGATGGTCAGAAGGTGGGTTACTGCTTCCGCAGCCACGGCAAATCTTGTCGGCAGGGTTGGGACACACGTCGGAGCGATGGCCCAGCCTCCCGCACGCGTAGCACACGTCGATGTGCTTTCTGTAGAGGGAGCATCTCACAAGCATAGGTCCATAGTATACGTGTCTGGGAACACGGAAACCGTCGAACAATACGATGATGTTGTCCGTGGTGCCCATTCGCTTGGCATGCAGCACGCTGGGGTTGCGCTGCGTCACTAGGTTGTTAACGATGTCCTCCGGGCTCTCGTCTTTGGAAATGTTCCTAATCAGGCCCTTGGAAGTGTTCTCCGGGGCGGCCTGATAGGCGTTCGCCTCGAACTCTCGGTTCCCGATGCAAAGCTTGCTGATGGCTCCGTAGCGTTTGGCTCTGTCCGCGGACGGAGTGCTGAGCACCACGACGTTCTGTTTAACGTTGAGGCAGATGCTGTCCTCTCTAGCCGCTTCTCTACCGATACCTGCCGCGTTACGAAGGCAGCAGTAAATGCGATCTATCTTGTATTCAGCCCCGTTGAATCCGCCGCGGGGGCGCACAATGATCCTGTAGTCATCGGGCGGTAACTCTGGCATTCGGCTCGCCTTAGCGAGGTGCTGCAAGTAACGAGCACACTTCTTTTTATTCTGCGCCGCTGTGGCAGTATCCGGGGCAATCCCTGTAGTAGCCGCGGCAGCCGCCTGTTGCTGCGTCTCCGTCTTCTGGTCTTGCGCTGTCTCGGACGCGCCGTCGGCCTGTTTCGTTCTCTTTACGCTGCACCATCCTGCTCCCTCGCCGAAATCTTCCGGCCGTATGTCCTCTCCTTCTACCTCTACGACATCCATTTAGCCCTGGCAAAGGCCTTGTACGCTGCCGTCGGGGATCGGGAGCTCCGAGGAGGTCCGGCGACACGTTAGGCTTGCAGGCCCCACCGCCGCAGCGGCCGGCCTATGGCGTCGTGCGCAGAGACGCTGGACTTGGCGTTCTTGCTTTCGTGGTGGAATAAAAGGCGCCAATACGTGGCTAAAAAGTGGTCCCACCTGGCAAAACTTGGTGTCAGGGAAGTCCTTGAAACTGCCGTCGATCGATGGTGACAAGCGTTTTCCACGATAAATTCGACAATCCACCAAAAACATAGGAAAATTGCGGAGCCGACGCGCAACACGTCCGCACTCCGTGGCCCCCTAGCGGTGTTCCTCGTGAAGAAAGAGGATTTTTTTTTTGATCCGGCGCTGAGCGAGCTCAAGCGCACGCGCGCGCGCACGCTTGCACTGAAGCACATCGCTGTGCCGGGAGCTTCGACGGCGGGGCGCGGGCCTAAGGAGCTTCGCTGCTAATAAGAAGCTACGACCAGGTCAATCGTAGTCCTGCGAAAATTTATACAGCAGCCACTACCACCGTGATTATATGACATGTGCAGAATCGTGAAAACTATAGAGCACCTATACGCTTACTACTATGGAAGAGCTATGAGCGGTCCCGCTGAAGATGGCAACATGACAGTCCACTGACAGTCTTAAGCTCTTCGCGTGTGTTTAGTAAAACTGGGTAACGATTTAGAGTAGTATAGGCACTCTACAACGAAGGAGCACAAAGCCGTCCCAAGGGCCTCACACATCATGAACCAAAAGAACTAAGCGCGTGTTTAAAAAAAGTGGTTAACTATTGTTAGTACTTTGCACTCCTCTACGGGAAAGCTGTTTAGAAAAAAATTACTGTCACAGATGTCAATAACATTTCAACAGAACAGTTTCTTTTTAGACATACAAAAACGATGATGACAAAACAGACTTAATTTACATGAAAATGGATATGAGATGACGTGAAAAGAAGATCTACATTCGATGGCTCACTCAAACACACCCACACAAAAATGTTTCACAAAGGAGAAATTCTCCAAGCTGTTTAGAAAAAAATGTTTAACGATTTCGAGTACTTCGTACTCAACTATGGGAGAGCACTGAGCCGTCCCGCAAAGCTCGACAGGAATTCTCCAAGCTGTTCAGATTGGTCTTTTTATAAAATTTATAACCACTCGCAATACTCCGGTCTTTGAAAGTCAGAACTTCTAACAGGGCCGCAGTATATACTCCGGCAGCGTTTAAAATAAGATAGAAAATATGTTGCGTCGAACCTCTTTCTAATGCTTGTTCGCATTACTAATTAAGTTGAGACTTTTCGAAAGCTTAACTGTTATCTGGCTGTTACAATAACAATGTTGCAAAGGCGCATATAGGGTGCCGTACACTCCTCCTTTGAGCACCAGCAGCAAGCAAATAAATGTACTGCAAGTTGCATGATGAACTGTAAAATCCGTTCGGTTGTTTTTAAATGCGAAGCATTTCTTAGCGAACGTCGGCGACATTGAGCGTATCTATCTATCTATCTATCTATCTATCTATCTATCTATCTATCTATCTATCTATCTATCTATCTATCTATCTATCTATCTATCTATCTATCTATCTATCTATCTATCTATCTATCTATCTATCTATCTGTCTGTCTGTCTGTCTGTCTGTCTGTCTGTCTGTCTGTCTGTCTGTCTGTCTGTCTGTCTGTCTGTCTGTCTGTCTGTCTGTCTGTCTGTCTGTCTCTATCTATCTATCTATCTATCTATCTATCTATCTATCTATCTATCTATCTATCTATCTATCTATCTATCTATCTATCTATCTATCTATCTATCTATCTATCTATCTATCTATCTATCTATCTATCTATCTATCTATCTATCCGCTTATGACTTAGCTCTCCTGGCCGTTTCGATAATGGCATAGATACCAAACTTAGTATGGCATAACATGACTGTATGAAGAACATATTTTATTAGTCATAACATGAAAATCATGTGTGTCATGAATTTCATGATTCAGATTTATTGGTCCTGCAGCTCTTGCGGTGGTTTCGTTCGCATGACATGTTGCAAAACTGGTATGGTATGACACGATTGCATGGCGAACACAAGCGACAGACCACAACATGAAAAACATGTTGGGGTCTGTAGCAACATGTAATCATGTTGAGTATGTAGCGACATGTAGTCATGTTGCTACATGACATGCGTGTCATGTAGCAACATGACTACATGCCACGCTCATGATGCGCTCGAGGTCGTTTCGCTAGCGTCACATATACGAAGTTTGGTGTTACAGTACGTGAATGATGACGAAGGCATGTGACTGGTGCAAACATGATAATCATGAGATGCGTGTCATGTAACAATTTGACTACATGCTACGCTCATGATGCGCTCGCGGCCATTTCAATACCTTCATGTGTACCAAACTTGGTATTACGCGATGCGAACGGACGACACAGGTAAATGACACATCCAAACATGTTAATTATGCCATGCTTGTCATGTAACAACACGACTACATGCCACACTGATAATGCGCTCGTGGCCGTTCCGCTAGCTTCACATATGCCAAATTCGGTATTACGTGACGCCAATGGATGACGAAGGTATGTGACTGTGCAAACGTAACAATCATAAGATGCGTATTGAGTTAGAACATGAGTACATGCCACAGTCAAGGCGCCAATACATTTTGACTTGACGCGGTGCGCGTGCTCGCCGGCGTTCATTTCGTCGCGTCACGCCGGCGTTGCCACGCCAGGCACCGGTCCTGCGATATACTCGCAGACAGGTGCCGAGATGCATTACTTTGACGCATGCGCATTTCAGCGCGTCCGGCGTCCTTCTGTCACGAAAAGAGGGAGACGCGGTGTTGTCTGGGTAACGCATGGGCGCAAAATGCAGCATGTCGCATTTCGCGCCGGTTGCCGTCGGCCAGCGCCGACGGACGCTGGTCGCACCAGGTGTCAGACTATGGAGTGCTCGCGTTTTGCTAACGTAGCGTCGCTGTGCCCAGCGTGCACGCGCGTGGATGCTACATTGAAAAAGAAATGGCATCATATGCACGAAGTGAATGATGGAGAGTGTGTCGAAGCATTCGTCCGTCCATTCGTTCTTGCTTCCGTCCATCCAAGCGTCCATCTGTGTGACCGTCCATGCATCCATCCGACCGTCCATGCGTGCGTCTGCTCGTGCGTCCGTCCTTGCGTCCTTTCATGCGTCCATCCATGCATCTGTCTGTGTGTCTGTTTGCCCATTTATTCAACACTCTAAGTACCACCATCTCGCATCTTTTCATCATATATTCCCCATATATAGAAGCACCGCTATCCAGCGGACATTCCAAGGACTAAACGAGAGGTGGCACGCGCACACTTTCTTACGGCTTGCGCTTCGTATCTACTTCCACCTTTAAACCTCGAGTTCATGGTATATACTAGTTCACTGTATTCATGGCACTGCGGCTGAACGCTCGCTAAACCTTTCGAAAACTAAGGAGGTTACACCCAGCGAGTGTAACGTAGCGACCCTTTTTTGTCAGATAGTGCTCAATGTACATGCCAATGGCTGCTAATGGGGATTGCAGCGTTTGCGTTAACTAAAAGCCGAATGCTCCTGTCTCTCATTCCCCATTAGCAGCCATTGGCATGTACATTGAGCACTATTTTTTATTGTTCAACAACGCACAGAAGAAATCTCTCACCGGCACCACCTTAGATGTCAAAATGTCATAGTTGTTAGACACTACAACGGCTACGAGGGACAAACGGGTGCCGCTATAAAGAGCTTCGCCCCTAATATCAGGCCCTTCATGATGCGGGGCCGTCACCTAGGGGATACTACACGGCGGTGGTAATATATCAAGGAACGCAGGTGGACGGCCTCACTTTCAAAGCCACAAGCTCAAGTAAGGCGGAGGAGGTGGCCATTGCACTGGCAGTATGCCATCCAAACTCAAAACTAATAGTTACAGCCTCTCGAAGAGCCTGCGAGAGCTATCTTGCATGAGAAATCTCTCAATTGGCTAATAGACGTTTAAAATTCAGCATCAGGAACCGTAATCCTACCCCAAAACGTCTTATATGGACTCCGGGACACCAGGGTCTACAGGGTAACCTGGCTGCATATGCAGCGGCCCGCGTGCTTACTTCCCGGGAAACTCCCCGTTCCCCTGATAGACCTGAACGTCCCACACCTTTAACACGGTTTCGAGAAATCAAAGAATACTACATTGAGCAACGCCGCTTGTATCCCGCACCAGCGAAGGGACTCTCGAAAACGGAGGAGTGAGTCCTGCGGCCCCTACAGACAAATACGCTGCTCTGTCCAGCCATACTCAAATATTACGACCCAAAAATAAGTGGGCAGTGTCAGTACTGTGGGGAAGTGGCCAACACTTACCATATGGTCTGGGCCTGCCAAATGAACCCAAAATTAACCCCCTTTCCCCCCCCCCCCAAACAGGACTGGGAGACGACCCTACTCAATAGCTCCACACTAGAGGAACAGCGAACTCTAGTGCAGCGGTCTCGGGTGGCGGCCTCTACTAATGACGTCCCGGACTAGGGATGTCAACCAGCCTGGTAAGGATAAGGGCTATCTGGCACAGCAAGCATGAATAAAGGTTTTTTCCTTCTCCTCCTCATGATGCGCTCGCGGCCGTTTTGCTTGCTACACATATACCAAATTTAGTGCTACGTGACGTCGATGGATGACGAAAGTATATGGCCTGTGCAAACATTATAATCGTGACACACGTGTTATGTATGAACATGAAAACATACCACGCTCATAGCGCGCGTGCGGTCATTTCGCTAACTCCACATATACATAATTTGGTATCAGGTGACGTGAACAGATTACGAAGGTGAACGAGACATTGAAACATGATAATCATGACACAGAAGTTATGTACGGCATCATTTAACTCCACCTCGTAACGTTATGCTGATTTTAAAATGACATATAAACCTTTCTCATTCATGCTTCGCATATCATCGATTCCCACTGTACATGGGATCTGCCAGTTTTTTTCTTCAATCAAATGTAGTAAAATCATTCTGTAAGAGCATGTGCGAATAATTTGCAAACAATTGAGTTGTGAATACTTAGCTTACTCTGTAAAACTGGTCAGTAATTTTATTTACCACGGTTTAACATTGCCAGAGGGTGCTGTAACTGAAGGAAAACGCACAACGAGAAAATCGTACGCCGCTCCGCTGTAGCTTAGCGGGCGAACTAGAAATTGGAGGCGCGCGCTTTTTCGAGCGCTCGTATGTGACAAAACGTAATACTAAACTGTTTTGTTTTCTTGATAAGTCCGCAATTTCCAGATAAAATGGAAGTTTTCAAGAGTTGTGGCATGGTGTGAGCCACCTAGCGAAAGGTGCGATTAGACATTTCCCCGTACGGAAATGTTTACTTTGGTTATTACTACTGCATGCTTGCCGTATCCGCACATAAAAAAAACAGATTAGCTTTTATCCATCCAACCTTGGTGTGTGCGAAGACGAAGGCTATCATCGTATAATTTTTCTATCAGCTAGATATATTCAATTACCAACGTCTCTCTCTAAAACATTTCTGCGACATAAGGGGTTTCGCATTGCCTCAGGAATCGGCGCACAATTAGCCGAGCATTTTTTGCATGCGATGATCTCACCGTGTGATGTCACATTCAGTGACGTCACAATGACGTGATAATCATGTTAATATATTTGTCTACTTGCGACGCGATATGACGACGTTATCACACGATGCGATCTCTTTGGACCGCTCGTGTCTACGCCACCGACTTGGTACCATGACGCATGACGGTGGCGTATTTTCGCGTTTGATAAGGCGCTCAAGGCTTTTACCGTAAAAGAGAACAATCATGTCCCCGAAATTTTTCAGGAATAAAAATAACCTAAAAATCTTATTTTAGTAACCTTACAGTGAGTCTCGTCTTGCCTGCATCGCAAACAGAGTTTTTTTTTCTCCTGGTTTTGTGTAGGCAGCAGAAATAGAAGGGAGAAAAAATAGCACGAGGGTGCAGTGTAATCAGTCGCCATGAATCAATACGATGTAAACAGTCCAATACCCCGCCGCGGTGGTCTAGGGGCTAAGGTACTACGCTGCTGACCCGCAGGTCGCGGGATCAAATCGCGGCTGCGACGGCTGCATTTCTGATGGAGGTGGAAATGCCGTAGGCCCGTGTGCTCAGATTTGGGTTTACGTTAAAGAACCCCAGGTAGTCGAAGTTTCCGGAGCCCTCCACTACGGCGTCTCTCATAAATATATGGTGGTTGCGGGACGTTAAATCCCACATATCAGTCAATCAAACAGTCCAATATAACTTGTGTTAAAAGAGTAAACACACTCACCTTTCAGTTTCCGCTTACAATTAGATCACCTCACCGTGCTCCGTCATTGCTGTACTGTGATTCTCGAAAGCAATTTGTTTTTGTGTTTCGCGTACTACACAACATGTGAATCTACACTCAATTTTGCAGTCAGTATTGAGCTTTGGTTCTAGGAAAATTTCCGAAGAAGGCAGTTAAGAACAACAAGCTCAATGGGAGAAATTATTCATCGAAAAAAGAAATCACCGATAGTTTATAGAAAATAGTTTACACAAGCAAAAATAAAAAAATAATATATTCTTGATAAAAATAAAATCCGCAGATATATTTCTGTTCTCGGAAAGCATTAGCAGAATATGTTCACGCTCATAATGTATTGTCAATAAAAACATCATACAAGAAGGTTCGTTGTCGGTATTGAGAGACGTGGCTGTACTATGTGAATTTGAAAAAAAAAAGAATCCTGCAATCTTAAGTGAATTTGTGAAAAAAAGACATGTCTATTGGAAAAAGAAAAGAAAAGCATCGTCTGAAGACTACAACGGAATGGTCTGCTTCTTTTCTATTATTTGATATCAGTGACAGTGGTAAATCTCATTAAACTAAGGCATCAATAATAGGCTATACTTTTGTAGCACCGGTTTGCAGACTACCAGCATTGCAGGAAGGCGTATTTTGAAATTGAATCAGCGAAGTCCCGGCTTTCACTTCACTTTGTTACGACACTTGCCTCCAATTTTATTGAGAGGCATCTAAAACAGACAACCGAAACCTCGAAAGCTCCGCTGCTTGATTTTTCTTCCATGTCCGGCGTGTTACATAATTGAGCTGGTGGGCTAGCTGCCTTTGCATTTATAGTTCGCAAAGCAATTACGTACACAACGGATCGTCGCCCAGCCGTTTCTTGCATATTACAAATTCGATCAGCTATGGGTTCTGCTTCTTTGAAGTACTGCGCTTTGCAGGTCTCCTTTATTGACTTGTAACCGCCGGAATTATCATACTCCGAAGTATTTTCTTTTAAACACCCGCTTCATGCTTGTGCCCCCGAAAGAGAACCTTGACGGTAATAAATTTTGTTTAGAATGGCTGCGTTTCGGAGTTTACAATAGGGGAATGAATTCGCGAAGCTTGTCTTGACTGTTTTAAAGACGATAGTCTTTCTTGGGGGCCTTCGACGCAAAAAATGTTGGTCTGTCTGTCTGTCTGTCTGTCTGTCTGTCTGTCTGTCTGTCTGTCTGTCTGTCTGTCTGTCTGTCCGTCTGTCCATTTGTCTGTTCGTCCACTCTTACCGGCATCGGGTACTTGAAACGGCCGAGCTCATCCGCAGCGACCATTAATGTTGCTCAAGGTTGAGCGTTCATGCTTGTGCAATTGTCAATTAAAAAGCAATTATTGCACATGTCTGGACCACCATAACAACACGCATATATTCTGCATATGCATCTCTTATTAGAAAACGCATATATAAGTAATTTTAAGGACCGTAGCGCTTATCACGCTGCGCTTACCATGCAACGCTTGCACGGAACGGGGAGTGTTTCTAACGCTTTGCCAAGACGAGATAGTGGTGGCACCTACCCGTCGCCTCGCGTTCTACGCCTTATCACCTCTGAGACGGGCGCGCATGGCCACGCGCTTTGTTTTCCAAAAGAAACTGCCAGATAGCGCTCATGTCTCACGTGTGACGAGACTTGATGCGCTCGTTCGCCTCCGCTGCACGCTCGAGGTACTCTAACGCATCGCCTCCGGAATACCATTCACCGATTTTTCTTGCGCAGAGCATCAAAAAAATGTTTTTTTTCACTCTCTCCACACGCAAGACTATCGTCTTTCGACAACATTTGCAGATTACATGCAGATACGGGGACATTTTTTTTACTTTTTATTCGGGTTGAAGCCTCTGTGCAATATGGCCAGTATCATTATTGCTTATGATTGTCCCATACCCGCAGGCTTGTCGTGTGAAGAGAATATTAATATTATTTAGGGCTTAATGTTCCAAAACCACCATATGATTACGAGAGGCACTGTAGTGGAGAGCTGGGGAAATTCAGACCACCTGAGGTTCTTTAACGAGCAGCCTAATCTGAGCGCACGGGCCTACAGCATTTTCGCCTACATAGAAAATGCAGCCGCCACAGCCGGGATTCGATCCCACGACCTACGGGTCAGCTGCCGACTGCCTTAGCTACTGGACCACCGTGGCGGGTAGGTCGTGAGAAAAGTTTCTAGATTTGGAGCAGCTCTTTGATTAGCCTGTGTAACGCTGTCCCTCCGTACGAACGCGCCCGCACCGCAGGTGTTGACGTGGTACCAAGTAGGTGACGCCACTGCTGCGCGTACTATTTGACAAAAAATCGCGTCTGCAGCTTTCTGCTGACGCATTCATGTGCTTTAGTCAACCGCTTGTGCGGAGGTGAACAGGGCCTTCGCTCTAGTCTATTATAATTCAGACCACTAGGCCATCTCTCGCGGACCTTCTCAGAACGGGCGGCTCACCTGCCCAGCTGACGAAAGCTCAAACATTCGGGTGAGCTCCCTCGTTCCCAGGATTCCCTAAGTGTGCTGGTACTAAGAGGATTTCTACTTCCCGGATTTCTCGTCCCGTAGCTCCATTCAGCCATCCTGCGGGGTTACCGATATTCCGCCCCTCGCCAGATTTCCGATAAAGACGGGGCTAAAATTGAATCCTCATTCTTCGCTCTGACGTCATGCCCAGCGGTTCTGGCATGTGTGTTTGCGAAATCATAAACCAGTCGTGAGTTTGTGATTGAAGTGTGAGATCGTTTATTACGTCTTTGTGACTCATAACACAATTTTTTCTTGACTGGATTCACCGAGGACCGATATTTGCGAACTGTCATGTGAGCCTATCATAGTGGTGCTTTATACCGAGAAGATGCGTTGAAGATGCGTTATGTTAGCTTTGCCCGATTTGCCCTCTACAACATTGTTTTCATTTTGTGGAAATCAGGCATACTGTACTATACTAAAAGGGCGAATGACACTGCTGTAGATGTTTCATACAATATCGCTGGCAGTGTCTCCCCCCCCCCTCCTGACTACCACCCCTGAAAAACCTATAAATGAAATAAATTGGTTTCCCACGTTCATGGCGTGCTGGGAAATACTGTATACACATAGATAATACGAGCGTTTCCTTACCGCATTCAAAGACGGGGAAAGCCGCGAAATGAGACAGAATTTAACACCATTTTCTCGTAGCACCCTGCAATTAAAGGAGCCGTGATACAACATTTCGCACTTTGTTTTTTTTTTGTTACAATAGCTAGCTCATCATCCACTTATCGCGGCTGGAAATCTCGCTTGTTTGAGTGCTGAGCGTTTTTTTTATTTCCATACATTTTTAGACTACTTCGTGGCAGTTTCGCATTCAAGAAGCACCGAGCTAGGCAGAACCGGTTCCGGCAGCAAGGTAAACACGCAAAACTGTGACGTGGGCGCCACACGCGAAATCGGGCGCGAGCGCGAGGCACGTGCCAGCTACCAGCCAACAGAAACTGGTGACGTAGTAGTTTGCATCGTCGTCGCGTTGATGTCAGCGTCGCGAGGCGCGGCGCGTCTCGCTCAATCGGACGGAATGTGCTTTAATATTGATATTAAAAATACTTTCTAGGCTATATTTGCCCTGATTATTCACAGATGTAGTGTGTATTTTCATAAATCTGTTATACTCATTATATTGTCTTCGAAATTTTGTGTCGGTGCTCTTTTGATAAGGCCTGTTCATTGTAGTACCGTGAAGAATATGCCTGGGAACACATTAATGCGTTGCAAATATGCTCAAACCCCAATGTGATTGACACTCGGATGACACTCTTTCGCTAACTATTATCACTCCCACGCCGCACATATTTTGCGAAATGTGTGACACAGATAACACCTTGAGATATTGTTTCAGCTGTTTTCGTGCTCTCAAGCACACCAGGGTAGCAGTGTCTCTTTTTATTCCTATTGTTCTGCATCTCTCTCTCTCACACACACACGCACACGCACACACGAGGACACACACACACACACACACACACACACACACACACACACACACACACACACACACACACACACACACACACACACACACACACACACACACACACATACACACACACAAAGAGTTAACCGTGAGTGTCAGCAGTGGAACCGTGGCATTTTCTCTGCCTTCCTGGCGAAAGTAGCTGCCACGAATCACCCTACGTTGGCTCACGGCAGGCCTTTCTTTCTTCGAGGCGACTTGCTACGCGCTCGCGTGTTCCCATTCACATTGCTCACGATGGTACGTGCTATTTTTGTTACCACCACGCATCGTTTGTTTTTTTTCCTATTTTTTCTAGGAAGAGCGAAATTCTTAAAGCTCGAGGTAAAACGTCGGATGTCAGCCAAAAAGCCTCCACGTCATTGATCATCGTCCGCGCCCACCGACGGCACAAATCAGTGCAGGCGCCGCGCGAACAAGTCACGAGCGACGAAAGGCCCTCGAGTCTACCAGGGATGCCGCATTCAACTTTGCAGGTTAGTTGTGCCACTGGAGCTAGGGCATTGTTGCATGGTCTGTGACCGGCTATGGTTACACTCTATAGCTTGCTTACACCCAAGAGAGACCTAGCTTCAGTGAAGAAGGCCAGATTAAGCTTCTTGGCCAACCAGCTTCGCTGCTTCCTAAGCTTTACATGGCTGGTGGAAGCTTCTCCCTCTTTAACACTTCCTGACTTCTGTCTCTCTTGTTCTCTCTTCGTACATTGATTCTCTGAGGTGGTAGAATATCTTCGAAAAACAAACAAACAAGAAGTTAACTTTAACAAGTAAGGTATACGAAGCTTCCAGAATGTCCATCTTTTCATAGACAAGATTACGTTGTGTTGCCAAACAGCAAGTTGACGATAGGAATTCAACTAAACGCATCCCCGGCGCGTCTAAGATTTGCTAAGTTGTTGTGCCTCAATTCTTGTCTTGAATGTCTTTAGTACAATAGGAATGTGTAAATTGATCTCGTGAGCTAGATTTTACGAAAACAGGTGAACAAAGAATAAATAGCAAGGTCAAAGGCTATTTTCGGACCTCGGACGGCACGAGTTCTCGGCGTTTTGCAAGAATGAACTGGCCTTTCAGGAAGACACGTGGGCACAAAAAGCACGGAGGCGGTGCGCCACATGCGCCCTTTGTTGATGTAACTTGATCAATTTCATGCCCTTGTTGTATTTTTAACGTACACGTTTTTTTTTTCAAGAAGCCAGCTAAACGTTTTTTTTACACTTCGAGGAAATTCGATAGTGGGGGATGAATCTGAGAGGGCAAGTTAGTAGCGAATACAAATATCAGTACAGCTAACTCTACCGCACGAACAAAAGTCACGCATTTGGAGGCCATGCTTGACAATAGAGCAAAAAGGGACGCTGTTCTTTTTTAGGCCGAGCTGGACTTGAATCGAAATTCTTTAAGCTCCTTTCGACGAGTCCACTGAATATAGGTGCGTAAATATTAAACGAAACAAACTTTAATTGAAGCGGCGACTTGTCCGGCTAGATGAGACGGTCTCTTGTTCCTGAAACACCCGCGCCATGGATTACCCGCTGCCCATGCAGGCGGCAAGTTGGCACTGACAGGCCTAGTCCGGCTTGGAGATCACCTACTCCCACGTGCCGAATTGGGGTCGCATACTCAAGCACCTGCACAGTGGCTGTAAAAGACATTGAAACGTGAGAGCACGTGTAGTCAAGTCCTTCATAAACATGCACAAAAACTTTTGCTATCTTCCTTCTTGCGCCTGCTCAGCTGAATACGTTCACTGCTAACGGCTGGTATAAAAAAAGTGGAAAGAAGTGTTTCCTGTTTGTTTACCATGCTCTGCTCCTCTTTTATCATCAACTTCTGCTGTTATATTAAATCCATCGTGAGGGCAATTCATTATCTCGACTCTTGTTTCACCTCTAACAATGTCCTGAGCATGCGCGTCGTTGTATTTTTAAACTTGATGTGGTACATGAAACTGACTGGATCTATGGGCGCAGGGCTATATTTGTAATAAGCCGAAGAGAGTTTCGTTTAAATCAAGAAAAACAAAGTGTTCGTTGTTGTTATGCATCGAAGTCAGGTAGACAAAAACACGAACAATGTACCCTTTTTCGTCATCTCGATACGATCACTTCCAAACAGGGAAACTTTACTCCGCACACAAAAGAACCCAACTTCTCTTTCGACATTTGCTACACGCGTGTTTTCAAAAACAGGCGCAGTTTTTGTGCGTGAAGAACAGTGTTATAGAGTGCTCGTGGCTAAACTTTTTAAACTTTGAGGCTTTAATACCGTCGTTTTGTGCAAACGTGCGCTTATGCTGGGTCCTCACGGTCTTGAGGTATTCTGAAGACAATGACGGCGACAAACATGACCATTCTAAGATTTCTGGATTGTATCCATGGTTGCTTGGGAAACTGGTTGATTTGATTTATTTGCGGGGTTTAACGTCCCAAAACCACCATATGATTATGAGAGACGCAGTAGTAGAGGGCTCCGGAAATTTCGATTACCTGGGGTTCCTCAACGTGCACCCAAATCTGAGCACGCGGGCCTACAACATTTCCGCCTCCATCGGAAATGCAGCCGCCGTAGCCGGGATTTGATCCCGCGACCTGCGGGTCAGCAACCGAGTACCTTAGGCACTAGACCACCGTAGCGGGGCCTTTAATACCGTCGTTGTGTACAGACGTGCGCTTATGCTGGCTTCTCACAATTTTGAGGCACTCTGAAGACAATGACGACGACAAACATGACGATTCTAAGATTTCTGGCTTGCATGGTTGTTCGGGAAACTGGTTCGTGTTACGGATTCTACAAAAATGATATTAAAAGCTTCCTAGAACTATGGAATGAACTGATTACCTTTTCGTTCTAATTATTAGGAGCACGTTCCTTAATTATACGCATTGATAAACCACTTGAACAGACAGAAAATGATACTATATAAAAAACGTGATAGAAGCTAGATCGTCAGCGACAACACCGCGTGACTTCAGGTAATGAAGTCGAGGAAATAATATGTGGAGGTATATTCGTACTAACTGCAAGAAAATTCATTAAGAACATCATACGCAAAATAGTCTTGACTAAACAGAGTCCTTCGGTGTCTAGCACTCACTAGCCTTCTGTTTTTTTATACTGTCTCTTTTTTGCACTATAGAATATTTCATAGAAGGGAAGAATTACTTAAGTAAACGAAAATGGAAGTACAAATACTGACTTCTCTGTCGCACGCGTTTAACAATGTACTGGAGCGAGGTGTGGGAGCAGGCTAGAATTTATTTGATGACACAAAAACGAGGCAAATGCGTAGATAACGCGCATTTGCACCCGAACAAAGCAGTGCTTTCAGAAGATCATGAAACAAGTTGTTGCTAAAGGGGCCCTCTAACGTTGCTACAAGCTGGGCTATGGTGTGGGTTTATGGCGTGAAAACATCGCAAAAAGAGGGCACCATAATAAGAAGAATGATACCAGATCAGTGCCTCTCCTGTTTTGTTGTTCTTCTTGCATTGCTTTCCTTTAGGAGCTTGCTCCTCATGCTCAGGGCTTGCGCATCGCCGTAGCCGCTAGCTTTCATTGATCCCGCTAAAGGCGCAGCTGTTACTCTGATTTCAAGGGTGCTTTTCAGGTGGCGCTTCGCTATAGTCATGAACACCCAAAGAAGCCAAGGCAGCAGCTGTGAGAGCTCGCAAGAGAGCAGCAGCGCAGGCTCGCCACCAAAACTTTGCGATGAAAGCTTGCAAGGCTGAAGAAAGAAGTCAGCGTCGTGCGGACCCAGAGATAAAAGTCCGCGATTCCGAGGAAGTGGCTGAAAGAGAGCCTCGAAGGGGTACGGGCGTGGGATTCAGCGGCCAAGCAGCGAAAGTGGTCGCTACCTGAAGCTGGTGGTTCGACAACAACCTGATCACAATCGCTATCATCCCCACTGAGCGATTGTACCTCTAAATCATTGCCATGCTGCAACAACGCTTGCCTTCCAAGTCATCGACCGACTACAATGAGCACAGTGTTTGGTCAATTTGCAAAGGCTCTCTGGTGGCCGGAAAGATTCCTGATATGAGTGTTACGCACGGGTATCGCTATCCTCCCAAGCCCGATGCCCTGCCCACGCTCAACCCAGCAGAAGAACGCGTGGTTGCTCCTCATGTACTATTAACGAGTATCAGGCATTCGCCTCTCATGTCACGTCTTTGTGTGATAACGATTGAGCAGATGTACGGATAGTTCACGGTTTACCGTACGATAAGAGTAAGAAAAAACGCATAACAGGTAAACGAGGCCAAACCTATAGTATGCGCCATCACCTCCTGGCTCGAGTTCAGTGTTGCCTGAGCGGAAAATAAACGATCGCCTAGATGTTGGGCATATTTAACTAATACGCCGTTTTGGCGTAGCTTGGCGTAGAATGGCGCAACTGGCTCAACACCCCCCGTTTAAGGAACATGTGGTATTCACAAGGGGAGATGAATTGAGATTGGGCGTGATAGTTTTACATTCCCACATTTATATTGAAATTTATGGCATTGTGAACATTGGAATCTTGAGAAGCGATGTTAAATTTAACGCAAGTTATGAAGTTATAGGCAAGAAAAATAAAGAGTCTATCGCACCAAGGTAAGAAAGCTGGAAGAGAAATTAAAGGTACGATTGTATAGAGTACGTTTTACCGTCATGAAATCGTTTTTATGCCCTTCTTATAGTTAAAACAGTTAAAAAAAACCGCAGTATCCCCATTTCAGCAGTAAAAAAGAAACAACGAGAGATGCACACAAGAAGCATTTCGTCTTCATGCAGCACGACCAAGACGGGCTGGTGTGCACTTCCAAGAAACAATCTTGATTTGCAGTTTGCGCATTCATTCGAAAACGCTTTTGGGCTTCAGTGCTCCAGTCTCCCCCGTGTTTCATTCGCAGAGACACCGACTTGCAGCACATCCGCTTTGCCATTCGTTCGAAACGCATTGGCTCAGAAAGACAGAAGAAACGCCTCACGGTGCGTAATCCTTGTTTACACCCAGGGTACGTTGAACGTGACAAACAGCCAGCTAAACTGCTGGCAGGGTGCGTCGCGTAGAAGACGACAAAAAACCTTTCCATAGGTGTACGCCTTCTTACGGGGAGCCCCGTTCAAAAAGTTTCTCACACATTTTATTATTTTTTTTTTCGGGCGTGTGCCCTACCATATCCAAAGCGTGATGCCCGCTCGAAACCGTTCGCGTAGAATTTGCACGAAGAATTTTCATCCTTAACCTGACGCTGTCGTATCCAATGGCTCGTGTATCCTAAAATCCCTCTTCTTTTACTCTCGAACGCACAGTGACGTGTTTATTTTGCCTATATCTCTGCATCTGTACCTTTTCCCAATATCTCCCACTGTCAAAAGCAGTTTGCAAAAACGTCGCTGGAAGCGAAGTCATCTCTAGTTTCTCCATTATAGCGAATCGAAATGCCGCGCTCCTGTTGGGTAAACAAAGGGAAGCGGACATGGGCTGCTTGGTCGGGACCCGGAACGGCGAGTCAAGAAACAGACTTTGCAGCTTTCAGAGAATATTTCTGCGGGAATTAAACGGATCGTAATCTTTCCGACAAGCACCGATTGAGCACACGAAACGAAAGCTGTATAGTTGTGCTCGTTCCTAAAAGAAAAAAAAAACGAGGGCATGTTGAGAATTTTACGGATGGGTCAGCAGCGATGATACCTAGAACGTTGTCTTTAGAAACCATTGCGAATAGAAAAAAATGACTTATTCAAAACGACGCAAAAAATGAGTGAAGACTAAACTAGAGGGCTCTAAAGCCTCTCCTTTAGGAGTTGAACGCTATAGCGATATCCTGTTCCTATAGAGCGTACTTCAAACAGAGCGCTTGAAACCTTTTCGAACTTGCTACGCCCCCACTACATGACCTTAAGGGAATAGACGCCGTAGCGTGTGTGCCTTTTACAGTGGGTGACTGGCTTTATACCACAAAACCATTTTGCGAATCACATGTTCTGATACCCGCTGACAATGTGCGCTTGTACCACGCATTATGAGTGCAATAGTTCGTGTTGCATTGTGAAGCATGTATATGGGATGCATGTGTTTGTAAAGCATGAAATCTACTTTCACTGCATTTCCAAGCACAAGAAGTTCTTTTCACAGTAATCAGAAGCAGGCGCATACGTCACATTGATCTGTTAAATCAGATGGCACCACAGTATCGATGGCCAATTGCTACACTTACAGGGAGGATTGCAGCACATTTTTTACCACATTGGTACCCAAGCAGTGCCTCCTTTCCTAATGCAGTGCACAGAGTGGAAAGTTTGTCCCTAGGGTAATGAACCTATTCTTTTGCAACCTATTTCCCGGTCTCTCCTGAAGAAATTCGACATGTGGAGAACGGCACCTCAAAGTCTTCTGTTTGTACTATTGCAGCAAAATAAAGTCATTCAAATAGATCCCTTGTTCGGGCTTAGCCCATATAAGTCATCGACAGGAGTGTTTCTTTCAAATTCACGTGAGTATTTACCTTCAAATTGTAGAAGTTTAAAGTTTTAAGCGCCTAGCTACGTCAGCTTAATTTCGAGATCACCTGTTCTTGTATTTCTTCTCCAAGTTCACCTAAACAAAGGCAAGACAGGGAAGAGTAAGTCTTCCTCGAGAGCGGCGAGGTGTGTAATAGTGCCAGCCACATAAGCCATGCCTCGTGGAACAATGCTGCGTTGAGAGTGGATAGGGCGAATGGATTTAGGGATTGAACGGATTTAGAGAGAAAAAAGAAAGACCTCTTAGAAGTTGTGATTGGGAGAAACAACCACTTGATCGCAAGGGAATCGGTGCTCTCCCACACTTGAGTGACCGAAACAGGATTGGGTTCTCACGATCAAAGAATTCGTGTATGAAAGGATACGAGGATTCCCGGTACTAGGATATATACTTACTGCGCTTCACTTTACGTGGGATGATGACATGAGCAAAAAGAGAGAGCGAGACGATCACCGGGGAGCTCATGGTTAGAATAACGAAGACTCAAACAGTCTTCAAACTATATAGGCTCATAAAGACAGGTTGTTATGCACTTGGCTTATTGAGATGTCTACGTGATTATGTCGTCCATGAGCATAATACCGTTTTCAGAAAACGGCATCGAATGTTTTCAAGATTTGTGCATCTGATTTTAATGATGTAAATGTCGCTCCTAAGTGAAGTGTCTTATACGTTAGACTGCATGCCCACTTCCAGTGCTACATAATAATAATAACATGAAAATTGGCCAATTGTACGAAGGGTTCGTTTTTAGTGGGCGAGACACATCACGTGCGAGGCTTGTCTTGTGTCTGTTGTCACTGCTTCATTACAAAGGCAACACTCGGGTAACGTACGGCATAGTCTAAACGTATATGCGAGACATGAAAAAGGATGTAAAGTGAAAATCATTACAATACGGATAAGAAGGCATAAATAACTCCCGATATCGTGTCTTCGGCTTAAGAGTACGTTTGTTTCACTATGTACGAGAAATGCCACTCAGCAGCCGAGTGTCTTGTCCGTTGCACTAAACGGAACTCCGGCGGCGCAAAGAAACAGTCCAGTGTCACAATATAAGAAAAATGACACATTAAAAGAAAGGATTTCAGCGCTCAAAGAGGGAAGCAGAAGCATGAATGTTGTAAAAAAACAACGCACTTTCCCTTAATTTAATAATTGATAGAGGAGGATGACGAAAAGGAGGGTCTATAGGTGTAAAGGAAGAGAATGCAGAATAGATTATGTACAGCGTCGTGTATCCTGCATAATAGTTATGTTACAGTGCATTACACCATGAATGACTGCGAAAAGAATAAATAGATCGAACGTACGTTTGATTGTCTCTCTAGACATTCACATTTGAGTGGTAAATAACAAGAGGCGAGAGTGAGATAAATAATTGGAGAGACGTTGACAGAAGACAACGTGTCATTCAGCTACACACACATTCTCCTATTCGTGACATGCACACTTGGATGTGGGTGCTATACAGGAAGAACTTGCGTGTTCAAACACACACACACACACACACACACACACACACACACACACACACACACACACACACACACACACACACACACACACACACACACACACACGCACACACACACACACACACACACACACACACACACACACACACACACACACACACACACACACACACACACACACACAAACGTGTGGTGCTTGATAAACGTCGCAGTTGCTCGTCAGCTCCATTTCGTTTCTTTAAAGTATGGTGCCATCCGTTCGCGCTAATTGTAATGACAAGATGTATCAGAAGCTTTCCCACCTAATTCATTTGTTTGAGAATAACGTTACCTCGCGAAGAACCACACACTATACGTTTATAGCGACTTCCTAGCTTTTTGTAGCATATGATTTGCCACAATATACAGTTTCACCACGTGGGTGTGTCGAGTACGAAGAAAAACGTTTTGCTTTTATCCTTAGTGAATAAGTCGTTCATAATTAGGAAAGAAAAGACAGACCTGAAGCACCAAAAAATAATATGAAGTGTTTGAAAGTCCTCCTCGTAATATCAAGGAAAAGGAGGAGTTCCTTTTTTTCAAGTTGCTGTTAATGAAAGACTGTGGAGTGTAGCGAAAAAAAAAAACGGACTGGGAAATGTGATGCTGCTTCCAAAGCACGAGCTTCTTAGAAGAACTAGCGAGCTCTGCTATGTGGTAAATGTAAAAAAAATAATAATGGGCACGTGGCTCAAAAGTCCCAATTCGCTTCCACGTGGCGCGCTCTGACGAGCAAAATATGTGAAATCTGTAAACCAGGAAAATTTTGAAGCGAGCGCAAAGTGCACCGAGGAGGAGGATGAAAAAAAAGCAGAGTAACGTTAAAAATCGTAGCAAATCTACGGAGTAAATTATGATGAGCGGGGCGAAGCGTCCATCCGTTCATACATCCGTCTGTCGGTGTGTCCATCCGTTTATGCATCCGGACGGATGAACGATCGGATAGAGGCACGGACGAATGGGCGAACACACTATTTCCCACTATTTCTGTCCTTTATTTCTACTTTTCTACCACCAATAATCTAACCGTATTTTACTTGCTTCTATCGCGGACGTGTTCAGCATTCCATGTTCGTCCCTGAAACCCAACGCCTCATGTAGGCTTGTGCCCACACGTACATACATACATACATACATACATACATACATACATACATACATACATACATACATACATACATACATACATACACACACACACACACGTACGTACGTACGTAAATACATACATACATACATACATACATACATACATACATACATACATACATACATACATACATACATACAGTTAGATAGATAGAAACACGTAAATTACATCGGGTTTGCTAGGGGGTTTTAGAATAGCGTGCACTAAATTAGTGGTCCTTATTGTCGCCCGCTATTTCTATCACGAACGGGCATCCGCAAGAAGTTGGCGTCTATACGATGCATGCGAAGTGGAGACGAACTCTAACGCAAACCTTTGCTTGTGCTATTCGAAAGCTGCTTTATTAGTAATGTTTTGGTCTTTATGAAAGGATCACTACATGCCGCTGAATATTGCC
Organism: Rhipicephalus microplus; assembly: GCF_043290135.1. Classification (NCBI taxonomy): domain Eukaryota; kingdom Metazoa; phylum Arthropoda; class Arachnida; order Ixodida; family Ixodidae; genus Rhipicephalus; species Rhipicephalus microplus. The sequence continues at coordinate 74,735,984 of NC_134703.1, forward strand.
TGAATTCAATTCCCGACTGAAAAAGAAATATGCAAAAAACAAAAGTCACGTGGTGCCGACCACCTCCGTAAAGGGTCTCAAACAATCGTGTTTGCCAACTCAGCTAGCCAGAAGTCCACAAGAAAGATGAAGGTTCACAAGAACAGGAAAATGTAATTTCTGCCATTTTGTGTGTGTTTTATAGTGTTCAAGATAGAGGATGCTTTAATAGCTCACTGCTTGTCAGTCACATTTAAGTGGAACAAAATATATAGTGCGCCATAAGAAAGTGCTGTAACTTTTGCGCAATGTACATATCGCACGGTTGTTCAAATATTTGTCAATTGCGGTATAACGTTATATATAGATAGCAAGCATTATAAAGGTCATCCATATTAGATACGAGGTCACTCGAAAGCGCAGGGTCATCCAACATTTTTACAGGCTGACATAAATTTATCTACGGCCACCAATTTTTGTAGTTTTACAGTTGGAAAGCAGCCTACGACGATGTGAATTTTTGTGGCGGAAATTTGAACGCATCGTCCTTCTTTGTATTCGCCATTTTTGAAATGGCACAAAGAGCCATTAGAATGTCATGAAAAATACCAAAGAATGCCTTGCGTTTCAAACTTCAAACTTTCAAGAATTCTTTATATAAGCCCGTGTCCCACATTGCATGTGATCTGGGTCATCAAAGTTTGAAAAAGAAAATAACAACAACAGCAAATATAGAAGCGCAGTAAGCGTGACTCTACTTTCAGCGTGATTTTCGTTTCGAACTTTCAAGTCTTTCATTTTGCTTCGTGATGTGGAATAAATAGCTCTGCGCGGGGATTATAGGCTCTTACAAAGAAAGAGGAGCATTAAAATAGAAAAATGAACCATTGCTCCTGAGACGTTACTCAAGCCCTGTCTCAGACTTGGTTTTCTTATGGCATGTTTTGGCCATGAACAAAGTGAAATTCCTTTGATGTAGTTAGTCAGGCCAAATGATTACTCAAAAGCTTTGTTCTCTACTGTGGCCGAAGCACTCGCCTCGTCACCTCTAACTTTTTTTACTTTTTCCCGCAGCATATCTGTTCGTAAAAGAACGTCCCAATGCGCTTTACTGTCTGGTGCGACCTTGGCAGGAAACATTACCTTCGACTTCGCGTTTGATGGAATCATGCCGCCGTTTTTATGCGAGACCGCTACGTGAAGCGCGTCAACCATAAGAATATCCGGAATAGTAGAACATCTATCTATCTATCTATCTATCTATCTATCTATCTATCTATCTATCTATCTATCTATCTATCTATCTATCTATCTATCTATCTATCTATCTATCTATCTATCTATCTATCTATCTATCTATCTATCTATCTATCTATCTATCTATCTATCTATCTATCTATCTATCTATCTATCTATCTATCTATCTATCTATCTATCTATCTATCTATCTATCTATCAATATCTATCCATCTATCAATATCTATACATCTATCAATATCTATCTATCTATCTATCTATCTATCTATCTATCTATCTATCTATCTATCTATCTATCTATCTATCTATCTATCTATCTATCTATCTATCTATCTATCTATCTATCTATCTATCTATCTATCTATCTATCTATCTATCTATCTATCTATCTATCTATCTATCTATCTATCTATCTATCTATCTATCTATCTATCTATCTATCTATCTATCTATCTATCTATCTATCTATCTATCTATCTATCTATCTATCTATCTATCTATCTATCTATCTATCTATCTATCTATTCGAGTAGATGACTAGATTTCAACCTGGACCTTCCGCCCAGCTGGCTAGTATTCTACCGAAAAGCCACGCCGGTGCTTGAAACTCCTGCACAAAAAAAAAATGCCCTGTAAAAACGACATGTCGGGTAATTAATCACGTTTACCTATGTAATATAGCATGGTAGAGGCAAAATAATATCCCAGCGAGACAGAATGAGAATTGCGTAAGCAGTGGGTTGTTTAAAGCTTCAAACACATTACAATGAGCTCCAACGTAATTCCCTATCACTATGCCACTGAGATAACGAATCACACATAATACATTACAGATGTGGAGCGGGTACCTTGGTTCTCTGCAGAATGACGTATAACGGAATAGTAGATGTTACCCTAGTTCACGAAAATTATGATAGTTTAAGGCGTGGTAGGTACTTTGCAACTGTATGTATGTTTAGAGAAATTTATCTTCGTGAACAGTGAACATCAATTAAAATCCAAATGAACATCGGTACGAAACACAATATGCACAGACACACCAAAAATTGTTCAAAAATATATGTTTAGAGATTTAGATTACATGGTAAGCGAAGAACACAGAAATAAAGCGTAAATATTTATGTTACGTATTTACACAGTATTCACACGGTATTTCTGCCAGTACTAAACAAATATCAACCTAGAGGAACCAGGCAGGCCTAAATACAATTTTCACACGTGCTTGTTGTATTTGCCCCCAGAGAGTTTGCAGGGGGCTCTAATTTCTGTATTTGGACTTGGGACATACGTATCGTGTATGTGACAGCCGATTGTTTCAATCTGAGAATCAACGCAGAAATAATATAGCAAGACCTATATAAGGTCGAGAAACAGCCTAGGTACAGCAAGAATATTCATGAAAATTATCGAAATTTCGCTATTTCGAGCATTTTGTGACTTGGCGAAAGCTTCGCACATCTTGTGTGTGGTTTTCATGCGCAATGGTTAACAGACAAAGTAATGAATGTGACGTAAGTAACTAGTTTGTACAAGCTTGGTATTTATGGATAGTTAGGTACTTAGGTAGCAAGGTGACACCTTTTAGATTCGACGCACCTTACGCCGGCGGCTTGTGTCTTTTTTCCTGCAGCGTTTGCACCCCCATTGCGCAAGCACATCCCTTCCTCCATTTCTCCTATCCTACACTCCCCCCTCTCTTACCTCGCAACGCCAACGCAAGCCGCGTCATGTATCAACCTTCATCATTCGTGCTTTGCTTATCATCAATTCCCACTGCACGTGGGATCTGCCAATATATATATATTTTTTACCAAAGTATGTCCACCCAATTTCCTGGTTTTCAGAGTAGATGAAGGCTCATTATCAAGGCCAGAATCATCACTTGGTGTTGGTACTTAGAAATAAAAACTAATAAAAAATAAAGGAAAGAGAAAACTCGTAAAAAAGTCTGCATTATCCTTTATGTATGTTGCATAGTATACGCTTGCCCAACCATACGTACAGGCTTTTGTTGTTTGCAAGAAATTCGAGTGGCCCTCTTATTCTCTCTTTTTTATTGTAGCTTCGTGGTTGAAAACGTGTGTGTTCCAATTCCTGTTTGCTGATTCAACAAGACTCGCGTAAGCTTCATGCAATGAAACATTAAGCACATACTTCATGGTGGTATAGCATCGAGCTTACTCAGCCGTGTCGGTACCTCCTTTCGGTGTTAGTGTCATTCCTCCGGCGAAATGTATACGAAAAGAGCCATGCCATTTTCGTTTGCTATGAGAGCACTCACTGGTACACAAACTAATTCTCTCTGCGCTGTCAAGCAGGACATAGATGAAAAGAATGTAGCTAAAAAGGCAAGATTACATTGGGAAACTCGGGGAATGAAAGGGCAGGACAAAAACAAAGAGGCAAAAAAATCCATGCCCATTGCTGGAACAAAGAATTGTTGTTTTGCCGTGCAGAAAAGAAGATATTATCTCTTTTGTGGACCGACAGAACTCAATTCGACTTCGGCGTTCCAAGCGCGGATTAGAGTTGCCGAGCCTCGGCATACGCACCACGCTACTGCGAAGCGGACGGTACGACGAGTCTGCGACTGTTGATCTACCCGTACACGGATTTCTCTCTTCTAATATTCCCCTGAAAACTAGTTCTACTGGCCGCACAGCTCTGTCACGTACTTTGCTCTTAATATTTTCTCCGCTCCTCCAATTTACTTTTTCGTTGCCTGCCTGTAGTACATTCACCGCCTGGTGGTGTTTCCGCCGCCACTGGGCTTTGTTTACTGGAATGGCGAATATGTTGCTTCCATTCGGTCTGTCCTCTTCACTCCGCAAACATTTTATTCCTCCTTATTTTCTTTCACTCTTTTCGCCCTTCTTGTTTTGGGAGCTTTGCACGAGAGTGCCTCTATTCGTGATGCATTTACAGCGATATTAAGTTCCATTATCTTGCTTCTACAGCCCCCTCCTATACCAGCAGTGATCCAGGCAGCCAAGTTTATGAGTGGCCTTAGCTGACGTGTGTTTTGCCGTCGTAACTGTGCGTTGCTTCGTGTTGGATTGTTTCGCGTGTAACTTGTGTTGTTTTGAGCGCCCGCTGGTGAAATATCGAATTATAGAGGCTTCTTCCAAAATTTCGAGCTCGCTTGGCAAGGCCACATTCCGGTGAGATGCGTAGCTTGCCGCACTTTACATGCTTTCTACAAGCAAATTGAATCCGTGCGAAGGGTTGCGTAGAACCTCCGTTTTACTCCCGGAGTATTTTCTATTCTGCGAGAGAGACGTAAAGCTGCCATTTTTTTGTTTATTGACACGAAAATAAGTAGAGAAGTCGACATCGTTACCTAACAACCGCTACACGTTTGCGCATCGGTATTAGTAAAATCAGCCCATATACAGGGTATAGGGTAAGCTTGAGATCATTAGGAGCTACCTTCCTCCTGTACTGCGCATACTGTACGTCAATATTGGTAATGATCATAATAATGATGCCGATTATTGAAAAATAATTTACCTCTTTTACGTTTAACCTATACTTTAGGTGCTGTACAGCAGCCCTATATTGCCGTGTTATTGCGTCACGTGACTTTTTAGCCATCACTGCTATTTGAGATGGAGCTTTTTAGGAAGGCACGTGATAGGAAATTTCCAAGAAGCGCAGACATAACAACCTTCGCAATAATAGTTTATTTATTGGTGTATATCATTACATTTTTTATTTATTTATCATCATTTATTTATTGGTGTATATCATTAGGTTTTCGGAGGCCTAGAATGGGAACAGTTAGGGATAAGAGTTAATGGAGAGTACCTTAGTAGCCTGCGCTTCGCCGATGACATTCAGAGAGAGAGAGAGAGAGAGAGAGGAAAGGCAGGGAGGTTAACCAAGCTTGGCTCGGTTGGCTACCCTACACTTGGGGTGGGGGAAAGGGAGAATAATAGAAAGGAAAGAGAGAAAAGAAGAGGAGTAAGAAATTGCATTGGTGAGTAACTCAGGGGACAAATTGCAACTCATGATTACGGAGTTAGACAAGGAGAGCAGAAAGGTGGGTCTTAAATTAAATCTGCAGAAAACGAAAGTGAAGTACAACAACCTCGGAAGAGAGACGCGCTTCGAGATTGGTGATAGTGCATTTCAAGTTGTAAAAGACTATGTCTACTTAGGGCAGGTAATAACCACGGAGCCGAACCACGAGAGTGAAGTAACTAGAAGAATAAAGATGGGGTGGAGCACATTTGGCAAGCATTCTCAAATCACGACAGGTAGATTGCCACTATTCCTGAAGAGGAAGGTATATAACAGCTGCATCTTGCCTGTACTTAGCTACAGAGCTGAAACCTGGAAACTTACAAAGAGGGTTCAGCTTAAATTGAGGACGACGCAGAGAGCAATGGAAAGAAGAATGGTAGGTGTAGCCTTAAGAGACAAGAAGAGAGCAGATTGGATTAGGGAACAAACGGGGGTTAAGGATATCATAGTTGAAATCAAGAAGCGGAAATGGACATGGACCGGGCATGTAGCCCGTAGACAGGATCACCGCTGGTCATTAAGGGTAACTAACTGGATTCCCAGAGAAGGCAAGCGGGTTAGGGGGAGACAGAAGGTTAGGTGGGCAGATGAGATTAAGAAGTTTGCGGCTATAAATTGGCAGCAGCAGGCTCAGGACCAAGTTGACTGGCGGAACATGGGAGAGGCCTTTGTCCTGCAGTGGACATAGTCAGGCTGATGATGATGATTATGATGATTATGATGATGATGATGAACCTGATGGCTCATTGCTCGAACGACAATGTTACCGCTGCATTCCAACGAGCCTTTCTATCGCGTGTCTCCCTCTCTATGTGCGTGTGCATGTGAGTGTGGTTGTTATGCGTATTTTAATAATAATAATAATAATAATAATAATAATAATAATAATAATAATAATAATAATAATAATAATAATAATAATAATAATAATAATAATAATAATAATAATAATAATAATAATAATAATAATAATAATAATAATAATAATAATAATAATAGTAATAATAATAATAATAGTAATAATAATAATATATGGGCCTTTGTCTTACACAACCATGCTAGTCTGGCCCCGTGTACGTGCAGTATGGAATTACTTTCACCAAATGCAATTAATGGAAACCAGTAAGAATGGAAAGGATAAGCACGAACAATTAGACGTAAAGTATTAGCTCCCGCATTCTTTTACAGTGTTGGATAATGGCTTGCTTTAATCTGGACGATTCCGGAAAGAGATGTCAAAAAGACAGTGTCACATGCATATTTAAAATCTATGTGTGTAGAGAATGTTGATGCTTTTACATGACACCGGCCAGTCATCTCAACCTTTTCATTTTTTTGTTCGTCTTCGTGACACTGTCATTTTATTGTGTGTTGTTAGCATGTGACCATATATTGGTTAAATTTGCAAAGATCCCATAAAAATGTTTTCTTGTACCCCTATTATTCGTTAACATATAACATATTATGTATAAACAGATGAACAAAATAACCATAAATATACTCTATGAAAATGTTACCGGTACCTATGGAATCTCACAAATATTTAGTGCACTTCACAGATGGGCAAAAATTTCCAGCAGGAGTATCCGTGAAGCACGTTTGCTTTCTATAGATTCCTTCTATACCATGCGTTTTTATATAAAGTTTACCTTTTGGCAAGTCGCCAAAAATGGTCTAGCTTCTAGTCAGTAAACGCCATAAAGCTAAATATGAAAAAGAAGTAATGACAGTTATGTATGCAAGTTTAGTGTATGCAATTGATACTCCTTTTAACAGAGTTCTTGAGGTTTTTTTCCCATTTCATTGCGCATTTGCTGAGTCGCAGTATCACTCCTTACCCCTCTCTTATGTAGGGTAGCAAGCCACGTCATCTAGCTAACCTTTAGGGTCTCTATTCTAGTTCCTTGTTTTGATTTTACAAAGGAAATGCATATTATATATATTGTAGTACTTGATACTTCAAGAGGAAATAGATCCTTCGTATTTGAGAGGGAGATGTTTTGACATTTGAATCACGGTTGTAAATAAGCAGGTGGAGGCGAGTGGTTACAACATGAATAACTACGCATAGCGCAAGATTCTGCTACAGTATGAATGCTCTCGCTGATGGGTCATGCACCAATGAGATCAAACAACCACACGCGCATCCACACTGAAGGTTACATGGCGTCATCTGACATCCCGAGGATGAGAGATGAGCGCCTTTCATCTCATACAAGTGATCCGATGCAACGAATAGATGTATAAAGAGGAACTGCCGTCGCACCTATATAGAATAAACGCCGTAACTTCCGGGATCCACAGTGTAATGTAGTCGGCAGTGCTTCCAATGAATGCACTGCAATAAATCAAAGCGCCGAGCTCTATTGATGGTGGAATCTGCGCGGTTCCGTGATATCGCTTTGGTCCGCACCTTCCTGTGCGTATAAGTTTTCTTCGGAGTGGCTGTTCTTTCATATGGCTTCTCGATAGCCAGACCTTCTGTAATGAAATCAATTACATGTTCCCTGGAGAGATACGATAACGGCAAGATATATCACTCCTTGCCTTGCAATGCAGTAGTACACTGCGAAACCACGGCAACAACATACTCGATCCCATATGGCTTCAATTATAGTTTTCTAATTCACTAGCACCTCGCATCGCCTTCTACAACCCCCCTTCTCTCTCTACCGCAAAAAAAAAAAACCGACAGTACTGCTTTGTTTACAGCTCGGAGAAGCAGCGATGGAAAGGCAACATAGAGTGGATGGAATCTTGGTGTTGTCCCGGTCGTCCGAGTGTTTGTGTACATTTCGTACCAGCTGCCGCCGGCAGCAGCGACGTTTGCTCACGCTAGTCTTCAGAAACTAAGTTTTGCAATTACAGTGAATGTGCCGCCACAAAGAGAAAGGTCTGTTCACCACTGTCTGCATTACGTGTTATTTGTTCTTTAAACTGATAAATCCAGATATGGGCGAAGGGGAAAAAGTCAGTATGATATATAATTTTTAGCGTGCGTGACGTTCGATATAGGAATGGTCAAAACGTGTTTTTTTGCATTTTCGTTCTCCCGTTTGTGTTTTTTACGTGCCCTTTATAGCAACTCCTTATAATGTGGCATTCAATGAATTAACAAAGCTAACGAAAAATGGTAATTAACAGGTTCGGACCACATTTATTTTTGATCGAAATAAATAAAGGTTTTTCCTTGTTAATTACGCAGTGAGCATGTTATGGGGACTTGACCTTATAATGAAATAATCCGCGCTAGTGCTGTGAAAAGTGCACCCATCCTTCTGAAAAACAAAATACAATCAAACAAGGAGAAAGAAAACACGTACGCCCTATAGTTCAAGCATAGTGCATAAAAAAGAAAGTAAATGCTACATGCGTGGTCTGAGACGAGGCAAGCTCAAGAAAAAAAACACTACACAAAAGTAAAAACCATGATAAAGTTACCATAGAACAAACACACTCAGTCGAACAAGGCGTAGAGTTTTCTAATAGTATACTAGAGGAAACTATGGCGTTAGTGTCTATGGAAGCCACAACGCATGGCGCTTCAGTCAGCAGGGGAATAATGGGTAGCTCATGGATTTGTCTAAGCTTCGTCCTTTCGGCTCCGTTTACCTCTACAAGGTCTGGAGCCGCTTTGTCGCAAAAGATGAAATTCGGCAAATATACACCAGCTTCACATCGTAACCTTAGCCTTTTAGGCTCCCCAATTCAAATTGGCTTAAGAAGTTCACATCAGTTCCCGCTTTCATATATACGAAACAAAACCAATACATAACAATAAATAAAATCATAAGTGCGTTTGAATCCTGAAAGTGTGAAGAATAGGCAAATATGCGTACTACTCATCATTCTCATGGCGGCTGGATGGTCGCAGTGCCGGATGGTCGAGTGCAGCCGGACGGTTACAGTTCTCTGTAATGAATTCTAGAAAACTCTATGACAAAAGGAATGACAGTTCTGCTTGATAGCTATAAGGAATATTCCCCCCCCAAAATGGCAGCATATCCTCGGAGTGAATGATGGATAGTGGGACGAAGCATCCGTCCGTCCACTCGTTCTTGCTTCCGTCCATCCACGTGTAGGTCTGTGTGGCCGCACGTGCGTCCATCCGCCCATCCGCGCGTGTGTCTCTTCGTGCGTCCGCACGTTCATCTGTGCGTCCGTCCCTGCTTTCGTCCATGCATCCGCTCCTGCGTTTGTCCATGTGTCCATCCGCCCGTGCAGCCATCCGTGCGTCCGTTCATGCATCTGTATATGTGTCCGTTCGTCCACCTATTCAACACTCCAAGTACCACTTTCTCGCATCTTTTCATCATATATTCCCCATATAGAAGCACTGCCATCCAGCGGACATTCCAAGGACTGAACGAGAGGAGGCACACGCACACTTTCTCACGGCTTGCGCTTCGGGTCTACTTCCCACCTTTAACCACCTCGAGTTCATGGTATATACTAGTTCACTGTATTCATGGCACTGCGGCCCAACGCTCGCTAAACCTTTCTAAAACCTAGGAGGTTACGCCCAGCGACTATAACGTAGCAACCCTTTCTTGTCTTCCGTGCGTTGTTGAACAATAAAAAATTCGTAGCGTGCGCGTTAACTAAAAGCCGAATTCTCCTGTCTTTCATTCCCCCTTAGCAGCCAATGGCATGTACATTGAGCATTATCTTTTATTGTTGAACAAAGTACAGAAGAAATCTCTCGCCGGCACCACCTTGGAGGTCAAAGTGTTATACTTGTTACACACTACTACAACGGCTACGAGGGACAAACGGATGCCGCTATAAGGAGCTTCGCCCCTAAAAAACAAGAAAATATTTTAATTGACTGAATATAGGAGTCAACATAGTGTAATCCTTGTATCGAAGTAAAGTGTGTGTAGGGTGGTCCTCTAGTAGAAGCCGTTACTCCACAGCCTCTCCCTCCCTTTTTAGTCAATCAGTCCAGTGGTAATGAACATAAGAGGTGTGAAATAATGAACATAAAAGGTGTGAATTATTGAACAGTGAACGGTGTTTATTTGTAGCAAAAAATACCAATTTCTCTGCAGGAGGCAAATACTAAGCATGATGAGGTCTTGACCTCTTGATAAAAATGCGGTCTACATCAGTAACATAGCAGTTATACACATTTACACACCAAGAACATACAGATATACATATCGGGTACGTATTTTACACGTACTGTACTCGCTTCATTGGTATGGGCTTGGATTTATACGTTATATTTTTCTTACGTATACATAAACGATCAATATATTGACATGCTTTTTTCGCTTGCGTACAAGAAAATGTTACACCTTTCATAGCACATTTCTTTCAACTTATTATAGATACGGAATTCACTCGGTACTAAACAGAAGGAATTGTTAGATTCAAAGAATTTCGTATAGTATTATGGTTAACAGCAAAAAAAAATAAACCAAATAACGAATTCAAAAAGAAACAGAGAGCTGTTATGTTCCTGTAACAATGACATGCCTTTTACCTCGGCAAAGGTAGACATTAAACAGTTCTTGGAATGCAAGGCCAGGTGCCCTGGGCAGCAATATTGATAAAAACCTACCTATTTATTGCCTTTCATCTTAAACAACGACGAAAAAGGTCCTACTGAATCAGGCCAAGGGCACAGTAAAAGCCTTCCTTAAATAATTAAAAGACCCCTTCCTTTACCCCGCGGGCCCTGTGCCTGCGAAAAAGTGCTGTCTTGAAGGTGCAAGCTAGTGTGACCGAAACTCAGCATAAAGCAAAATGAATGCAGAAGCAGTTTATGTTAATGCCTTCAATTAGTGGTTTCCTCACTACCATTTATTGGTGAGAGAACGGCGTCCTGCTCTTCTACTACACTTAAAGCATAATTTGCTGGCGTCGTGTGGAGCAGCAGTTATTCTCCTGAGGTTAGTGTCATCCACTCAAACCTCAGGTCAAAGACGGCACTATGTTGACTTGGAAAAACCATCCCAAGTATCACACTCCTGCAAGAATGTTGTAGGATTAAAAAGCTCGCAAGATAGGTCGGGTTATTGATGACTCTTGCTGTGCAGAGTTCAGCGGGCGTTTCTATATGGCATCCAGCAGTCCTAATTTCGGAGCCTTCCCAAGCTGCCTTAACTCTATTCAACATCGTGGTGAATGGCCCACTAGCAATGGAATAATCGGTCCAGTATCGACGAGAGCGGTGGCATTGGGGCCGTTGATCAGGACACCAGGGTCGTTAGCAATTCGCCGTTTTGCGTTGTGATTTGGTCACGGCGTCAGATCATGGCTACCTCGGCTTGTTCCGTAGCTTCGACGTGATGTTGTCCCTTCTTCTGGTCGCTAAATTACGTCGTGCATGCCCCGTCTGGCTTGCGGCTGTTCTTGAGGCTTCGTGGTTGCATCGTCCTCGCTGGCAAAGGAACTTCGGTGTTTTGCCATACAGCAACCGCACCTACATTGTTTGCTGGCACTAGTTTACCGGATATAGGCTTGTGCAATGGCTACGAGTAGAATCGGTGTATTGGCGGCGCTGCGGTGGCATGTAGCAACCAGGTGATGGTGATCGAGATGGTCGTCGGGGTGTTCACTGCGCTCGTGCAAAGTATTTAGCGATGTCACGCGTCCATTTACCACGCTATATATATATATATATATATATATATATATATATATATATATATATATATATATATATATATATATATATATATATATATATATATATATATATATATATATATATATATATATATATATATATATATATATATATATATATATATATGAGAGAAAGAAGTGTATACCTAAGGGCTCGTTTTTCGTTTTTCCGTGTTTTGAAACATTATCAATGAGATAGAACAGACAATAACGCCAAGAAATGCATAGGGGTAGTTATTAGAACAAATGTAATGTAAATAAGAAAGAAAAGTGGGTGAAAAAAATAACCAGCCGTGAGCAGGAATCGAACCTACGACCTTCGAATAGCGCGTTCGCTGCTCTAACCACTCAGCTATCACAGCGGCCTCCTCCCCGACCACTTTTTTGGGTTTATATGTGAATTTAGACGTGGGAGTGTCAGTCAGCACCATCTGTAGCCAAGCGGCGAGTGTGAAACACTCTTTTATGCGCCTGTGTGGCGTCACGTAGCACGTGAACTTATTACGAGCGCGCAGCTGACCAATAGTCCCTCGTATACAACCTAATTAGAAGGTCGTAGGTGCGATTTATGCTCACGGCTGGTAATTTTTTCACGCACTTTTCTTTCTTCTTATTTACATTACATTTGTTCTAATAACTTCCCCTATGCATTCCTTGGCATTATTGTCTGTTAGATCTCATTAATTTTTGTGTCAAAACATGGAAAAACGAGCCCTTAGGTATACACTTATTTCCCTTATTCATTAACGAGAGTCTCGTACTGGCAGACTTGGTGTCATTAGGTTGTATACGAGGGACTATTGGTCCCCCGTATATATATATATATATATATAGACGAAAGCGCTTTAGAGGTGCTCCTAAATCTGGTACTTAAACATAATAACTTTGAATTCGACCAAAACCATTATCTGCAAGTAAACGGAACTGCCATGGGAACCAAAATGGCCCCAAATTACGCAAATATTTTCATGGCCTCGTTGGAGATTCCTTTCCTCGAAAATTCTCCATTCAAACCTATATTTTACCGACGCTTCTTCGATGATATATTCTTCGTGTGGGCCGATAGTGAACATAACCTTTCCAAATTCATTTCCAGTTTCAACTCCGTGCATCCTTCGATAACATTCACGGACACGTATTCGCAGAAGAGTGTTCACTTTCTGGATGTCACTGTATCACTCAGTGGCACCACCATATCTACTTCCCTGTATAAAAAACCAACAGACCGCCAACAGTATCTGCATTTCCATAGCAGTCACCCCCATCACTGCAAAACAGGTGTTCCTTACTCTCAAGCCCACAGATACAGAAGAATTTGCTCTGAAATCACGCAATTTGACACCCACGCACAGGAATTGAGAACAGCCTTCTTGCGTCAAAAGTACCCCGAAAAAATAATTGACAATGCAATTGAGCGCGCTCGCTCTTTGGACCGAGAATCAACAATGGGAGAAAAAGGTGGGAATAAAGATGATATAACTTCAGGGGCAAATTTAATCCTCACATACTGCGCCGCCGCCCCTCGGGTGAATTCTATACTAAACCGCCTCTTCAACATACTTAAACAGAGTAGTCGCCTCTCTGCCATTTTTCAGACTCCGCCCAAGGTGGTTTACCGAAGAAATAAAAACCTGAGAGACCTACTGGTCAGGGCGAAAACACACAAATCCGACCACCATCAGGGCTGTAGACCGTGCGGGAAACCTCGCTGCAGGGTGTGCACACACATGGTGACCACAGATACGGCCGAAGCTTCCTGTTCAGACTATGTGTACAAAATTAAAGACGACCTAAACTGTGACTCAGCCAATGTGGTATACAAAATTCGCTGTGAGGTGTGCAAACAGGAATATATTGGACACACGGAAACCGCGTTCCGTTTGCGTTTCAACAACCACAGGGCACACGTAAAGGGCCTCCCCAATTTGCCGTTCTCCAAACATATCAATCTTCCTGGTCACTCTTTCGAACGCGTAAGTGTCATACTCCTACAATCCGGCTTCCAGAACACACGGGAGCGCGAACAGCGGGAGTCATACTTTATAAAGAAATTCAGATCACTTACCCACGGAATCAACGAGAGCCCTGGGCGACTGACGTGTCTCCGCGACGTTTCGTGAAACACAGAAATCGAATTACTCAATTAATTTATTTATACATACGTGAAGTCGCACACGCAAGTTGGTCAATATAGAGAAACTAAACGAATTCGATGCTACGTGAACCAAACGGCGTGTGTTAGTACTATTAGACTTTATTTTCATTTCTGAGTACTTTTTTTAGTATTATTTGTTTTTATATATTTTTCATTTACGTTTTTGTTTGTTCATCCTTTACAAGAATACCCATTCATTTATTTTCAGTATGACTGGTTGTACATTTTTCTGCAAGAGAGGGCAGGTGGAGGGAGGGGGAGAGGGCACATTAGCTTTCCAACGTGGCCATGATTTTCCGAAAGCTGGAGCGGGTCGTATGCTTCTTGTGTGTGTGTGTGTGTGTGTGTGTGTGTGTGTGTGTGTGTGTGTGTGTGGCCCGATGCCGCGGGCCAGCCGCCGAACCACGTGAACTTAAACTTGATCCATGTGTGGGATGCGAGTAAGCAAAACATGTTCCACATTTTTCCGTTTTTCTTGGTCGCCTCCGCTGGCGGCGCGTCTTACCTATACTCAGTAACAATGCCAGAATTACCCGCTCGTTTCCGGCGGCTCTCCGTCGCTCCTTTCTAGTTCCTCTCCTTCTTCTGCTTCTTGTTGTCTGTTGCTACCTCGTTCGCCCGCTTGTCTCTTTTTTTTTTGTTGGAGGGTCTTTAAACTGTGAGGGTGACCCTCTGCTACGGAAACTTGTATCATTTCACTTACATCCTCCGAAGAAGGCTGGTCCACCAGCCGAAACTGTTAGGAATAAATAAATATTTTATTGTTTTGTTTCCTATACTGCACTATTCTCGAAGTTTATAACTTTTATTACGGTAGCCGGAAGAAACTCTGATCATCTATTTAATCTGTATATATATATATATATATATATATATATATATATATATATATATATATATATATATATATATATATATATATATATATATATATATATATATATATATATATATATATATATATATATATATATACACATGTGGACAAAGTGAATTGACGTCGAAACCGTCGAATCCTATCTGGCGGTACAGGGAGTGGCGAGTGTGATTGGTTCCTCGCGGTGGTAGTTGAGAGCGTGGTCATCACGGACGCAAACATAGGTTTTCCTTGGCTCGCCGCCCTGTGCAAGAGGTGTATGGTATAGCGTAGGCGGCGATGTCTGGCGGCGGAACTGCGGTGGTGCAGTGTCATCACGTGTGCGTGGAGAGGGAGTGTAGTGTCAGGCTGCAGCATCGATGCTCAAGGCTTGCGGTTGAGTCTGTTGCGGTTCAGGTGTACCAAGCGGCTGTGCGATTTCTCCGGAAATGGTGCCTGTAAATAAGGCAACTCAGCGCTGGCACGACGGGATCAATTAACGAAATTCTTCGCTCACCACGACTCTTCTGGTCTTGGGCAGGTCATCTGATCATAGCGATTGAATGTCAGCGTAGCCTGACGTCTAGCGGCGATTGGAATGCTAGGGGCCCATTTTCACTGCCTTCTCAATCGTGGATTTGATGGACAATTATCAGGGAATTCCTCGTCAGACCACCAAGAGCTCCTGCTTGACTGTCGCATGAGGAAACGAACTGTGTTTTCCTCAGGAATGTAAACGTCGACGTTGCGGAACAGGCACGTCCTCTCCTCCGTAAACATGGTAACACTTTTGTTCGAAAGCTGGACCCATGCTTCCAGCGAAGCGGTAATCTTTTTCTTTCGATCGACAATCCTGAAATCCGGTTGATATCCAAGGTTCATAGAGTGGAACCAGGCCCCTAATGCATCTTCCAGGTAAAAGTGCACGTGCCGCAGTTTGTCATCGGTGTTATAATTATTGAAACCTGGCTTCAGACATTTTCAAAGTGTCAAGGCACGTTTCTGGGTCTTCCCTGGCGATTCATGAAACGTCGGTGGCTCTCCGTGTGGCGGCACTCCAATCGCTGTGGGAGGCACTGCGGCCGCTGCCCCGCCGTGGTGGTCTTGTGGCTAAGGTGCACGGCTACTGATTCGCACGTCGCAGGATCGGATCTCATCTCCGGCTGCTGCGTTTTCAATGGAGAGCGAAAATGCTGTAGGCCCGTGTGCTCAGATTTGGGGGTACGTTAAAGAACCCCTGATGTTCGAAATTTACGGAGCCCTCCACTACAGCGTCTCTCATAATCATATAGTGATTTTAGGACATTGAACCCCACATATCAATCAAATTACCTGACACTGCGGCCGTCATCGTACCTGCCATCTTCGTCACCGCGGCCCTTGTATGGTAAGGTAAAGGTCCGACTCCGGTTGAAAACCTTGCAGCCTGCGGCTAGCCCATTAGTGCACGAGAACTTGTGTCTTCACGTTCTGGGCTTGGCTATCGGATATTTGTCGGTGCCCGGTACACGAAGCAATCAGCCCTTTCACCAGATGTGACGGGGTCGTTACATTTGACGAAGGCAGCTGTCAATTATTTCAATACTAAATATTTTATTTGGGTGAACGTGTGCCCCGAAATCGGAACACACGCAATATGCTGAGGGCGACGACCAGAGCGTGTGTCTACGATAATCTACGAAGTGGTGAAGCACGTCGGCTTTTATACATATGCTTTTGAAGATTCCAGCATTATGTTGATGGCTGCGAAAGCTTTGGACTATTCGCGCGCTACGCTCAATTATAAAAGAATGATCTCAAACTATTATGACGCTTCTCAAACACTGCTGCATGACCTGCGCTGATGGTTGCTTACGGTTTTTACGGGAGAAACACGAATGCATCAAAATAAAACATGCGTGACCATACCTTCCTGAAGTAGTAATGGTTGGTCAGCTTAGATGTTTTAATAGGCGCCTGACAAACTCGCACGGCCAATCATCCACTTGCTGATACTATACAGTGTTCGGGGATATTCTACCAATTGGCCTTGATCTTGCGCAGATGTTCAATGAGGAGGCGTAAATCTTCCTTAAGAACTACTCTGAGTGCGCAGAGACGCTCAGAGTTTTTTTCCTGTCCAGCAGAGTGTTAGTTTCGCTGGTAAAGGGCTGCGCTTTCAGGACATTGTCTTTTTCACATTTTAAGCATAACTAAATAACGAGTCATAGAAGTAAGACAAAAGGTGCGTATAAATGTATCTTAAAGTTAAAATCCCTTTTTGTTGTGGTTGATGGTAGGTAAGGCTATTATTTAAGAAAAGTAGATCGCTGCCGGAAAAGCCCCGAGAGGTCTATGAATGGGAAAGGATTGGACGACACCAGAGCGAGGTATGATACGCTTCGGCATCCGCTACTAAGGATGAAGAGACGCCGAGGGTGCATCTAGTTTCAGAAGATGTTGCGCGCGTGTTGGCATTGGCCGCAAGTGACGCTGGAAGGGTTGTTTTTACAGATGTATTGACAGGCGAACAACTTGCACGGAAACATCAAGTGCCTATGTTGTGAAGTGCACAATAGGGTTGTACCGGAAAACAATAGGCATGAACACAGTCGTCTGATTGCCGCGCAAAGGTTGCCACCCACCGAGATAAACAACTACTCATAAAGCTCTGTCGGAGAATAAAAGCGGTATTGTCTCAATGCCATTAGCACACCTTGTCCTTCCCAACACTTTCTTTCTTCCACGAACTTGATAACCATTCACTGCGTCTTGTCTTTCAGAGTCGCAACTCCACTCAGGTGTTCCCAACCAGCTATTCAAAGAGAGCTCTCAATAATCAATGCTACCTGTAGCATGGCCATTCAAACACGTTTCACGACCTCAACAACGTTATTGAAACACGCCCTGCGTCCGTACAAAAATGCGAGCACCTCTATCATGGATCTTTTCGCACCACCTAGTAGACGTACCATACCGTGTTAGGAACAAAGACCCACCCTTTTGTGGCTGTGTGGGGAGCACGGCACAACACATGCAGCGACTTGAGATCGATTACTTGTTCTCCCTTTAGCTCTTATGAATGTGTTCTTGGAGAGCGATGGCGACCCTCTCTGGAGTTACAGTACAGACCTTCCTCGCCTTTTGTTGGAACTGCCGGATCTTTTTACAAGTTCCGATAAAGGCACTGTTCGATCGCCGCCGATGTCGAGGTGCATATACTCTTGTTTTCGCCGTGTTTAACTTGCAAACAAGTCGCTCCAGCCTTTGTCGCGCACATCGGCGCAACAGTTTTACCCCTCAGTGCAGAGCCGTGGGAGTCGGTATTCCACAAAGCTTCCATACTGCGCAATCTTAGTCTTAACTAAATTCTCGCTGAGTTATCAGGAACTTCGCAAAATTGACCACATGCAGAACTGACACCCAATGTGGCCAGGAGGGAACAGAAGAGACAGGAAAGGCAGCGATGTTAACCAGGCTTGAGGGAAGGGGACGTTGTTCATCGTATTGAAGCGGGTGGGGAAGTTAGAGAGGGAGGTCACGCACACATAAAGTCACACATCGTACGGTGATGATAATGCCATTAATCTATAACCGCTGGTGTAAGTATTTTGCAGAAACACACCGAACCTCTCTGTCGTGGCACTGGCGTGATAAAAAACACCTTTAGCGGCAAGGAAGTGCATGTCACCGCCTATCGCCTAAACGCGCATCGAACACGACTTTAAGCGACCTTTATCCTCTGATGAGCGTGAAATTGCGTGCATCAGCGCATTGGCCAGCTTAGCTTAACACACAGGATTATCATCCTTTACCTCACAAGTATGCTTTCAGCCACTATCCACAGCTGGAATAAATGAAGGGATGGCTGCTCACCTGACCACGCGTCTTTACACATGAAAGATAGCATGATGCATGTATTATTGCTTGGTCATGCAAGAAGAAAGTAAATGGACACATTGGCACTACCTAATCGCTTAGAATAATGACCTGATGTAGTAGAAACATCTTTTCGCTATGTCACGAGAAAGATGTGACACCCAAAACTCTGCCTGAACCACTGCTTACTTTCTTATAAACTGACGATTCTAAAATATGATCTAAGACTAATAGACATGAGAATTTATGAGGATGGCGTTCTCTGACTGACTACTAGGAGGTGATGGGCTCGGCTCAAGTGTTGTGTGAACACCACCATGGCTCGAGCATTTTCGTCAATGGCGATGCCGACGCAGGATTCTGGCTCAGTGTTCTCTATAGGGGAGCTATTTCTGAACACTTGCTTGAGGACAGCGACTTCTTTCTAGAGTCAGGAACATTTTTTTATAAGCTGTTCGCAGCACAGGGACAGGTATGCGCCACAACAGGTATATTTCAGTGCCGCCACGGGTAAAGAGATTAAATTGGCCAATATTACTGAAACAAGTAGACGACGACGTTAGCGGAGTGAAATGTCTTTCCCTACATGTCATTCATTTAGGGGCGAAGCTCCTTAAAGTGGCACCCATTCGTCCTTCATAGTAGTGCGTAACATGTCTTACGCTTTGACCTGCAACGTGCTGCCAGTGGGAGATTTCTCTCGTGCGTTGTTCAACAATAAGCATTTCGCAGCGGTGCATTAACTAAAATCCGAATTCTTTTGTCTGTCATTCCCCATTAGCAGCCATTGGCATGCACATTGAGCACTATCTGACAAGAAAGGGTTGCTACGTTATATTCGCTGGGCGTAACCTTCTTGATTTTAAAAAGTTTAGTGAGCGATGGGGCTAGTATATAGGACTAGTATATACCATGAACTCGAGGTGGTTAAAAGTGGGAATTAGACACGAAACGCAAGCCGTAAAAAAGTTTGCGTGTGCCACCTCCCGTTTAGTCCTTGGAATGTCCTCTGGATGGCGGTGCTTCTATATGCGGAATATATGATGAAAAGTTGCCAGATGGTGGTACTTGGAGTGTTGACTAGATGGACGAGCGGACACTCGGACAGATGCATTGATGGACGCACTGATGGCTGCATGGACGGATGGACGCATGGACGGATGCAGGGGAGGATGCATGGACGAAAGCAGGGACGGACGCACAGATGAACGTGTGGACGCACGAAGAGACACGCGCACGAATGGGCGGATGGACGCACGGACGGTCACACAGACGGACGCATGGACGGACGGAAGCAAGAAAGATTGGACGGACAGATGCTTCGCCCCACTCTCCATCATTCACCCCATGGATATGCTGCCATTTTTTTTCAAGTTTTCTGTTTTGAAATTCTACAGGATTAAATTATTACCTCTCATGCCTAATGAATTTAACACTTTCCTTCAAGAAGTGAATGAATTTAAACAGCAAGGCACCGTCCAATACATGGCCTCTCCCCCTGGGTGGGTTGCACCAAGCTGTTGAGGAACCAACCAACCAACCATTGGAAAGTGAAACAGAGCACGTAGAAGAAGAAGAAGAAGAAGAAGAAGAAGAAGAAGAAGAAGAAGAAGAAGAAGAAGAAGAAGAAGAAGAAGAAGAAGAAGAAGAAGAAGAAGAAGAAGAAGAAGAAGAAGAAGAAGTAGTTGGGTAGGCTGCATTTCGATCCAGTTTTTAGGCGACGTTAGCGGAGCGGAAACACCTTTCTCTACATGTACAGACTTGGCACCACCTAGTGCGCCGTCAAAAAAAATCTCTCTCAAGATCCCACATTCTTGGACCTTCTTCATATTTCTCGTTGGTAGAACTTAGACCCCTTTTCCTACATATTTTATAAAACTCGAGGGGTGGTTGAGGACCACTTTAAGGGAGAGGCCGAAAATAAGCAAAATCAGCTATAATTTGCTGTATTACATAGCGCCTTGCCTACGTTGGTTTGAAGTATGAAGTTAAACAGCCATAAAAGGGTATATAGAGCACTACTTTCAGCACTATATTCAAGGTAAGCATGTAAAGCACCAAGAATCAATGTCTCTTTCGTGGCGCCCAAGCCGTCGTGCTACAGTCGCGTCGAGCCATATTGTCGTCATGCCGTGAGTCAGTGTTGTTGCCATTCCGCTGTTGCGTCCTTCATTGAAATGCAACATTAGGCTTAATTTCAAGCTTCGCATTGAGGGTAATCTTCTGCCTTTATTTTAGGCAAGTCGAACACTACAGTTTTAGCCAGTGCAAGACAGCAAGTACTACAATATTGCAAGTTTTGTTGCTTGCGTTACGCTGAACAGACATCTTCGTTTCGCGTCGATGCTGCAACTGCGTTCGCTTGCATACCTAAGCGCAGTTTGCAAGCCACCGCTGGTAGTCGGAGAAAGAATGCTGAAGGAACTGGTCTCGCAAAGCCGATTACATCGTCCCAACTCCATTCAACGCGTTTGGGTGGTGGGCCTCTTCTTTTAGCTTGAAGTGAAAGCACCCACTGTGTTTATGTTCTTACCTAGAGGTGTGCTAGTTATGAGAACAGTACACTGTACCACTGTCTATTCAAACTGCTAACAAGAATTTGAAAGATGCACTGATGAATTTTTATGCTGTACGCCACCAACGGGAATGAAAAAGACAGCTGACGCAGCGTAGTAGTAGTTATCCAGTGTGTTGGCGAATTACCTAGTATAAACTGGTGTTCGTGGGGGATTTGCCTACTACACGGCAGTCATTGGCCGAGTGTGAGAGTGCTTCACTCAATCAATCCATGTCTGCCGAAGACAGATTAATGGCCTGTTTGCCTGTTTCATCCGTATCTGCCCATTACGCCTTGGCCGACGGTAGTGATGCGCCGCAAGCAGGCGAAGTCAACATCATCACTTCCGGCATCCCGGCCTACAGCCCAGGAGGAAGTGGGTGTACGCCACCGGCGGGAATGAAAAAGACAGCTGACGCAGCGTAGTAGTAGTTATCCAGTGTGTTGGCGAACTGCCTAGTATAAACTGGTGAAGGGAACTGCTAATCTAAATTGGGTAATGACCCACGGGACTTTCCACTGGTTGTAAGCTCCCCCAAGAAATTAGCGCGTGTGATATGCGCTTGTCTTGGTTCAAGTTATTCTAGCCTTATCGCTTTTTTACAGCAAAGGCTGTGTGTGGCTAGGAGAAACGAAAAACCGTCCGGCAGCGGTGTCACGATTGGTCTCCATTGGCTGTGTTATCACTTACGTTGTTCACAGCGTCGTACCCAAGCACGCGCGCCATTGGCTGCTTTGTGAGTGACCTCGCCCATCCCATCAAGGCCGTAGCGCCCAGCACACGCGCATCAGTTTCTCGTGAACCTTCTACACGTGTATGCCACGGACAACTCAATAAGAGAGAGAGAGAGAGAGAGAGAGCATTCACCGGGCCGATGGTGCAGTCCGGGCACAAAAACAGGCCCGGGCGGCCGAGAGCCGGCAGCAACTGCGTACCGATGTACCGGCAGCCTTCACACTAAATCGCGAACGGCAATCCAAGCGGCGGTGGCGGGCGGATCATGCAAACGACGCCACCAAATTAGCTCGCGATGTGAAAAGCTTACAACACAACATTTAAAACGGCTAATTTAACGTGCTTAGATGTTCACTTTTTTACGGCACGGTTGAGGTATCCCCCGAAAACTGAATCCAGGTGACCGATTCAGAAGGCGATCTGCAAGCCGCCCGTTTACGCCGTCACATTTTAGTCTTGAAGGCGAAGGTGAAGCGTCCCCCGAGATTCTAGTACAACAGAGAATGTATATTTCCCTACGCCGTATACTGTACACATGAGCGCAGAAAATATGAATATTTATTCGTTGCTACAGTGGTCACAGCCTGTGTTTTCACCCGAGGCTGTGCGGAACGCGCCGACAGGGGTAAAAGCGACACCCAACTATACGTCATCTAAATGAAACGAAGCAGACATAATACGTGGTTGACTGTAATCCCTGGACGCAACTTTGTGCCTATGGATTGCAGCAATAGGTTTTGTAAGGCAAACGATGATACGACATAATAAATAAAACGTTATTCATAAGTCGTGCTTCCTCAAGCGTCCCATATCGCTTCAAGATACCTATTCACATGTCATTTAATTTAATGAAAGGATTAAGCTATTTATCTACACAGGCTAAAATGTGCGCACATTCGGAAAAGGAGGGGAGAATAGCCCACGCTGGTGCCATAGCTTTCTGAACTCCCACTTTGCTCCTTTGCATCGCGTTTTCGCCGAAATTCATAAGATTGAAAGGTACAACACACACACACACACACACACACACACACACACACACACACACACACACACACACACACACACACACACACACACACACACACACACACACACACACACACACACACACACACACACACACACACACACACACACACACACACGTTTGGCGATTAGAAGTATTGAATACATATATCTTCTTATGATTTGCGGCTTTCGCACTTCTGAGAACAAAAGCCTAAAGTTTGTTTTCTCAGTTACCGTGGCGTGACTGCAAGAATATGCGTGCTGAAAAAAAGAACTTTGAATCTTTACGTGCGTTGAAGTAGAGAGCTGCGCAATTTAATAAGGTTGCAAAGCGGTGGCGGCTGATGACATGCTTTCTTGTTTTAACTTTCTATGTCAGCTCTTTGATATTTTGTTCAACCTATATGTGGGCGGCCTTGACAAGTGCCTAAGGCCAAACATCAAAACATATCGCAGTGCAACACGTGGGGACGCAAGGGCGCCATACTTGTGGAAACAAATATGTAGAGACGTGACGTAGGTTGCCTGTAGGCAGAAGATAGTAGGAGAGCAGCGAAATGTACGTCAGCACACGATGAACGCTGGAGAGAGAACATGGTTTTTATTGTGCGCGGATTGCGCCACGCGCAGTCCAGGCGCTGTAAGCGGGAGTGCACTAAGGGCACCGCTCGAGATTTGTGGCGCCGTAAGCGATAGTGGGGGCGCGTCACTACAAGTACAAAACGAATGTGTTTTCTGAAGGTGGCCAAGGAGGGATACTAATCACACTGCCAGTGTGCTCACTGCAGCATATCTTTTCTTAAATTAAAGAAGCGTCAGTAGGAAGGAAGGGTGAATGAACTTTGCTATAATTTCGAAAACCAGGAAGGCACCCTTCTGTCATCTTCGCGAACAAATCGCGTCGGTTTAAAACAGGCATGTGCACATTCTTCTGTAACGGGAGCTCCTATTTTGTCAAGTCAAGGCAAGATCCTTGACGATGTGGCGCATACCCACGCTGGGGCATTGGCCAAGAACCGGATAGTTTTCATAAATTTCTTGTTTAATAACAGATTAAGATTAATCCATTTACGAGTCATGAGAGAAAGATGCAAGAAGACAAATTTGATGGTTGAATTGTAAATAATCTGTAGTGTAATGCAATAAAGCGTCGTATTTGATTTCTCATGAATTTGGAAATTTCAAAATCTACCGAACAATGATTTCAACACTTAAACCTCTTTGAACTTTTGACGAACTCCTGCAATGCGTCAACGATCTTCCCGTCGCTGTGGCCTAGACACAAAGCCCCGAAAAAAAGCACATTTTCAGTATTTAAATCTATTCTAGAAGGTGGCAAACGGCTCCTAAAGTGTTTTTTACGTAAAACAGAGAATCTATTACAAAAAATGAGATAATGATCAGTTGACTCATTTACTCCATAAACAGGACAATGAGGGGAGGCTGCCAAATCAGCTCTGTGTAAATATAAATTCAGCTGTGGAATTTGACAGCGCAGTCTAGTGATTGCGACTTCCGTTCCTCGCGTTTGACATATTTTACTATTCCAATGGTATAACAAGTGCTTGAGTTCTGGTGTGGCTGTTAGTGAAGGTGTAGGAAATTCCTCTAATAGTAGTTTTCTTCTTAATCTAGTGCCTATCAAGAATTCAGATGCCGGTAATACATCAATAACAGGCCCATTTAAAGATGACTTGGCGAAAGCATCTGCCATTTCATTCCTATAAATGCCCTTATGTCCAGGAACCCAGACCAGTTTGATGAGATTGAGATGCGAGGGAACTAATGCTTTGAAAGCGTTCTGAGCATGCGAGTTCTTATTTGCAGTAAGGGAGGCACATACTGATAGTGAATCTGGTAAAATTATTGCGGTTCTTACTGAAGCAGTTATTTTACGGAGAGCTAAATTTATCGCAAAAAATTCTGCTTCAAATATGGGCACATAATGGGGAAGGCGAAGCGAAAAGGACCAGTCTAGGGCAGGAGAAAAAATACCAATTCCACATTTTTCTTCCCTTTGTGACGCATCAGTTGCTATGACTGCTTGTATTGGCGTATGTTCCAGGTAATCTCTTAATATAGCTTCTAAAAACTGAGCGGCATCAATTTGAAAGTTTTCGGAAATATATCATCAAACTGTCATCTAATAGCACTGTTATTGGTACTGATTAAAGGAACAGCATCAATTTGAACATCTAAATCATCTAGAAAGTGCTGTATAACCATAATTTGTGGTATACGAGATCTCGGCCAGTATTGTAGCGTATAATAACAATAGTGACGATGATGGTATGAATGTTCTACTTCTTTTGCTTTCTCACTACTACATTGCAATGGTGATGACTTGTATATGCTGTACAATGAAAGCCTTTAAATCAGAATAAAATATTCCGCTCGTTTGTTTCTTTTTGCTCCGATGCGTAGAAAGCGTCAGCACTGCAGAAAAAAAAAACTAGAAAAGGCCGCTTTGTAATGCCTTAAATTCAAGTCAGTAGTTCTTTAACTAAACTACTTAGAAATGGAAAATAAACTGAACGTCCCGTATTGCAGATATCAGATTTTGCCTTGCTCGTTCATTGCAACGAACGTCATAAAACACTACTACTATACGACTACTTCTGCTACTACGACTACAGCAACAGATAATAATAATAATAATAATAATAATAATAATAATAATAATAATAATAATAATAATAATAATAATAATAATAATAATAATAATAATAATAATAATAATAATAATAATAATAATAATAATAATAATAATAATAATGATAATAATAATATAACAGTAGTAATAATAAAATAATATTAATGCTCCAATAAGCATTGTAATGGCTCATTTATTTGCTAGCACCATCAAAGCAACAGGTGGCGGCTCCGTTCGCCCAAAACATCTTCGCTAGCACGTACAGGTGCGCCGAGTATACCTTGGCCACCCATTCCCTTCTTCCATTGTTTATTTCGACTGGAAGTTGTATAGAAAGAGTAGAGAGCGATATCCATGCCTGCTGCATGGTCTTACTGCGAGTTTTTTACAGAATGTCGTCAAAGTCGAGGTTTACCATGTGTCGTATATAGAAAAACGATCGTCACCATCAATGGACACACTCTTTTTTTATTCTCTTCTTCACCTTTATCCTCTTCCTTATCTCCTGCTTTGCTACCCGAACAGCTGCGCTGATTTGTCTAGCATGCAATGCAATAACCCTGATTATTCAGAGGATGAAAGACAGAAAAAGTGAGAAATAAAGAGAAAATAAGCAAGAAAATTATGGCGAAGAAACTTTCTGGGCGAGATTCAAACTGGCTGGAGCCACGATCTAAAGGTGAGTGTTGTAAGCACTCGGCTGCGCAGACGCGCTAGCAGAGCATAGTATGAATTTGCGTGGCATATTACAGCAAAAGTAGTAGTAGGAGAGCAAACTAGGAGTGATGAGGAGAGACATGGGGGGCGGGGGGGAGGATGAACAGGAGGACGGAGAAAGCCTAGCCTAGCAGAGAAAGAAACAATGAATTGATATGGTGGTTTTGGGTCTAACGTTCCGAAACCACGATATGATTATGGGAGACGCCGTAGTGGAGGGCTCCAGAAATTTCGACCACCTGGGGTTCTTTAACGTGCACCCAAATCTGAGCACACAGGCCTACAACATTTCCGCCTTTAGGACCAGACAGGCACCCATAACCTGTGTTGGGACGCAGCATTGCCCGAGTTTGCGCAAGCCGCGCTAAACTTGATCCAAATACGCACAATGATATACAACACGTTAATTCGGTGATTTCATGTTGCCTGAAGCATTTGTATAGCGGCAAAGCTGGCCATAGACAAGCGAACACCATGTGGTGCAAAAGTCTCGTATATAGAAAGTTTTACCTTTTGTCTCTCAACTCTTTCAAAGCTACGCCACAATTCTGCGTTGGGCATTGCGTTCAGCACAGTAGGCAGCACAGCGTCTTCCTGATCCCTCGATAGAGGGCTCCACGGCCTCATAGGTAGTAGTGTTTAAACGTAGGTGGCAATTTTTTTTTTCATTGATTCTGATCTGCCTCCACGCATAAATGTGTAGGAACATTGCAGGAAAAGCTCGTTTCACTAACCACTTAAATATGAAACCGCAATTTTCGTCAGTAATCTTCTGCATCATTGCATTTTCATGTTTGCTCCTGTGCACGCGATATCAACCTAGGAATATTTTAATGAACCCAATTTTAATTATTGCATACCTGTTTGTCATTTCACAAACGTTTTCAAACTCTTGAACATTTGCGAAGGGAAGACAAATAAAAATAAAGTAATAAAGAAACCTGCTTGCTACGTCTGCGTAGCAAGCAGGTGGTGTAAATCCCACAGCCACGCTCCAGCTTGAACATACAGTGAAAAAGACTTCCTCTGCTGGGAAATTCTGAGTAAGTAATTTTCATGTAATATCGGAGTAATAATGCGGGGTACAGTTGTGCATTGCCGTCTGGCGTCAGAACATGTGATTGTTATGATTTCATGGTTCAAAGCTGACCACCCACTACAAAAGACACGTTACTGCGCCTATGACCTTAAGGATACGTAGTGAGTGCATAGATGCTCGAAGAAATTTCACGCGCACAATTACACAGAACGCAGTCATTGCGAAAGCCTCACCGACATGAGCCACTTTCAACTTTATCGATTGGATTTTAGCAATCCACAATTTAAACTTCTCGAGTAACATCCTACAATAAAAAGTGTGTAAGTGGCTGAAGTACATGAAGTACGCACTAGGGACAGGATGTTAAACCAACACCCTCTAGAAAAATATAAAAAATCCGCCCCATCGTGTGATGTGACTCCGAGAGAGTTAAGGCCTTCATATTCTTCAAGAGGGTGTTGGTTCAACATTGGTCCTATGGCCCACATGTATTGGGAAAGGGTAGACTGGTCAGTTTAGCCCTCCCCCCGAATTTTCGAATAAAAGAAACCTCAACCACACAACATTAACGGAGTTCGCGATGATCGCATATTGATGTGCGGCTTGTTTTGCGCAGACGTGCGCGGGAACAGTGCATCGGGGACGAGAAAAACGAGGCCTACTGCATGACTGCACCACGTGCACACGCGGTGGGCGAGAAGCGGATCACGTTCCGAGGCGAAGAAGCGCCCATGTCTCCTACGTCCCGAGAAGCCTCCGCGATGAAAAAGGTCAGCGCAGTCTCCGGCCGGTCGGAAGACTACGACGCCATGATTCAAACGGTGTGGAAGAGAACTGGGGAGACAGATACACAATCCGAGTATCATACGCCACCGGACTCCTGCGACAAAGACCTCACTCTTACCAGAGTCCGGCTGCGATCTGCCAAGCCATCCAAGCAACAAGAAGCCTTGTTGCCCGACACGAATGACTACAGCGATTGCGACCTCTGGCTCTACAAGGACCATAAAGGACGTGTGCATGGACCCTTCTCTGGTGCCTGCATGTTCTCCTGGTTCGCCTCCGGCCACTTTCGCGTGTCGTTGCCCGTGAAACGCACCTGCGACCGAGACTTCCAACTGCTTGGCCAGCTCATGACTACCCTGGGTAGACTGCCGTTCGTCGCTGACCGGACCTCACCAAACGAACCAAGCTACAGCGCTGACAGACTGCAGGCGGCAGACACGACGCTGGCCGCACTGTCACCCGACCCTGGGAATAGAAAGTGGCCCTTGGATTGCAACAGCAAGCTTCTCAAAGACGGTCAGACTTCGTTAATAAATTCACAAGAAAAACCAGTGGAATCAATGAAAGTGGTACACCCGACTGTAGAAACAGCCCGAGTGGTTCTACCGGGCACGCGAGTTCACCGTGCCGAACGCCTCAAAGCTGAACGTGGATTTCGCGGCAATCCAGAACTGCTTGCCGAGGACACCAGCACGAAAGGAGGAGCCCAAGAAGTAGCGAAGCAGCACGAAGGAGCCCGGGGCGGCTTCGAAAAGTACCGAACAGCACGAAGCTTCGTGTCGGGGCTAGAAACGCAACCAGCCGAGTCAAAGAACGTGATCTGCCGCCGTACATCTACCGCTGTAGTCGACACTCCTGCTGCTCCAACGGCCTGCGCCAAAGTGTGCCTGAAAGTGCCGACAAAGCCTCAGTGCGGGTACGAATCGGGAGAGCCAGTTCGCACACCGGAGCCCGTCGACATCGAAAAGATGACGCGGTTCGCATCGCTCGGTGGCAAAGATTTCGCGAACGCCTCCCAGAACAAAACTAGGGACCAACATCAAGACCCAGCATGGATCCGACGAGCCGCCGCGGACCAGGATTTCACCCGCTGGTGTCACGACAGCCTTGGGAGACTCCCGTCATACGTCCACGTGCCAACTTTCTTCGAGCTGCTGAGGGAGGTCGACTCGAGCTCCGAAATCGAAGAGTATGTTTACCAACACTTCGGCAATGGAGAAGGGGCCTCGCGCTTCGCCCGTGAGTTCGTGCAGCGACGGTTGCAGTGGAAGCAGCTGACGGGCTGGAAGAGTCCTGCTGAGCTTTGCGAGGCTTCCGCCGGCGTTGACATGGCGCCGAAAGGCAAGAAGAAAGTGCAAAAGTTGAACGGCGACGCTCTAGGATTTGTAGTGGCGGGAAAAGCTTTCAAGAAAGCTTGAAGGATGTCATGAGCTGGCACACTGGACATGCTTTCTTCTTCCTCTTCCTTCTTTTTTTTGCTTGTGTAAAGCACACTGAAGAAATAAAGGGTTTACGGGAGTTTTTAGCTACTGGCGTAGTGCTTATACAACGGCACATAATTACCAAGGGTGTGTTTTAATACTCACCGTAGACCACTATACAGACAGTTACGCAGACGGCGGCCATCGAAAGTTCGATTGTAATTCTCACGTAGCCGGCAATTCAACAGCTTCACAGCTTAGCAGGCGCCCTTCCACGAAAAGAGCGCTTGCTTGGCGGACAGCGCGCTGAGAGCATTCGCACCAGCCGTCTAACTCAACCTAAAATTATTTTAACGAGTACGTGTAACGTTGGCCCATGGTAGCAAAGACCATGGTTTTTAGCACTATGGAGGCTTAGTCAAAAGTCGGGCTAGTTGGTTTTCACTCAACTTTAATTGTCTTTTACTGCTACAAACACATCTCGGACAGCAAAGAAGCACACACGTGCAGCGCTGCTTATTTCTCTCTAATCTCCTTTCTCTCGACAAGTATGAGCTCACAGAAATGTATACACGCACAAACTACTCAACATGGTAATTTTCATCAGCGAATCGCAGTTCGTTGAGCTACTCTACATTAACTGTTTACCATTTGCTGTTTGCAATCCAGCGCTTTGAAAACTTCTTTAAAAATGCAGTGAATAACATTGGAGATATTTTATATGTAAAGATTCGTGTCTTACATTATTCCTAATAAATATTTTATTCCACTTTTTATGGAGGACTGTGCTGGCTTTGAGACGCTGTAGATATACCGCCGCGATGGTACAGTGGCTATGAAGATCGGCGGCTGGTGACCCGAAAGGCCGTAAGTTTGGTATCGGCCGCAGCAGTCGCATTTCCATGAAGGTAAAACGATACAGGATCTTGTAGTGCGTGATGTCAGTGTACCTTAAAGAACACCAGGTGGTCGAAATTTCTGGGCTTCTTTCCGTGGACAACATTATAGCTTCGTGGATCGACATGCAAAAGCCCAGATATATTTAATAATAACTTAAAAAACAAAGAAATCCTTTACCAGCGAGCATTAGAATGAGGTTATTTTGGTGGTGCTTCTTGTTTTGTTGAGCACTTTTATGAACAAAGTGAAGTGATCGGCAGATAACGCATGCTTGATTATGTGTGTATATGCGTGCTATATACACCTTCTAGAACGATGACCTTGTAAATAAATAACCATAGTAATTTCGGGTGTTGAACTTACCAAAACGAACATATGAATATGAGAGATGCCGAGGTGGATATATGTTGAATACCGCTATTTTAAGAAATTGGAACAATTTTGTTACCCTAACCAAGGAGGGGGTTTCGCAGTGATGTGCAAACGCAGTCCGACGTGAGTCTTGGTTACGTGTTCACATCAGCTGCGTCATCGACGGTTAGTTGCACGTGCTGCACAGAAGCGACGTCGAGGAAAATGTCCTCCAGCTAATCCGACAGTGACTTCGGCGATTTGGATCACAGGCAGGACACAGAGTTCGCGAAACCGGCGAGCTGTGTTGGCTCAAGCTGATGTCCATTGCAATGGGGCTGGCTTACAAATGCCGTGCGACTAACGCTTATAAATCAGACCTAAATATTTCATTCGTGGTTTCGAGCTACAATATGTGGAAAACGTCAGCATTGCTGGCTAAGGGAACTAGAAAGAGCCGCTTTGCGGTGCTTTAAATACGAGTCACTACTCTTTTAACAACTTTTTAAAAACGGAAAACAAACTGAACGTCTTGAATTGCTGTTATCAAATTTGGCCTTGTTCGTTCATTGCAACAAACGTCTTCAAAACATGCGACCCGTTGCCGAGCAAAATAATTTGTTGATTCTTATGTATTTATATTGGAGCCAGCGAGAATTAACATTTTTTATATTTGTGGAGAATTTGACGAATGCTGCCTAATAAACGCCCCATAAAATGTTTTTAGGGGCGAAGCTCCTAAAGGCGTGGGTCTGGTCATCCCTCGTATGTATGTACGTGATGTAGAGGTGCTGAAAAAATTCAAAACGTATCGCAATAAGCTAAACGCCGACATACGCAAGGCTAAGAAGATTTATTATGAATGCCTATTCGCCAAGATTTATAATGATCCTCGTAAACTGTGGAATGAAGTGAATAACCTGGGACAATTTACCGAAAGTAAAGTGCGTATTAATGTCAAAGCCTTCTCCCAAGATATGAGCGACGAAGCAGCTATCACGGCTATGAACGAATATTTTGCCCATTCTGGTGATTATGTGCCTCTTTCAGGACATTGTACGCAAGAAAGGATTACCCGTAGAACGAGAGAGCCTAACACAATCAGTCTAAGTCCAGTGACACCTTCAGAGGTACACAGCTCGATAATTAGACTACGTAACAATGTCGCAAGAGGCGCTGATGACTTAAGTGCAGCGCCCTTGAAGCACGTTGCGGACCTTATATCGGAGCCCTTGGCTCATATTATTAATTGCATGTTAGTTTCTGGTATTTTCCCCTCAGAACTCAAGCTTGCGGGTGTATGTCCTGTGCACAAAGGCGGTGCTTTGAATGACATTTCTAATTATAGGCCTATCTCTGTTTTACCAGTGCTATCGAAGGTATTTGAGAGTGCCATAAATTGTAGACTAAGGAACTTTCTTTCAAAGTATCAAATAATAAACCCTGCTCAGTATGGTTTCCAGAAAGGAAAGTCCACTGAATTAGCCCTATTAAACGTAAAAGAGGTCATACTGAACAATTTTGAAAAAAGACTATATACAGTAGGACTGTTCCTTGACCTGAGGAAGGCTTTCGATAGCATAAAACATGACATTCTAGAAGAAAAATTATTTGACTATGGATTGCGTGGCGCTGCTCTTAAACTTATTACGAATTACTTATCTGATAGAAAACAATATGTTACACTCGGAAGCTTAGCGTCAGAAGCAACAGAACTTAAGCAAGGCGTTCCACAAGGTTCTATCTTAGGACCCTTGTTATTTATACTTTATATAGATGATATATGTAATATCCCATACACAGAAAAACTAGTCATGTACGCAGATGACACGAATGCCTTTTTCAGTGCTGATACAGTGGCCGATCTTCAAGTTACTGTAACTAATTATTTAAGACACCTGGAACTGTGGCTCCATGAAAACAAGCTTGACTTAAACGCAAGTAAAACAAAATATGTTATATTTAGGCCTCCTAATAAGCCATGCATTACACTGAATTTCTCCTTTCAGGGCACCACGCTGGAATGTGTTAAAACGCAAAAATTTCTAGGAGTATGGTTTGAGGAAAACATGTCATGGAACACACATATATCAAAACTTGTCTCTGAATTAGGTAAAACTGTTGGCTGCATGTATAAGTTATCAGACCTTGTACCATTATGGCTTAAAAAGGCTATATACTACGCCCATTTCTATTCTCGGTTATCTTACTGCGCACTAGTATGGGCAAAAACGTCTGCTCAGAACCTCAACAAACTAGAGACGTTACAGAAAAAGGTTCTTAGAATATTTGAAAAATTTTATGGGCTTCCTAGCGAACTACGTACTCATCAGCTCTTTATAAATCATGATCTTATTAAAGCAAGTGACCTTTACACATATAAACTAATACTTTATATTCAGAAAAACAAACTTCATCAGCATTCAATTGACAGCTCCTGTCGATACGCTCTCCGAAATCAACTAAGACCAGTTCCCTTTTCTCGCACACGTTACGGAGAATGCCTTCTACACCACCAGATACTAACAATATTGAACAAATTCTTAACCAGTATCGACTTCGAACTGCCTGAACGTATATTCAAGAAACATGTACGAAGTATGTCGTTACACGCATAGGAATTGCTCAAACAGCACTAGCTATCTTTCGTTATCATGTTTTTTACATGTTTTCTTTCCTTTTTGTATAAGAATTGTTGTTTTGCGCATGTGCATACAAGATTTATGCGACCTACGTGAAATTATGTGTGTATTTTGTTCACTAAAAGGAAAAAGTACTAAGCTCTCATTTTGTCTTATGCATGTACAGTGAATTACGCGATATTTTTGTAAAATGCCTGCTGCTCTGGAACGGGTTCTTGGGCTCTCTCAAGATGTCTCCGACATCTTTTCGCCTAAGGACCTCCGACTTGATGTTGTTGGAAATAAACTTGACTTGACTTGACTTGACTTGACTTGATACCTACAGTTCCACCTTTGCCAACTGCCCACTACTTCGTCCTTACAAACATCCCACTACGCCCCATCACCGATCCGGCACTTCACCGACCATATAGAAAATAGCGTTTAGAAGTAGCCAATGTGAAATGCAAAATGGTCGTGTAGTTATATCCAGGTGCGTGTAAGAACCATGGATTGTCCCACTGTGTCCGTTCCTTGTTTGTACGTAACTGCCTATAGTTACACATTTGCATACTGCCCACTACTTCGTCCTTGCATACATCTCACTACGCCCCAGCACCAATCCACCACTTCACTGACCATAAAGCCGTTATAGTGAAAGGGGAACAGAAGCGACCACTAACAACTAATAAAATTTCTTGTATAAATATATACAGTGTTTGTCACGTCTTTGATGATGTAGTGGCCTACTATCACGGATGGTTCACGGTTTAGCGAGGAAACCCTGCAGCGCTTCGCCCCATTCATCATCATTCACTCCGTGGATATGCTGTGATTTTTCTTTTCACACATGAAACATCCCTCTGAACAACATTTACCTTTTCGCAATCATTGTTTTCGTCATGAGCTAAATTTATGGCCATAAATGTTTATACGTGTACGAGAATTGGACTTAGTTTAGCCGAAAACAAAGCTTAATTCCCGCAGTGACCACTTTTCGACGTTTGCGTGCATGTTCGTTAATGAAGCAGCGGTGAACAGACAGCAGCAGAAGTGTTCACTTGATATGCACGCCCCATGACTGCTCCCTGCTACTTCGAACCGTTGCTTAACACAACCACCCTTCGCTGAATGTCATACCACAAAGACCAAAGTTTTTGCCAGCACAGAAACAAATTCGCAGCAAAATAAGATAAACGTCTGCTACATGCCTCCCAGATAATTTGTAATTACGCGTAATCAAGTTCTGTGCGGGAGCTTGGCAAATTGAAGAAACAAGAAAAGAAAGCCATTTATTATTTTTTTTGCTTCCTCAAAGGAAGGCGTTCCACTCCGAGAAGAGAAAAAAACAACAACAAATGAGTGACTAGATATACAGCAAGTAGCAAATAGAACAGTAATTTCCTCAATAATAAAAAAAATACAAGTTTCCTTCAGGCATCAGTAGTCTTTATTCGGTGGGCTGCCTTCTATACCAGTCCTCTCCTGAAAACACACTTAGATGAGTGGTCACGTTTCCTCGAGTTTCATGGCCCGGTTATCGTGTTATCCGCACACAATAAATCGCATTAACCGCACGTGCCGCTGTTACAGGAGAGGCCTCGTAGAAGCACGCACGAGAGGCGAATTTACGTCTTCTTGTCTCTATGTTTGTGCTGCACTGATGAGACTCCTTGTGAAGTGTTATTCGAGCAGAAAGCCTGCCCTTTTTGCGACGGCAAAGCAATTAGAGAAATATTACCTAAAATCAATTAACCGGGCCAAGAAACAAAAAAAAAATGTCGCAGAAAGAACAGATGGTCAGGGCCGATGCAATAAAGAAAAGACACCTTTTCGGACGAATGTTCAGGAGGAAGAGTTTAGGATTTCTCGTGTAATTATACTGCTCCCCTGAATTAGGTATGCCAGGGTAATACAAAATTGTAGCTCGATAAGTTTGAAGACAACAACCAATAATGGGTA